>NC_077237.1:8396484-8710734 GCF_947179165.1 Solanum dulcamara | reverse complement strand
ATAAGGTGTATTAGTAGTGTCGCGATTAGTTATACTGAAACTATTGTTTGGTTTGGTATATTAAGGACAGTTCCATCTTTACCCCTGCTTTACTCATATATTAACAGCTCATGTATTGTTAACATCATGGTTTAGTTATACACCTAATAATACTAAATATGGTGTATAACTAATACATAAGCTAAAAATCCTATCAAACAAAGGATTAAATAATAGCATGAACACTATACATCCTACAAAACGACCCTTGTTGAGGGAAAATTTCCTCATCACATCAAGATAGAACTACTCCCAAATCTACTGAAAATTGCTTCCACTTACAAAGGCTTTCCTCCTAAAGTGCACATCCTCCATGAGTTCGAGTTTGATTTCGTCTCTAAAGAATATACTTCCATCTGAAAGTTTACATTATACATGAACAACTTTGAGATGAGGTGATACGGAAAATGAACGAAAGCTAAGCTCATGTCGTATAAAATTTGTACATACATGAGAAGTTTGCAATACAACACTAAGTTTTTCAACGATAAGTGGTGTAATATTTTACCATCAAAATATGAGCTATATCCTTTGTCTGGCCGTCACCAATGGAGGGGTGTACAGTTATAAACAAGGTGAGAAGCCTACTCCTTTATTGAGTCTACTCTCAGGATGACAAGGAGAATCTTTTTTAGAGGTACTGTTACAACAGGAGCTCAAGGGACTTGGGAAGTGGCCCTGAGGACTGCCAGAATTCGCATCTTTTAAAATGCTAAAGGGACAAGGGGAACTCTGGCCCTGAGAACTATCTGTATGTGCACCTTCGACTTCATTTAGGAGATGGCTAACAGCTGCATTCTGAATGCCGCTAGTTTGTGCAAAAATGTTAGCAGTTGGTATTCTTGAGCGTGAGGGTGACTTATGTCTAAACACGCTCCACAAATAGTACTTCCTACGTAGCCCTGCAGGTGAAGGTTTATTAAGTGTTTGATTGAATACAACTGATATCTCGGTTCAGTGGGAGCAAATAAAGACTTGGGAAGCAGAAATTCATCACTTACTCCAATGTTTCTGTGGCAGAACACGAGATGAAAAAATCAAAAGCTCCAAGTCATCAATCATTGCGCTCATTGCAAGATCATTGTCAAAAACATCTTCCAACAGAGCATCATAAGAATTTTCATCCCTGAAAGAAAGTATTAATAGATAAGTTTCCACAACAACCGGATCATAATGTTCAATGACTGCATTACAATAAGACGTTACCCTTCAAGCTCAGGAAAGAGATACAAAGCAATACTGCAGTCTGTTGGTGGCAACCTCACGAAACTCCTCGGCCATACATCACTCTTAGCCATAAGTTTTATATCAAGTTTCACAGGAAGGCTATTAGCTGCTACAGATGCCTTTTCACAGGCTTTGTTTGACAAATGAGCTAAGATAGTAATACTGCTTTCACTTTCTCTATTGAAGATAAAACATCCCCTACAGTTAAAAATAAAGATAGTGAATAGAGAATACTTTTTTCCAAATTCAAAAAAGAATGCTACTGATATTTTGCTTGCTTCTTTTAAAAACAAAAGATAGGTTGCACCAAGAAGTTGGGGGATGGGGGCAGGAGAGGCAAAGCAGAGAGAACTAATCACCTACAAGAGGAAGAGTAAAGAAGTAACTGATCGTAGAAATCGCAGAAAAGACCTTTTTTGGTAACCCAAATCTAAATTGATACACAGGAAATTGCCTATCTAAAGCAGTGGAAGTTAAAATTTTACCTCCAAATGGGATCAATAACAGGTTGTGCTGGCAAACAATTTGCAGATTCTACTTGAGGATCACCATACAAAGTGTTGAGTGGAAAATAATGCTCATCAGAGAATGAAGAAGGAAAATTTCCACCAATTTCCCCACCCTCTCCCTCAAAATCACCATCATCATCAAGAACTACAAACCTCCTCCTTGGCTTTCTCATCTCTTGTTTTCCAATTTCAGTAAGTGACTGAGCAATCTTTGGATCTTGCACAGAAGAGTCACCTCTTAATTGAATTCTTTCTACCATTCCACCTTCCTCTTTGTTCAATGTTGAACAATAAGTTTCCTGGTGTTTGCCTACTAGCGAAGTGTTCCCTGCTTTTACTGATTCGATTTGCTGTTCAGAATAGCATACATCTCCACACTCTTCTCCAATGTCTTTGTGTTTCTTAGTTTCAATATGTGAAGGGTTCTCCTTTCGCAAAAGGTGCAAAGGACTATGGGTAATAGATGATTGGACTGCTCCACGTGCGTCATGTCTAGCCTTATGTAACCTTAAAGCTTTTAGTTTACGACGGTTAAGCTTTCTTCTCCATTCCACTCGAACATCAAAAGCACGGATTGTTCGCACACTTATCCGTTCACTCTTTCTGAACTGCTCAACCTTAGCAACTTTGGGAGCACAGTCACAACATATCCAATCGATACTGTCATGATCAACGGAGAAATTCTCTAGGCAATAGCTGCAGAAACAAGGAACAACAAAATCAAATTCTCCTGCAGAGTTAATAATCTTTTTCACAGCCTGTAGAGTGATATTGAAGTCAAGATAGGAATTTTTTAAATGCACGTGGTAATAATTGAACAAAAATATACAGACCATAAATATCAAGAAAATATATAGACCAAAACAATCATCAGTACGTTTTCTAGACTCAATATAGGGTAAAACAAAATTTGTGATTTTCTACATGTGGAATACAGCATTGTTATTTTCAAGTAATAATAAGAAACAAACATTTATAGTCGGAAAACCAGGCAATAATTGGGCTGATGATGTCAATTACCCAGGAAAAACTATAATACTACCTGAAATGAACCTGTTTCAATTGCTCATAACCCACAAGAAATTTATTCAGATAGAACGGGATTCTAGCTTGAAGTTATGAGAAAAATACAACATTATGATTTTGTGCATGTGGAATTTGGTAGGTAGAAAGAAAGATAGAATAGAGTCATTGACCACCCAAATGAGACGGAAAATATAAAATAAATAACAAGATAAAAACATTTGCAGTCACAAAACTAGGAAAGAATAGGTTTAATGATTAAAATGCCTAGGAAAAACTATATCCGATATTAACCTATTACAATTGCTTATATCCACTAGAAATTCATTCTAAAAATAAAGAATATTGCATATTACTTAATAAGTTACTGATGAAACATACTGGTGTACTGAAGAATCACGACACTTCAAGCAATATATAAGAAGCTTGACATCTCCTTCATCCCCACATGTTAGACAAACAGTTCTCTGAGAAAGAAAAAGAAAACGCAAGTGAGCACTAAGATTGTAAAATTGTACAACGACATGAACAAGTATTGATGAAGCTATCTCTTCCGATAGCCAAATTGGTGAACAAGTACTCGTAGCAGTTTGCAAGGATGAACTAACCATACCTTCATACCAGAATTAAAAAATGAAGAAACTCATCGTGCTAGAAAATAAATATACTTCTCTGAATAAAAATGTATACACATGGAACAGGGTTGGGCATATAACTCGAAATTCTTGCACAAATAAAATGGAAAAATCGAAGTCCTGGGAATACGTCAAAAGGTTATCACATGAATTTACGAGATTCGACCAATAAGCCTACCTCAACAGGCAAGGAGGAGCAATATTATTACTTCTTTTGTTTCAATTTATCTGTCTTACTTTCTTTTTTAGTCTGTTTCAAAAAGATTGCCAATTTCTACATTTAGAAACTCTTTTATTCCAACATCCTATCATGGCTTGTTTAAGACCATAATATTCCAAGAACATTTTGGTACATTATACCGATGTTGCTCGGACTCTTCAAAAATGTCAACGGGTGTGTGTTGGATTCTACAAAAGTCGTGTATTTTGAAGAATCCGACACAGTGCAGCATCGCAAGTGAAGAGTCCATGCAACTTAGCATTATACACATCTTTAGTTTAAGACTACAAGTCTTAAAAGCCATCCTTACTTTCTCAAACTCAATGTCCAGCCAAACTGAGACACAATGAATAAGAGGCCCACAAAAGTTATATGTTTCACAAGGACAGCTCTCAAAGGAGCCTGTCTAACTCAAGACAATCTCTGGAAAAGGAAAATCCAATTGGTAAATAGATGCTACTTGTGTTTGCACAACTCAGAATCCATCAATCATCTAATCATACACTGTCCAATGGCTGCTGATATGTGGAGTATGTTTCTATCAATCTTGGGATTAAGTTTGGCTTAACCTCAGGGTATCAGGGAGGTAGTGGAAGGAAGGGTGGAGTAAATAGAAAGTTGACAGGGCCATCAGGAAAATGTGGAAGATGGTCCTAGCTTGTATTTTTTGGTGTCTATGGAAAGAAAGGAATCGAAGATGTTTTGATGAAATTTCAACTCCAAATCACCTTCTAAAATCTCAATGTCTTTTGTATCTTTTTAGCTGGAACACTGTGTCCCCTATAAATAGTGTTGTTGCCCTCCTAGATTTCATCAGCTCATTCAATCTAGCTTATTAACTCTACTTTTGTTCTTTTATATTTTGTGGTTAACTCCCTCGGCCTGAACTGTGAAGCCTAGTAATGGAGCTAACAACGGATCACTTTTGTATATTTGCATCTTCATTATGCTGATGAAACAACTTACTTCATTAAAAAATATTAAACGGAAGAAGCATATATAGATTATAGAAACAAACTTGACTTGTTTAGGATTGAGGCCTAGTTATAGAACCAGAGCATGGAACTAGTGAAAATACTCTAATTAACCCCAAATATATCCCGAATTTCATAAGATACACTGAGAAAGAAGCTATAAGTGTTTGTACTCCCTAATAATTTTTCACATAAACTCTACTTTATCACCCAATATGCCAAAAGAAAATGAGGTCCTCTATTTATGATCATTTTACCCCTTTTAGAAAATCAATCAACGCAAGGAAAAGGAAAAAGAGGGGTAAAGGTGGTGACTAATCCTTGAGACAAAGCATAAGTTTTTTCTACAGTCTTATCTGGTTGGCCCGACCAAAATACAGGCCACTATACCCAAAATCAACCAAGAAACCAGTTTTTCCTTGACATGAGACTCAACATTAAGCAAAACACCAACTACAAATGTAAACTTGAATATATATATCTTTTTTATAGATCTTAGAATCAATTCACGAGACGCACGAAAAGAAAGATTGAAAGACAGAAGTTGCAAGGACGAGATCTCTAAGGCGCTAACCTTGCAAACTAAAACTGCAAAATTTGATTAACTCCATACACTCCTTTCATAGTTACCTAAAGAAGCAAAAAATTTATCTTTACATAACAAAAACAACTATGCATCAATCCCAAACTAGTTGGGTTCAACTACATAACTCATCACTACAAATTATGTTACCTATGTACCATTCCAATATTCAATAACTTGGAACTCTCTAGCACTAGAGTTTTCTACCTTTTCTACTGATACATAAATCTCTAAACGGACAGAAAGGCTTGTATCAAATGTTGGAACGAACACAAACAATCAAGTGATTAAACATTAATCCCAAATAGTTAGTGTTACCTATATAGAGCTTTTGCTTACATTGCATTCTATGTTTTGCTTAGCCAGCATGGATTCTGAGAGATCGTATGTCTTCTGATACAACTTCGTCCGATATAATTTTCAGATCTACCTCATCCTCTTTTAACACCTTTCAGTCATCCTAGTTTCACATATATTGACAGTGCATTTGCAGGTTTACTCAGGACATGGCCAGATCATGTCAAACAATCTTCTTCTTTTTTATCTTACAAGTGTGCTACTTGCACCTTCTATAAAATGTGATCACTTCTAATATTGTATAACCACAAAGTTATCTTAACATCCACATCTCTACTCTTGTGGATATATTAGACCTTAAAGATCCAACATTCACTCTCATGTAACATTGTTTATCAGTAGAACAAAGACTAATATTAGTTAAATTTCTAGTTTGAAATGCACCTATTTTCAAATCGATCAAAACATGATTTTTGGTCATATAGATTCAATTTACAATTACATAGTACAATCTAACATTTTTTGCACATACCAACAAATAAAGAAATCAAGAAACAACTCATAATGCTATAATGCATCACCGACAAGAGTAGTCATTGAAGACAATTATTTAGAAGTCATTACTCATTGAAACTTAACCTCTTAAATAAACAAGTCCCATTACTCACATACACAGAGTGAAGACATAAAGACTAACTACCCTGTTTCTAGAATTAAGTTCCAAATGAAATTCATTCGCATATTGTTCTCAGTAAGAAATATGCAATACTTGGGTTCCAATTTTGAGTTACAATCTTCTCAAACTTCTAATTTAGAGTGATAAAGGGAATTTTGATTCAAGGAGGTTAGTTAAGAAATTTTGAAGGTCATAAGCTAATTAAGGACTTGCACAGAAGTAGTTGTACGAGCCTCAATTGGGTGTTGGGTTTCCCAAGGGTATATGTTCGGACGCTTGGGGTGTACGCCTCAGGAGGGAAGCATAGCAAGGAGCTTTTTTTAAAGTATCTTCTCAGGAGTGAGCCTTAAGTTCTCAACTTTACCTTTTAAAACATTAATAAGCAGTTTGAGGTGAAACAAACTGTCTCAGAAGCACTTACTGCCAGGGACAGATCTAGAAGAAAACTACGGGTTCATGGGAGCCAAGTAGCTTTTACTCATACCTTGTATATATATTAAGAAACTCACCAAATATCCACAAATATTTGATTGTGAACCCAAATATTATTATATACTCCCTCCGTTTCAAAAATAATGATCTACTTTTTTTTAGTCTGTTTCAAAAAGCGGCAACACTTTAATTTCAGCTTTCCACGTGGAAAAAAACTCTGTGCCAAGTCAAACTAGGTCATTCTTATTAGACAAATAGAGTATTAACTAAATGTTGATATAGCAAACCATAAACTTTAAATCTTTGATCCATTTTTACTTACTACTCCTATATTATATCCTCCCCTACCCATCCTTTCTTAATTCCTATATTCCACTTTCATGTTTATGCAGAAAAGTGCAGATAAAAAAACAAAACATATGAGGAGCACATTGCTCTTGAAAATGGGTGCAAACACTTACTAATAATCAAATGGAAAATTTTAAACCCCAGAAGCAGAACATATACACACACACGGGGAGTATATCATCGCCATCTCTCAAACAACTAACAACCCAAAATCAAACTAAATTAAACAAAAAGAAAAAAAAGTAGGAGAAATAGCAAAATAGTTATACGCATTTGCACAAGATCCTTCTTCAAAGGATGGTGTTAACAGTTGCTTTATACCAGAAGAATTCGCCTTCAAAACCCTTCTTCATTGCAAAAATTGATACTTTTTTTTTTCCTAATGGAACAGTTTAAACAATCACATTTACTAAAAAAAAAAAAGGTTCCTCAAAAACTTCAAAAAAAAAAAACTTATACCCCACAAGCAGAACAAAGTACACACAGAGAGTCATTCTATCATCGCCGTCTCTCAAACAATTATGAACTAACAACAAAAAATCTAAATAAAATAAACAAAAAAAAAGTAGGAGATAGAGCAACATAGTTACACGCATTTGCATAAGACCCATAACTATCCATCCATCAAGTTCCCCGTTCAAAACCCTTATTCATTGAAATTGATAACTAAAAAAAGAAATGGTGGTTCCTCAAGAAAAAACTTTTCACAAACCCGAAGGAATCAAACCAGTGCGTCTATGAAGAGAAAATAAAAACTGAAAAGCAAGAGTGTAAATTTACCGAAGCAAAGGCAGAGACAGATATAGAAGAATCCATTAGCGTCCTTTTGCTTGCTTTCTCAAAATGGAGTATTTATGGCATTTTGGAGAATGGAGAAGGACGCTCTACACAGAAAGTGGAGCGAAAATAAGATTATGCACAAGGCGTACTGGGTCCACTAAACTCAACAATAACACCTTGTTTGGAATGGTTAGTGTCATTTTTACTCATTTTTTCTATAATTTGAAATAATTATATATTATCTTACTAATTAATAATTTCATATCAAATTTTAAGTCAAATACATTTGGATAAATATATTTTTGCTACCAGATATACTAAAATAGGGAGAGAAACATTGAAATAGTTTATGTATCTCAAATACATGTGAATCATACTAAATACATATATCAAAGATATCAAATATATGATGAGAGGTGAGCAAGAGAGAAGAGTGACGAGTACGGTAGATGAGATGCGAGCGACAGAGTCAGATACATGTGAATCCACTTGGATACAGTGTATCTAGAACAAATTACATTTAATTTTGATCTCATGTATCCGAGATACATGTATCTGACGAATCTGGACGTGTCAGATAGATGTATTCGAAGTTCAAAATCTGATAAAATTCGTAATATTGCAAACTAGCGTGAATCTAAGTAATTTACTCATAAACTAGTGAAAATTCTGTAAGTTACCCTAATTTTTATTGTATTGTATTTAAATTCATCGTTAGATAATGACGAATAGTTTAATTTTATTTAACGACCAATTTGATGTGGTTGCATAGTTAACTTATTATTTTCTTTTCATCTTATCTTAACTTATTACTTAATAATCCTATTTAATTATTTACCTTGCTTCTTTTAGTAGTTTTACTCAATATCTTATTTTTCTTGTAGGCTATTTTCTTTTTATAGATTTATCATTTAAATTGTTGATATATAAAATTATGTAATGACAAAAAATAATATAATCTATTCCAAAAATATATTTATTAAAATAATTAATATAATAAAATATATTACAAAACAATATGTACATCCAAACGTGTAAGACATTCTTTTTTTTTTACTTTCCCCTTCCAATTTATGCACAAGCATAGACGAAACGTTTTAATTTGTCGTGAGTCACAAAATAACTTTTTCTTGTGAGATGTTCTCAATTCTCATAAAGTATTTTTTTTTGAAAAAGAATTCAATTTTGTATTTTTTTTTAATAAAAATAATTTACACTCACACAAAGAAGTGTTCACGGTTTGGGTTAAAATCGACTCAAACTGAAAAATCGAACCAAACCGATTAAATAAACCGATTTTCACTTGGTTTTGATTTGGTTTGAATTTATATTTTTGAAAATCGATAATATTTGGTTTGATTTTGAATTTATTTAAAAACATAAAAAAATAACTGAACCGAACCGATAAATTATATGTATGTAACACCCGTGCTATCCTAACCCAAACTAGACTCGACGACGATGAGAGAAGTCAAGGACAATGGACTGTATCAGTTGCTACGAGTCAACCTACGACTCATGAAAGATTCTACGGATCGTAGGATAGACTCATAGGGCTGGTACTGAGAAGGAAATATTTGATCAAGTGTGGAGAGGAATTACGAGTCACCTTACGACTCGTAAGGATGTTGAAGACTCGTAAGAACGAGTCGTAGAGCCTTTGTCTAAATTTTGAAAATACAAGCCTCAGTACTTTTGTTACGAGTCAACAGGATGACCCGCAGAGATGATTACGAGTCGTAGAAAGGACGCGTTAAGGCACCTAACACTTAGTCAAATTTCAAAACTAGAAGGACACAACTATGAGGGAAGTTGACGAGTCGTCGAAGTTCCTACGAGTCGTAAACCTTTAGAGACTCATTACTACATGCTTCTGAGAAACCTGCAGGACGAGGGAATTCTACGACCCGTTGAGACTTTGATGGCTTGTAGACCTAAGTCATAGAACTTTCTTCAACCCAGCTTCGACGATTGAGGAGACGACTCGTAGAAGTTTCTATGAGTCGTAATGACGACTTGTAGGCGATCGTTTTCAGGATTTTAAGGAGGGTAGATTGGTCTTCTTCCATCCCTCTTAAACTAAAATCCTAACGTTTTAGGACTAAATTAAGTCCCTTAACAGTAATCTGAACGCATAATACCCTCATTAACACTTAGCTTATTTGAGAGAAAGGATTGGAGAAGAGAAAGAAGCTAGGGTTCAAGCATTTACTCTCATCTTCCAAATATTTTTATTGTTCTTCGAGTTACAAGTATGTAAGGCTAACTAAAGCATGATTTAAGTTCTTCCATGTTTCCTAAGTATATGATTGGTTGAGTAGTAAGTGATAGAAGTCTTCTACGAATGAATCTTTGAAGATCTCTTTAAATCCTAGTATATTTTTGCATAACTTTGCATGATTGATAGTTTTCATGAATTAAACACATAAAATAAATTATTATATTTCTCCCTACATGAACCCTATTTGAGTATTAAATTTTAATGTATTACACAATGATTGAGTCTAAAAGTTTGATTGGTGAATGTTGAATGAGCATGAGTCGAACTTGAGTTGGATAGTAGAAATCTAGATGATTGTTAATTTGGAGTTCTGATGAGTCATGAATGAGTCTTGAAAAGAATGTCTAATTGAAAGAAGTGATGATTGAGATGATGATTGAGTTGATTAGAGTCCAATGTTACTAGATGGACTGACTTGTATAAACTGATTGATTCTAGTCTTATGAGCATATTGAGTCTTGAGAGAAGTATTGAGTACCGAATTAGGTAAGAGTTTAATTGCAACTCGAATCCCATGAACTATATTGCTAGCGTAAGATAGAGGGTTAAACCTCTTAAGTCCCAAAACGATGAACTTTGATTGATTGTAGATCCAATGATAATGATTCTCCTTTATCCTGGCAAAGTATTGGACAAGTGTGGCAACAACACCACTTCATTATACATCACCAGCTCATAGGTGATGGTTGCCAGTTAGAGAAATTCTCAATTAGGATATGATCTTGTATGATAGGATTATTTGAGTGAGATTGTAGATGATTGAGTCAATTTTGAGAAACATTTGCTAAATTATAAATCTTTGCATATCCTTTGAGTTGATTGATGAGTTTGAGGTAAGTATTTGTTGACTGTTTTTCCTTCCTGCCATTTTGCATACTCGTACATTTCATGTACTGACGCCATTTGTCCTGCATCGTTTCATGAAGCAGATACAAGTGTTAGAAATCCTCAATAGGCGTATAGTTGAAGATCACTTCTATTCTCAGATTTGGTGAGTCATCTTTGAATCTGGAGACATTCTAAATTAGTTATCTTTTCTTTGAGTATTTCTTTTTGGGTAGCCATGGACTTGTTATTGACACCTTCTAGATAGTATTAGAGGCTTCATAGATAGATAGTGACAGTGTTGATTCATTGTTTTGGTTTTCAAAACTATTCTTTGACATGAAGTTGAGCTGGGATTTGGTAAAATATGTTATTCTTTGATGAGTTATTGATTTGATTTGCCCACACCATTGTCCCTTTTTTGTCATTTAAGTCTTCCGCTGAGTGAATGAATGTGTGATTGGATCAAGTAGTTCGCTTGGGGACTAGCAATGATCTTCGAGTACCGGCCACGCATAGGATACCCTCTCGGAGCGTGACAATGTATATTTTTTTTATAATTATATATACACAATATATAATTGTATATAAATAATTTCAAGTATTATATATATAATGTATTTCAAAAGAGACAAATGAAAAGTTAAAAAAAAAACTATTAATTTCTCTTGGCCCAAATCCAATAAGAGAAGCAAGTAATAAATAATGAGAAACTTACATATATGACTATAGTTTTGGGGTATTCATATTTCTATAGCTATAATTATCATAATTACTTTATATAGCTATATTAACTGTGGTAAAATAGCTGTATTTTATGTATTCGAATTTTAGTTTTTGTTAATACATGTGTACAGTTCCATAATTAATGCTAAAAAATAGGAGAATCAATTTTTAAAAACATAAGGTGCTGAAGTCATGGCCATTTGAATTGCCACACTTCCTATTAGTAATAAACAATCGTCTAAAATTAGTCATTCATCACGCAGGATGCTAGTATTCTCATCTCTCCCAAAATTCACCATTGTTTCTTTGTGAGATTTAGAGGATCTATTTTCTAATTTCAAGAATGAAGAATATTCAACAAGAGCTCTCAAACAGGGAGACCCACTCTCTCTTGCTCTCTTTGTTCTTGGTGCAGAGGTGCTGACCAGAATGTTAAACAACCTTCATCAAGACTATCTATACACTGGTTTTCAAATGGAGAAAATGGGTCCTCAAATTAACCACTTGAGTTTTGCAGATGACATTATTATCTTCACCTCAACTTCCAAGTATTCCCTTCAACTGATCATGAAGACTCTTCAGATGTATGAAGACATTTTCGGGCAGCTTATTAATAAGGACAAAAACCAAATCTTGATCCCTACCAACACACCTGATGATATAATTGATAGAGTAGTGTCCATCACTGGTTATAAATGCACTCATGGTCCTATGACATACTTGGGATGTTCATTGTATATAGGAAGACAAAGGGTCATATATTTCACTAGTATAGTTGCAAAACTGATTGCTAAAATTTAAGGGTGGCAGACAAAGATGCTAAGCTATGGGGGTAGAGCCACTTTGATTAAATCAGTGCTTCAATCATTTCCCATACATCTGCTATCTACCATAACCCCTACCAGAACCACTTTGAAACAAATAAAATGCCTTATTGCTGACTTCTTCTGGGGTTGGGATAAGGATAAAAGGAAGTACCACTGGGCCTCTTGGAAATCCCTTAGCTTACCATATGAGGAGGGAGGTATTGGCGTAAAAAACTTGGAAGATGTATGCCTGGCAATGCAATACAAACACTGGTGGTTGTTCAGAACTAAGAGATCTTTATGGGGGGATTTCTTGAGAGCTAAATACTGCCAAAGAGCTCATCCTGTCACAAAAAGTGGCACACAGGCCAATCTCTCATATGGAAGAACATGATGAAGAACAAAGGTGATATAGAACCTCATATTAAGTGGACCTTATGTTCAGGGAACTGCAGTTTCTGGTGGGATGATTGGCTGGGTATTGACCCTCTAGCCAATCACTATGAATATATTCCAAGATTCAACAACTCCACTGTCTCCATGTTCTTGAGAAATGGAAAATGGAATGAAGAGAAAATCAGGCAACAAGCCCCTCAACACATGATACACACAATTCTCAATACTGAAATCATGTACCAACAAAACACATTAGATCAAGCTCAATGGAAGCTGCAATCACATGGAAATTTCACTTGTAAATCAGCTTGGGAACATGTGAGGAAGAAAAAAAAAAGACATTGACTGATAGGATGACATGACATACTAACATCCCTTTCAAGGCTTCATTCTTGCTTTGGAGAGCATTGAGACACAAACTGCCAACCAATGATAAACTAATTTCTTTTGGGAGAGAAACTGCAGAGTGCTCATGCTGCTACAGGCCTGGTTTGGACAACATAGATCACATTTTTGTCTCTGGAAGCTTTGCTAAACACATCTGGACATATTTCTCCAACTGGGGGGAATCATGCAGGACCACAACTCCATTAGAAGCATCTTGATGAGATGGTGGACCTACAAACCAAACAATATTGTACATAAACTCATGTTGCAAGCCATCCCTATATTTATTTGCTGAAATGTCTGAAAGAACACGTGTGCAAGTAAATATGGAGGAAAGAAATCTAGTACTACTAGAGTGAAGTTCAATATAATCAAGGAAATATACATGCTGATTACTATAGCTTTTCCATATATCCCATGGCCACCAGCTTGGAAGGATCTAATTATTTGGATAGAAAATTGTAAGCATGACATAAAAGTAACCCAGGTTAAATGGCTCAACCCCCCCCCCCCTAACATTGTTAAACTTAACACAGATGGGAGTGCCATAGGCAACCCAGGAAAAATAGGAGCAGGAGGCATAGTAAGAGATCATAAGGGTAATCTGATATATGTTTTTGCCTCTCCCCTTTGGGAGTTGGAACCAATAATCAAGCTGAAGTGCAGGCAACCAGTTTTGGCATTAATTGGTGCCTTCAATATGGTTATAATAGAGTAATATTGGAAGTAGATTATGAACTTGTGATCAAGTGGCTAAATCTGGACATCAAACCACCCTGGAGCATTCAAAACTACGTTAAGGAACTCCAACAACTGGTCCAACTGCTAGAATTCTTCCAATGCAAACATGTTTTTCGAGAAGCAAATTTTCCAGCTGATACAGTATCTAAGTATAGCCATATACTTGATAATACACAACACTTCTACAACCTTCAACAACTTCCACAAGAAATCAAGGGCTACATAAAGCTAGACAAGATAGGAATGGCAAGCTTCAGGAGAAGAAGATTAAAAAGGATCAAACAACCTCCTTGAACATTTCTTATCTCTAATGTTTCTAACTTATATTCTAGTTTAGATGTCTCTAATTCATAGATATATCTATTTTAAAGTCTCCACTGTTAGGAATATTGTAAAAGGGAGAGTCTCCCTCGTGTATTGCTTCTCTAGATTAATCATCTTACCATTAGAAGTAAAACTAGATTAGGTGTTTTGTCTATGGCTTACTGTGCAGGTACTACAGGACTGCAACAGAGGAGTCAACAATTGGACTTCTATTCTGGTTTAACTCCTTTGTGCAGATACAGCATAAAGGAGCAGCAAAACAGAGTTGTAGCAGTGAATTGCAAAACTGCAATTCCTCCATGTTGCCTCTAATGTGAAGGATGTTGTCTTCAGCAACAATTTCTCCATGTTGCCTCTAATTTTCCAGCTGATAAGAGGTACAATACATAGCTGAAGCATCCAAAAACAAGATACAACAACGTGCAGAACTTCAACAGCACTACAGAGATGCAATTATAAGATCAGCTACATAACCATCCACAAAATTAAGCTAATCTTGGAGTATTCTCAATAACTACTAAAAGATACTTGGACAAAATCGGTATGACAAGACTGGGAAGAACAAAGATGAAAAGAACGATCTCGATCCATGGAAATTAGAAGTTTCGTATACTTAATCTTCTTCATTTAGCTATGTATAAAATGTAGCTTATTTGAATAGGACTAGTGTAGGTTTCTTTCTTGTATTCACATGGAAGGGGAGAGTCTCCCTCATTTATGGTTTTTCCTAGTCGCATTATATCGAGAGGAGTCCTCTCATAGGTTTACTGCTTTTCTAGTATTTAGGAAGCACTTTCTAGTATCGAGGATGAGTTAGCCGGCCTTAGTAGGTTTGCAGACTTATGAACCACCTTAAGTTCGGAGGTAAGGTTATGTCCCCCTCCTTGTATCTTTATATTTTATGTATGATAAGGCTTGGGGGTGCTGCTCAACCCCTAACTGTGCACGAGAGGTGGGAGCCTCGTGTAGGGTTTCTTCCCAAAAAAAAAGAAAAAAAGAATGAAGAATAGTAATGCAGAAAATATGAAATTACGCGATAACTGAATTAATGTTATTAAGAGAAGAGGATGAGGTCAGCCCACACTTTTTCCTACGTAGAAAACGACAACAATCAATCTATATATTTATATAAATATAAAGTTAGATATAGAAAAGATAATGTGGTACCTCTGTATAGCCAAAAATACTATTTATTTTTTTCTCAAATTTTGAAGTTTTTTCTCATTTTAAAATTTATATTCTATATATTAGAAATAAAAAACTCACTCACTTAATTCTCTTAGTTACACCTTTTCTTCTCCCCGCAATTATAACTTACATCTCATTTAAATCCATTAAACCCCTTTAATTACGTACCAAATACTCCACTTAACCATCAATATATTCTTCTTTTCCACAAATTCGAAACAAGGGGAGGGGAGAAAGTAAACATTGTTATATTATCTGCGAATTACATATATCATAGCATCTCTCTTTTATAAGAAAAATATGAAAATATGTAATTTATTAATTCAACATAGGTTATCTCGGTACCTTGTTTATGAACTATATATAATTATTTATTTGGTAAGATTGTATAAACACTGAGGAAGTTTTAATAATTTTCATAAACTATAGGGTTTTCATGTTTATAACTAAAAAACACAACTTAAGAAATCAAAATTATACGTCCACATATAATTTCAACTTCAAATTAATCAATTTGATTTCAAATCATCGAGACTTAAAATCATGTCCATACGGGCCGAGCCCTAAATTTATGTATAAATATTGTAACAAATTGTAAGCCTAGAGAAGAGCCTTTTTAACAAGAAGTTGAAGGTATCCACTTATCACCTTGAATAAAATTCCTAACCGAGTAAGATTCAACATGTTCAGCTGGAATTTGATTACTCCATGGCACTCTCCCTGTTACATTAGCTCCATCACCACTACTATTAAATTCACCATAATAAAGCGTGGCGAGAGCAAACTCGCCACTCCATGGCATCCATCCCTCAGGGCGGATCAAAACCTCTAAATTACAATTTAGAAAAACCGTCCTCGAATACTCCTTCCAAGGCCTTCCGAGGTAATTTTTGTGCACATTGGGGTTACCATGGTACAAATTCATGTATTCTTTCGTTCCGTTGATGGAACAATTTTGAAATACGAATCCTGTTGATTGTCCTGGGTCTAACCTACCATGAGCCGTTACTGCATTAGTTTCACCTTTTTCAGGGTTGAGTAATCGAGGAGTGACTAGAATGTGACAGTCCTGGAAGAATGCAGCTGCGTTACCAAAAATGAAATCTACGTTTCCCTGAACTTGACATGATTTGTAGTACTGACGCAACGATTGAGTGTAGAGTGTGTCTTGATTGCCGAGGAATTCACAATTTTCGATTATGGAAAGGTCACTATCGGACCGGAAAGCTACTGCTTGTCCGGCACCGATACCGGCTGTGTTTTGGATTGTTAGGCCATTGGCCATGAATCCATCACCACTTACTCCTGTTTTAGAAAAATTAATGATCAATTAATCAATGAAACGTTAAAATAATTAATTTGAAATGTCACTTACAAAAAATTCTAATTTTCTTCGTTTTAGTTTACATGAAGTGATACTAAATTTAGGAAAAAAAGAAATATTTCTAAAAAATACAATTTAAAACATGACCTGTGCATTATTGTCACTATAAAAGTTTTAGTATTAAAGGTAAAACAAAAAGTTTAAAATTAGATTTTTTTAAAAAAAATAATTAAAGTGTCAAACCATAATTCACTTACCAACGGTGGCAGATTCATAAGTGGTCATTCCAGGTATTAGGCCAACACTCCGTGACCCAGTAATGACAGTTTTGCCCATCCCATCGCCCAAAAATACTACATTCCTCTTCTCCAAGGGTACCCGAACTATCTCATCATACAACCCGGCTTTGATTAGTATCACAAACTTTCCGGACCCCAAATTATCCGGGGTAGCATTCACCGCCTCTTGCACCATCCTATAATCACAACCACCAACTTTACAAACCGTTACATTCGGAGTCAAACCCAATGGAACCCCACCGTTGAACCCGAATCCGGATCCTGAACCGGCTTCCCAAAACCCGTCTCGCTCTGTTTTGGGTGGGGCCCACGACCCGGTTTCATTCCCATGAATATCATAATTCACCATCATCCATAAAGCATTAGTAGTAAATCCAATTAAACCTTTCATCGCCTCTAGCGTTTCGGCCACTGGAAGGGTTCCATTTACTCTCAGTAAATTCGACGAACAGCCGATTTGGTATCCTAAGCCAGCGCTCATCCATGCCCGAGCGTCCTTGATTTCGCCACGTGGCAATGCGGCAGCCGTCAGATTGTGCCTGTACGCCGAATAATCGAATCCCTGTAAACAATTTTTCGCGGCGACGGTGAGATTAACATCGCCGGCGCCGGCGGTGTCTAGGAGGTTCTTCACCATCGATTGAACACTAGTGAGATTCTGAGATGAAACGCCCAATGCGGAGAGGATGATTTGTACGGACGTTAGATTTAACGGAAAGTGTGAAGGTTCCGTTAATGAGGATTCGCATGTTGGTGGATCGCGTGAGGCTTTACAAGCTAAGTGGATTTCAACCGGAATGTTCGGAGAGGGAGAAGGAGAAGGAGGGACGGAAATGGGTGTAATTAAATTTTTCGCCGAATGAGATTCGGAGAAAGAGAAAGAGAAGGAGAAGAAGAGGAAAAGGGAGAAGAATGTTTGAGAAAAATATTGAGATTTCATTGAATTGAATATTTTTGTGAAATTAGAATATGGATTGGATTATGTATAGGTAATTCCAATGGTGTTTTATTTTCTTGTGCATGGTTTATGTGAGTTGGCCGTTAGGTTAGTTACGGATAAGGCAAGTAAATTTCCAATGAATGACTGGTATATAAGACAGTAAGTAATGTATACACATTTCCTCCGTTTTCTTTACATAATTTTTGAAATTTGTAATAATTAACTTGTCGTTCATTGCGCTTAGATTATCATTTTATTTTATTGTAATTATCTTTTTTTTTTTATAGTGTATGTATTAAAATGTTTTTTCTTTTATTTGGGATATTTTTATTACTTTTTTTTTTTTTTAAATCTGCTTTAATATGAGAACGAGGGTCTTTCGAAAATGATTTTTCTACCTCATGAGATAAGGATAAGGTCTATATATATTCTATTATTTTTAAATCATACGTGGAATTCATTGGATATATTATTATTATTATTATTGTTGTTGTTGTATGTAATTTAACTTTTCAAAATTATTTTACTTTTTTTTAATAACAAAATTTTATAACCACATAAGTGTTATGATATATTCAATATTTAGAATAAATTTTTAAAGTCTTACTTTATTTCTTGAATTTTGCCTCCAATCAAATTATGACTTATGAAATGAAATAGAGCTATATATTCATAATTATGTTGCAATATTTTCTTACTCGTCCATTATTTTTTAGTATTTAATTTATTTTTTTTGTTTAAATTTCTTATTTACTCTTAAAATGTTATTTTTATAACTAAAAAAAATATCATAACATATAAAATTTATTTTTTTATCTCAATTTATATGAAACTTTAAACTATATAGGCATAATACATATTCATATCTTTTAAGTTGGACTTAACTGACATCTATGTCCTTTCAATTTTTGGTGTGTATAAATATGACTTAAATTTGTATAAAATTAAACAAATAGACACATATAAGATTGTAGAATAAATCTATCTCATACAAATATCAATTAATGTTCAAGTTAAGTGAATCGTTTATATATTAGTACAAAATAATGAAAAAACTCTTACAAGTCAAGGAGGAAGTTTCACGGGACGTATAATAGAGGCTTCGGAAGGTGTCGTTGTTTGTGGAATCTTCCTATCAAAGGTGTCG
The DNA here is from genome assembly GCF_947179165.1 of Solanum dulcamara. NCBI lineage: Eukaryota > Viridiplantae > Streptophyta > Magnoliopsida > Solanales > Solanaceae > Solanum > Solanum dulcamara. The sequence goes on along the minus strand of NC_077237.1, from coordinate 8,691,607 downwards.
GTTCTAATTAATGGCTTTCTGACAAATGGAAATTATTTCTCATCTTTTTTTAACTTTATTTGAACATGCTGACAATCTTCTTAATTAGTTAGTATTTGCATGACTTAATTATAAAAAAACTGTAGCAAACAATGTTTGACTTCTTCTCTTAGGTATAAATACCAATTAGGTGTCCCGGATTACGAAGTGGCTTATCTACCGGTAAATTATAATAGATATCATCATGACATGAGGTTAGGATATAAATATTGAGTTTTAAAGGTGTGAATAAGAAATGAAAGGTTGTGACATTTTAAAGTGTTGTGACCATTCCGAAAAGTTGTGACTTTTATGAAGGCTTGTGATTTTTCGATAAGCTACAATAACCACATGTTCACACTACCTTTGTTGTCTATAAATAGAGGATTTTCCTCTCATTTTTAAATATTGAATTTCTCCCTCTTCTGCATATATTTTGTTACAAACAAAGCTGAGTCTTTGTGTGATTTTGTTGCTGGCTTTTGAGTTCGCTGAAATTATTGAAGTTTGAGGTACCGCTACTTCTTTAATAGTTTATCCATTTTATCTTGGGAAAAAATAATCCATATCTCCGGGTACAGTGAGGGGATTAAATTTCCTAAGGACACACAGTAAATTCTGTTCACTCGGATACTATTTTCTTATTTTCATATTTATTATTTCTGATTTGCTAACCTTAATACAGGAGGGATAACAATAATTACATTCCTTGTAACCAATCTAGTTTTAATCACAAACATTGTACAAATTTTCAGATATAACAAAGCTCGCAAATTTCAACTTTCGTGATGACGGTACTGAAAGTGTAAACAAGGAGGGGGGTTGGGGTGAATAAAACTCCTTTTTTCTTTTCTATCGACTAACTATATTCAATAGTCGATTGTTGAAGTATGAAGTAGTGAAAACTTAAACAATGTAGAAAGTAATTGTTGAAATAAAGTGATTTATATTCAATGTGCATCTTAGTTTAGTTCTCTTTGATTGCAAGCATGTTATCCGTAAGTTTTTTGTGATCTGTTCTTGTGCAATGGTAATAGGGTGAAACTCCTACATCTACCCTCAATCTCTCTTTCTTGTAGTGTTGATACAATGCCTCATTGATAATAATTTTTTCCCCTCTTTTTTTTGTGCGTATACAGTAAATCACTATAAAATACAATGCTTGTTCATTAAAGTAGAGCAAAGAACTTGAGAAGATTGAGACTTAATTGTATTTTGTCTTCCTTAGATGAGAGCCTTTAAATAAACTTGTTTTGATAATTAAGTTCACTTGACATATATGACAACCCAAAAGATTTGATCAGAAAAGAGGAATAGATTGATCATATTTTCAAGAATAAGGTAGAACTTTAATGATGCATGTTCCATGTATTCTATATTAAAAGGTTGTCTCCCTTGAACCAACATTTTTCCAAACAATTTATCAGAGTTTATGAACAATTTAATAAGATATGTAAGTAGAATAAATATCACATCAAATCTTGCTAGTCCCACAAAATTTGTTAACAATACAAGTTTTGCATATCACAGAGAGAACTAATGCAAAATTTATACCAAAGTTATGTCCTACTTGGCAAAACTTGTGAACAATGCAAGTTTTGTTAATCTATATAGCAAGACCATGGTCGTATCGACCATGAGACCACTAAAGCAATCACTTGGGGCCCCAATATTTTCAGGGCTCCTATTTTCTTCCAAAGATGTATGTATATGTATATATATATTGTTAAAAAATATCATGTATTGATAAATTTGAAAAGAAATTTTTAGATAGAAAATATAATAATCTTTTACCTCATTCAATATAAGGACTGTTGTAATAATTCAGAATGGAATAGTGTTAGTTAATTGTAGCATCATTTCTTATATGGCTATCTATTTTGTTGCCTCATTTATATTATGACGATTATCATGAACCAACATTATTATTAGTATAATTGACTTTTTTATTCCTCTTTCACAATTTTTATTCTCTCATTATTAAATATTCTAGAGTTTCTCAAAAGGTCAAACCTTCTACATTATGCAAAATCTATCAGTATGTGTTTATAAAGAGATCAGATTTGTTTTTTGGTATCTTCTTCAAACTTCAAGCACTAAAACGAATCAACACTATTTTAATATCATTATATCAACTTATCAAATTCAGCACGACATTGTTTCGATATCATTATATAAACTTTTCAAATTTTCGAGTCAGGTTTTATTTATTCTAACTTTATATTATATATTTTTCATTGAAAATTTATATTGTTTATATTGTTACTTCATAATATCCACGTATATCCTACCTCTTCAGACCTCATTTGTAGGATTACACTGAGCATGCTATAATTATTCAATTTATATATGTCAACTAAAAAAAACTAAGACGTCTTTATGAAGTGTAGCTTTAGGCCCCAGACGTGTTGACACGGCCCGAGCAAGACTTGTGTAATAAAGTTATGCCAAAGAGCTATTTTTGCACAAATTATTTAAAGTGTAAAATTGCTCAACAGACTTGAATTTAATAAATGTAGAGGGAAAACATACATAACAAAAGTGTAAAATTGGAGAACTCTATATAACTCCACTTAGAAACAAAAGCCAAAAAAATGCTTGTTTATATACGAGAAAGGGATGATGTTTTCTTGGTTTTCTTAGTCTTTATGGTTGGTGGTGAAGGGTGAAAAAATGGATCATCTGTCCAATTCTTTTCACCCCAATGCTTCAACATACCCTTCCAATTGCATAACTTGTCTGTGCATCTCTTGAGTCGTCGATCGTTGATCTTAATTTTCCAATGTCCATCAGCATAGTTTGCCTTCTCTGCTTCCCTTCTGTCCCATTCCAATTGTGCCTTTTGCTTTGATCTTAACAAGCAAAAGTCCTGCAGCTGTTCGGGCATTGCATCGTGCACTTTCCACCACTTGTGGTGTGCAACATCACTCGCGAATTCTTGTAATATGTCTACGTTCCAGTTACAATCATAGTCCCTGAAACACAACCACGGCTTGTATCCTAGGTAGTGTAGGACATAAAGAATAGGAGGGTCAGCCCCGAAAAGATGTGTTTTCTTTGCTTTCACTATTTCATCATCACCAATCCAGAAGTTTTTCAAGAAGTTCATATGCTTTGGTATCCGATGCCACCACGTGAATATTTCGTTTAGGTAGCCTTGATCACCTCCATTATAAGACTCAATCTCATTTATGTGATCCATCAGGAGCTGGAACGTGCAATTTGATGGCTCGATCACCATGACACCAGAGTTAAACAGCGTGCCATTATTCCCCGTGGCTGAAATCTGTGGCATCCTAAATAAGATGTCGATGTTCCTTAGTATAAGCAAATCAGCATCAATGAAAATGATCTTGTCATAATCAGTCAGTTGCCATAGCCTAAATTTGCTGTAGTTCCACTCATTGTAGGCATCTTTCTCTGCTTTAGGATTTCTTATTCTCTGTATAGTCCTAACTTGCCACCCTGCTGCCTCGAGTCCACTCCGATGATACTCACCAATCGATTCATCAACGAGAATCACGAGGTCTTTCGTGGACCCTGACATTCTAATGCTTTGTGCTGCTGCTATAGCTCCACATACATATACATGAGCTGAATGCAAGATTGTTGCATATGCCTCGCGCCTTTTGTTCCCCGTATGTATTTCCTCTGTTACCATAACATAGACGCTATCAATACTCGATATCTCTATAAAATCATTCACATCAAGAAAAGGAAAAAAAACAAATAAATTATATCTTACCTGTTGTACCAAAGGGTAGTGCAAGTTCACATGATCCAACAGGAAGTTGAACTTTTTCTCTTAGAACACTTAAGTCCGGCTTGTACAACCACGCGTTACCTTTTCTAACAACGAGCTCATTGTACCTATAAAGATTCGGTATAGGGAAGCATTTGGTTATGAAAAGCAAATGCACAGGATGTATGCCCTTAGCAGAGGAAGCTAAACCAGCAGCAGCAAGTTGCAAGTGCAATCGCGCAACATCTCTAGACCAATTCCCTTCATTTCTACACGGTAACTTGACAGCTATGAGATCGATTCGTGTCCTAGGGACTTCGAGTTTTGGCAAAGTAGGACAACTTGGAACTTCATTTTCTTGTTCTTCATCAATCCATTCAGGATACAAGGTGTCCCAAGTCACATTTTTTTCCGCGTAGTCAAGGTGAAGTACTGTTTGATTTGCATTAGGAACAACTTGTATCCATTCATTGATTTCATCTTTGTTGAAATTAAGAAGGCCAATGTTCTCAACAACTTTATTTTGATCAGGCAATTGTTCCAAAACTTGAGATACGTCTTCCCAGCTGATGTCTATATCTGATATATATCTAGGATCAGAAGCACCCCATATCCACCTGTTCACAAAATGTTGCCTGCATTACATAAGTTTTTTTACATTAATAAACAATATGACCAATTTGGTGAACAGTAAAGAGGTCTCTGTTTTGAATTTTCACGTAGAATCTTTAGTACTCCTTCCGTTTCAATTTGTTTGTCTAGTTTTAAGTTGACGCGGTCTTGTGGTCTTAAATTAAAGATATATAGAATGTACCAAAATATCTTTTAATTTTGTAGTCTTAACTTGTCATGCGAAAAATTGAAATTAACGAGTTGCCAGAAAAGGAAAGAAACATTCTTTTCAAAATTGACTAAAAAAGAAATTAAGACAAACAAATTGAAATAGAGGGAGTAGCAATTTGTTTTTCTCTCCTTTCTCCAATTTTTGCCGAGTATCTATCGAAAACAACCTCTCTATCTGAGGTAGGGATAAGGTCTGCGTACACTGTACTCTCTCCGGACCCTACTCACTCTGTGGAACTACATTGGGTATGTTGTTGTTGCTGCCTTTTCTCCAATTTTTCTTCACTTTTCCCTTGAGCTAATTTTTCAGACAAGGAGCAACTAGCCAAATTTCATTTACAACCTTCTATTTTCTAAGTTCACCATGTTTATGACTTGGGAGTTCTATATACAATTTATATCTCTTGGTCTTAAAATTAATAGGGCCTTAACCATGCTAATACTTTATAAGAACCCTTTAAATGATTCATTCTCTTTTAGTTCCTATCCATCCATTTTACAGTCTCACACACATACATAAAGAATTTAGTGTTGGAATTTTTACTAAATGTGGAATGACACCAACTTAATTATTGTGGTTTATAGACAGGGCTAAACAAATATAGTTGGTGAATATGACTTGAACTGCTTATATATAGGATTCGTTGTTGCACCTATCTCACTTCATATATTTAGGTGTGTGCAAAAACCGAAATGATCGATATCGAATTGAAAAAAGTGTTGTTGATTTATATTATTGGATTATCGGTTCGGTGTTGATTTTTTAATATTGGGTTATTGGATAAACCGATAACCATTAAGACTATAATAATTTACTATTTTAATTTCTACTCATACATAAATATCAAGTATCAAACAAAAGATATTAATATAATCACTATATCAGACTATCAGTACCCTACACAATTCACAGTTCATACTGTATTTACCTTCTATGTTTTAGTATTACTTTAGGTTTACAACGTCAAAATTTAAAGAAGCAAGAATGGCGGCAGCTACATTTGCAACGATAACAGCAAGGGTTAAGCAACGGCTAGGGTTGTGAATTGTGAGTATTGACAACAAGAGCATCTGATTTACCTGTTTCGCTGTATGCCTTTATTGCATTAAATTGTTGGAGAAGTTATATATTTGTTTTGAAAGCATTTTTTTATTGGTTAAACCGAAAATCGAACCGCTAAAGACCAAAAATCGATAAACCGATAACAAATATCTAATTGATTTAGTTATCAATTTAGCGTATTTAAAAATCAAAAACTGATAAACCAAACCCCTATATGTATTGGTGTGGCCTGATAATTGCGTAGGCCTTGTTGAAAATCTAATAAAGCTTATAAAGAGAAGGCCCATTAGGTCAAGATTTGATGTCTATAAATATATGACTAGGTCACCTCTCATCTCTTTGACTCTAAGGCACCCGTTCTTTTCGAACATTCATCAGTATATAAAAATTAAACTCATAAATATATAGAATTCAAGAATAGAAGTAGTGCATACCTTGATACAGTGTCAGCATTATTATGTTGACAAACAGAAGGGGAAGAGAGAATCATGTATAAAGTGCCAATCACAATAATAAATAGCACAAGCTTTAGAGGATGGAACTTGCAATTTGTGTTCTTCTCTTGAAAAGGATTTTGGAGGGGCTTTATGCCTCCAACATCCTTCACTTTTATTTTCTGTAATCTTCTTTTGCATGCATCTTCTCTGTAAAATGGTAGCCAAAATATTGGTTCAAGTATTGAATGAAAATAAAGTATGATAAGTAATATCTTTAACACTTCTTTACATTTGGTGGTGTGTGGGTGTATGGTCGAAGTAAATTATTTATGTAATAAACCTTATCACAGAGAAAGTATCATGTTTGGTGCCATTTTAATAACAATGTATAAAACATAGCACATCAAGTTCAGTAATTTGTTATTAGTTTACAATCCTGCATAACTAAAAACATCTACTACAAGTTATGACTCAATTTATATATTAATTTATGAAAGACATAAGATAAAATAATTAATATATGATTAACTAATCCCTATATAGTTCTAAACAGGAATCAAGCAACCCTTAAGTTAATTTTACAATTCAAATTGATTTCTAGTCAAACAAATAAATATAAGAAGTTTTTTTTAAAAATAAAATAATTTCTACCCACAATGTAAAATACTTTTTTCAGTATCAAATCATCTAAAAAATAATTACAAATAATCATTCATAATTGTAAGTGTAATAAGTAATTAATACTCTAATGTTATTTATTTTTGATATCTCATTTAGCATTCGTCTTTTAAATATGACTTTATTAAATTCAAGCTAAAAAAACTATTTTAGGATGAAAATTACTCCGTATCACTGACAATTTCATTTTCAAGACTCGAATTCAAAACGATACCGTATGAAAGTAGTTAGCTATTTCAACAACTAACTAATCTGTCCTTCAACTAATGATATTAAAAATCCCATCCACATATTAGAAATATTATAATTTTTGAAACCTAGGTTGAACAGTTGCAATTGTTCACCTACCACATGTTGGACCACCACAAACAAGTTAATCTAATAAATCTCTAATTAAAATGTTGCTTAGTCTAATTAAAGTGAGATTTTAAAATTAAGATAATACAACTATTCTACCATCCTTAAACCAATAAATTTTCAGTCTCTTTTCCCTTGCCTATGTGTTATTTTAGAAAACAACTACTTTCCACCCACAAAAAAAAAAAAAAAAAAAATCGAAAGGAGAACATATAGATTAATTTTTACTTGAAAAATTAATACCACAACAACGGAATTAATTAGTGTAACTTATACGTATGATACATTTTCTAGTAAAACTTACTTTCTAAGTTTTGGGGTTCTTTGCTTGAAAGGAACCAACAAATAAGGTTAATCTTTCTAAGTATTTTAATGTTATCTATAAATACGAAGAAAATAACTTTTTCAGTGAAATTAGGTGAAAATAAGTTTTACAAATATCATTTCAAATACTTTTTAGTATCATTTTTTTTATTTACGTATCAAATCAGAAAATAAGTAAGAAACTTAATTATTTTTGAGAAAAATATTTTCTAACATGGAAAATGTTTTCGTCCTACCAAACAAACCCTAAATGCTAGATTGCTAGTTCGAACTGAGAATTCATCCAAAACTTGTACAGAGGACTGAAAACATATTATTTGCTTCTATATCAAATACATATACATGATATAATATTTTTAATTTGATGAAATTACAACATACTTTTTTCAGGTGAATTTCCCAAAGTAGGGGTATGAGGAAGATAGAATATACGTAGATCTTACCTTATCTCATGGAGATAGAGTAGTCATTTTTGAAAGATTCCCGACTCAAATGAAACAAATCAAAATATAGTAATGAAAAGTGGGGAAACCAATAGTAAAGAAAAAAATAATAATTAATAGAAAATCAGTGTGAAACATATATGCATATAATCGTAACATAATTTTATTTTATAACAATAAATAACTCACATTGATCTTCTAGCCTCCATGACATCTCCAGCTTAATTATTCAACCAGGTGTAAATGCTACAGGAAAAATAGTACCTATGCATCAATCATCATAATTGCCTATCAAAAAGAAAAGTGAAAAAAAAAAAGAAGATAGATTTTCAAAGTACAAAAAACTAAAAGGAAACCATGATTACTCCAAAATAAGTTCTCTCTTGCACGCCTATCCAATAGAAAAAATATATATCATTCCTTATTCACTGTGTTCAAAATAAATATTTTGGGTCAATTTTATCATTCGTTATATTTTTTGCTTAAAAATATTTTTCAGTTAGCAAAACAATTTAAAAATACCTTTCATATTAATGGTTGCTCCAAAACAAGAAAATTTTGAACAAATTTTGCTCTTGAATTATTTGAAATAAGATAGTTTTATATATATATATATATATATATATATTATATAGTTCAAGCATAAAATAATTTTACTTATTAGTTGAACCCACAGAATCTGTCCCAAATCCATCACCACTTTCATGTGCTAAAACATTGAAATTACTTTCATATATGGTTTCAAAAGAAGATGTACAAGAATTATATGGCACAATAATTCAAACTTACCTGTTCAAAAGCTTGGTAATGAGAAATTACCACATTGAAAATAGATATTCTTGTTTTTTAATCTTTGGTGAATTGAAGAAGAAGGTGTTGAAGGTTTTAAGTTTAGTATGAGAAGAGAGAAAGGAAAAAGAAACAACTCCTTTCTATGATAGAATTCTCCAAGTTTTTGTATATATATATATTATTATTGTTATTATTGCTTGAAGCTTCAATAAAATATATGCTCTTTGAGATATGTCCAACTATTTTCTGGTGACTTTACCAAAAATATTAAAAATAAAATAAAATATGTCTTTTCAAGTCAATTGCAAGAACAAGTTTTTTCACCAACTTCTTTGCTTTCGAATTGTCTCTTCTCATACAAAAAAATAAAAATAAGGAATGCAAATATAACATGGTTTTTAATGCTCCCCTTTTTATATTCTTTACAATATATAAGTCATTAAAGAAATTAGGAAATTATATTGTCTTGGAAATTTTTATTTAATCCTTTTCCTCCTTTTTGGACCCTTTTTCTTTCTTGGGATAATGTGTTTGGTAAATCGGGAAATTATTTTCCAAAAAAATATTGTTTACTAAAAGGAGATAAATGATCTTTTTAGTTGTATTTATTTTATTTTAAAAACCCTAACGATTTATCTTTCAATTCACGGTTAAAATTAAGAGATTTGATTCTTGGAATTCGAACTGTACCACATAAATTGGGACAGACGAAGTATATTTAAGTGTTATACCAAAATTAAACTCTATTTTAAATATATTTCTTAGATTCAATAAGATAATCTATTAATTAATATGTTCACTTATCAACGGTTAGACTTGAAAATTTTAAATCTAGAGATGAAAAGGAAATTAAAAGATATTGTAGCCCCTTCATAGAAAAATATCAAAAAAGAAGAAGAAGAAGGATTCTCTTCTATAAATTATATATTAAGGTTGTCTATGTACATATGATGTAGAAGGTAGGATAAATATATTTAATTACTTAATAAATAGAATAGTTCTAGTAGATGGATAATTAGGTCAATGAAAACAATATGTGTTTAGTTTATGATGTGAAATTGTTGATTAGGAAGCTATAACTAATTAATTAATGACTTATACCAAAAATTAATCATTTCAATTAGGTGAATTTTGGAATATATCACAATAATAACAGTCTGTAGAAGCTGGTAAGTTTAATGCCTTTTATAAATCTCAACTAGTAATTAGTTTGATTAGTTTCTATTTAAAGCCATAATTATAACTAGTAATTAATTTGATTAGTGTTTTAATAAGAGTTGGCTTTGCCTAATCTTTTTTTTTTGAGTGGTCCATTTTAATCATATAGTTAATAATTTGGTTGTAGTAATGTCTACTCAATTTACTGGTCAAAAGGTGATGAATCTTTTTGATACTGAATTTTTTTTTTCATTCCTTTTTAGTGAAACATTACATGAAAAATATTTTCCTTCCTTTTATTGCTTTTTTTCCATGAAAAAGTGGTGAATGTATCCGCTTACATTTTTAACAAATTCACTGAATAATTTCTAATGACAAAAATAATAGTAATAGTAATTAAGATTCTCCACATTTATTTCATTTCTATTTAATTGTATCATGAAAAAGGCAAAAGTTACATTATCCCTTAATTGGATGTCTGTTAATATTTCCCAAAGTTGCTAAAATGGAGTTATCCTAAATCCTAATATGTTATATACATTTTCAACAATTAATAATTTAATTAAGACTTTAAGTTACATATATTGTTCAATTTTTCTACGTCAAGAAATTAACAATTACGTACTATAGCCAAATATATTACATTAATAGTATAATATTTTTTTATATTATCAGTATATATAACTTAGCCTTTAATTAATTGGGGATTATTATCACAAGGATTAAAATATATATTTGAGTTGGAAAGCTTGATAGATGAGCAATAGATCATAGATTGAAAATGAGGTATGTGATAAAGTAAGGAAAAAAAGAAGCAATCTACTTGGCACTTTGGCAATTACATATGTCAATTGTTTGATACATACAAATATTGGTGAGTGAAACCTTGCACCTATCGTTACGTATGTCTTTGTTACTCCACCCACCCTCCCCACCATGCATGTACATTTGTGTATTTAAAAAATATGCACACTTAACTAACTTCTATGAATATACAATATAAGTACATAGTACGTGTATTTAAAGGTGTGGTTAAGTTGTCAATGAAGTAGGAGAAGAATAAAGACAAATTCAGCAAGATCGATTTGAACTTTAATTTGTAGATTCTGATTTTAGGAGAGTGATCTTTAAGTTAATGTTCTAAATTCAATTTTCTTTTACATGTTCAGTGGATTTTTAAAACATGGATTAAAACTACAGATTGAATCGTAAAGCCTACTTCCATCTTTGAAAAGAATTATGAGGCTTCAGATTCAAATTCAAATGAAGACTCTAAGTTGAACCTCAAAAACAGAAATAGGTAAATATGTACTGTTAACATGTATAACTTAAGGTATTTAACATTTTTGCTAAAAACATGTAAGCTACGCGAAATATATTACAATTAAAAAAATTGGAGAAATATCATGGCTTGAGGTAATTTAAGTATTTAACCATTCGTATGAGTAGGGTCAAACGGAAGTGTATGATAGTAACATGAGATAATTTTTTATATCATCAAATCATCTAAAAAATAATTAGCTAAGCATTTTAAAAATATTAGATTTTAATCTTATAAATAAAATATACTATTAATTACATGCTATAATTGATAAAGTTGATAAATCGTACTCTCTCTTGTACATATTAAGTGAATCATTGAATTTTTTTATTATTAGTATAAAATAAGTAATTTTTTCAAAGTTTAAAAAAATCATTGAAACTTTTTATACCCAATAATTCACTTGATATGAACTAGAGTAATTAAAAAAAATCCTTAATCTAATAAGGTATAACTCAATCGAGAAAGTCACGAAATGCAAACATTCGGTTCATTCAAGTCATATATGCTTGAAACAATTAATTCTAATTATCAAACCTTATGAGCAATCATCTAATTAATCCTAATTATATCCAACCTTTTCAATTACATCTTGTCGTACTTTGGTAGTTATTACTCAAAGCACTCGAAAATGAGGATCCATTGAATCATATGTAACCAGAGCAAAAGATTATACTCCATTCTTCTTAATTTGGTTGTTTTAGTTTTTTTTTAATTCGTTTAAAAATTAATGTTTTTTTTCTTTTTTTTCAGCTTTCCGCATGACATGTTTAAGGTTGTTCTAATGACATCTTGGTACATTTTGTTGGAAAAATGCGGTCTAACACAAATATATATGATCCAAATAATGAAATAAAATGGGAAAATACTGACACTAAGAATTTTACGTGGAAACTCTTTTAAATAAAGAAAAAAACCACGGACCAAGAGGAACAATTGATATCACTATAGTAAGAAATTTTACACTAGGTATTATCGAGTACAATATTCAAAAATGACTACCACATACTTAAAAGGAATAACACTCTTTTGATTTATCACCTTATTAAAATATCATTCACACTCTATTTTTCTTTACAGACTATTTTCTTATAGTCCATGGAATCCTCACAGCTCTCTAAATAATTTTTCTCTCTGTGAATTAGTGTGTCTATGATGAAGAAAGGGCTCTCTATTTATAGAGTAATTTCAAGCAAGTTGAGTCAATCAGAAGGATTGGTCGGTTGCAATTTGCAATTGTAAATTGCATTGTTCAATATATGCGTGCAGCTATTTTTCATTCAACATTTGTTGCTTTCCTTTCGACAATTTACTGCAGCTATTGTTGACAAAGAAAGAGGAAGAAAAATATGGGATGGACCCCACAAATCTCCCCCTCCAGTTCCATGCACTAGAAGGAGGTATCTTCATCTTCTCAGAGAGAGCTCATGCCAACAAGTTATTTGCACAATTCGAACTTGTCCCTTGTTACCACTTTGGTCAGCATATCTGCAGGATTCTCATTTGTAAAGATATTTTCAACCTGCATAGATTTGTTTTCTATCTTTTCTCGAACCCAGTGATTTCTCACATCTATGTGTTTCGTTCTTGCATGGTACATAGAGTTCTTGCTCAAGTCTATCGCATTCTGACTGTCACATGCTTCTTTTAATGCAAGTGAAGCTCTTGAAGAAATTTTTTAAGCCATGTTATCTCCTTACTAGCTTCAGTAGCCGCAATATACTCAGCTTTATTTGTAGACAGTGCAACACAGTTCTGCAACTTCGACTGCCATGATATAGCTGCCCCTGCAAAAGTAAACAAATATCCTGTAGTGGATTTTCTTTTATCAAGGTCACCTGCCATATCAGCATCTGTATAGCCTTTCAAGATTGTATTTGATCCTCCAAAACACAAATATTTATCTAAGCTTCCTCTCAGATACTTGAGTATCCACTTTACAGCTTCCCAATGTTGTTTTCCTGAATTATCGAAAAATTTGCTGACAACACCAACTATGTGAGCAATATCAAGTCTAGTGCATGCTATTGCATAGATTAAACTTCCGACAATGGAGGAATATCGAACTTTGGCCATGCTCTCTTTTTTCTCCGTAGATGTAGGACACATTTTCTTGGTCAATTTCATATGAACAGGAAGAGGCATGCTAACAAACTTGATATTCTTCATATTGAAGCGCTCCAGTACACATTCAATGCACTTCTTTTATAACAGATAAATCTTCCTTTCATCTCTGAGAGGAGTAATCCTTATGCCCAAAATTTGCTTAGCATGACCCAAGTTTTTCATGGCGAAAGACTTACACATTTTTTTCTTTAACTAGTCAATTTTGGAAGTATTCTTGCCCACAATCAACATACCATCCACATATAGTAAGATGATGATAAAATCATTGTCAGAAATTTTTTGTACAAATACATAGTGATCTAAGGAAGTCTTTTTGTAGCCTTGGCCCCCATAACAGATTTAAACTTCTTGTACCACTGTCTAGGAGCTTGCTTTTGTCCGTAGAGACTCTTTTTGAGTTTGCACATAATTTTTTTTTCCCATTTACATTGAAACCCTCATGTTGTTCCATATAAATCTCATCTTCTAGATTATCCTGAAGAAAAGTCATTTTCATAGCTATCTGCTCAATCTCTAAATTTAGACTAGCAGCAAAACCAAGAACTGTACGAATAAAGGATATTTTCATGACAGGAAAAAATATTTCATCAAAATCAATACCCTTTCTTTGACTAAATTCTGTAACAACCAATCTAACTTTATATCTGAGCTTCAACCTGTGTTCTTCAACCTTAACTTTGAACACCCACTTGTTCTTCAAAGCTCTCATGCCCTTAGGCAGTTTCACCAACTCATAAGTGTGGTTCTCATGCAAAGATTTCATCTCATCTTTCATGGCTTCAATCCATTGATCCTTATGCTCATCTTCCATCGCCTCCTCATAACACTCTGGTTCACCCCCGTCAGTGAGTAGAACATACTCATTAGATGAATAACGAGAGAAGGAAATACGTTGTCTTGTGGATCTCCTAAGAGGAATATTTTATTCATCCACAACTTCATGAGTAGGAGTATCATCAATAAAAACATCATTGTTATCATCAACATCAACATGTTGATCTAGGACTTGATTCTGAGTATCACCATAATTATTAAGCCCACCAATGTCATACACACTTGTATGAGGAACTTGATCAAGATGAACTACTCCATCTGAACTTGAAGATTCCAGCTTCTCCGCTTTGTCAATATCTTCAATGGTTTGATTCTCCATGAAGATGATATCGCAGCTTCTCACAAGCTTCTTCTCAATTGGATCATATAGTCTATAACCAAATTCATCAAGACCATTTTCAATAAAGATACACTGCATTGTCTTGACATCGAACTTTGACCTCTCATCTTTCGGCACATGTACAAAGGCTTTGCAACTAAATACTTTCAAATGGTCATAGAAAACATCTTTTTCATACTAAACTCTATTTGGAATATCACTTTGCAAAGCAACAACAGGAGATAGTACATGTGCAGCGATCAATAAGGCTTTGCCCCAAAACGAGTTCGGTAACTTTGCTTCAGAAAGAAAACATGTAACTCTTTCCATCAAGGTCCTATTCATCCTCTCAGCCAACCCATTAAGCTGGGGAGTCTTAGGAGGAGTCTTCTAGTGTCTAATACCTTGATGCTTGAAGTATTCGTCAAATGGTCCACAATATTCACCACCATTATCAGTACGAATACATTTTAGTTTCTTTTCAGTTTCTCTTTCAACTGAAGCCTGAACCTACTTAAAGACACTCAACACTTATTTTTTAGTCTTCAAGACATAGACCCAAAACTTTCTTGAGAAATCATCAATGAAAGTGACAAAGTAGAGTGCACTACCTAGAGTCTTTGTCTTCATTGGACCGCATAAATCAGAGTGCACCAACTCAAGCAAATCTGTCTTTCTTGAAGGAGGTTTAGACTTAAAGGAAACTCAATTTTATTTTCCAGTCAAATAGTGCTCACACTTTTCTAATTTAACACTTTGAAAATCTGACAATAATTTCTTCTTGGCTAGAACATTAAGTCATTTCTCACTGATGTGGCTAATCCTTTTATGCCATAATGTTGAAGAATTATACCTCTCAACTGCATTCACCATATTTGTACAAGTAGAAGCCGTAGTCCAGTATAAACCACGATATTTGTTACCACGAACCACAATCAAGGAATCCTTAATGAACTTTCATTTTTCACCGCCATTGGTATTAACATATCCTTCATCATCTAGAACACCAACAGAAATTAGGTACAGGCGAATATCAGGTGCATATTTTATATTGTTCGACACTAGTTTAGTTCCAACACTAGTTTCCAAACAAATTGTACCAACACCAACCACCTTAGATACAGTCTCATTACCCATACTCGAGGTTCCAAATTCACCAAGAGTATAGGAAGAGAAAAAATCTTTTCTTAATGACACATGAGATACGTCACCAGTGTCCACAACCCAGTTTGACTCATCACAAGCAATATTTATTAGATCCGCATTAATGACTGTAACAAGATCTTCGATGGAGACGGTGGCTAGGTAATTTTCATTACCATCTTCTTTATTATCCTCTCTATTTTTGTTCTCCCTCTTCAATTTTCGACAGAATTTCTTTGTGTGCCCTTTGATGCCACAATGATAGCACTCAATATCCTTAAGTTTGCCTCTAGATTTGGTTTTGCTATGTTCTATTCTAAGAACCACGATTTTTATTTCTCCCCTTAGAGCAGTTACCAGGACATTCGATGAAAAAAAAATTGAAACTTTCTTCTCATCTCTTCGTTCAAGATAGTATTCTAATCTATACAGATCACACCATCCGAAACAAAATTTGACAATGAAATTTTAAATGTTTCCCAAGAGTTTGGTAGAGAACCAAGTAGAAGCAAACATTGAATTTCTTCATCAAATTTTATGCCCATAGCAAATAACTAGTTCGTGATCCCCTGAAAATTATTCAGATGATCTGTCATTGGAGAACCATTATGATACTTTAAACTTAGCATTTGTTTTATTAAGAACATTTTATTGCTTCCAGTCTTTCGAGCATATAAACTTTCAAGATGCTCCCATAGGGTACAAGTATGTGTCTCCCCGAAAATATGATTCAACACATTATCGTCAATCAAGTGCCTAATAAATCCATAAATTTATCTATGCAACAGATTCCACTCTTCATCTATTTTATTTTCAGGCTTTACAAAGGTAAAGACAGGTTGATAAAACTTCTTGACATAAAGCAAATCTTTCATTTTTTCCTTCCAAATGGCATAATTAACACCATTCAAAGTAATCATTCTACTAGTGTTGGCTTCCACCGTTTTCTCCCGTAAAAATATATAGATATTGCCAACCAAAGTAAATCTTTTCTGATGTGAAAGTTCAGACTGTGCTGCAATCACAGAGCATACTCAGATAAAACATTGCTATGATACCAATTTATTGGGAAAACGCAGTCTAACACAAAAATATATATGGTCCAAATAATAAAATAAAATAGAAAAATAATGACACCAAGAATTTTACGTAGAAACCCTTTTAAATAAGGAAAAAATATGTGGGTCAAGAGGAGCAACTGATATCACTATAGTAAGAATTTTACATTGGGTAGTACCGAGTACAATACTAAAAAATGACTACCACACACTCAAAAAGAATAATACTCTTTTGATTTACCACCTTACTAAAATATCGCTCACACTCTATTTTTCTTCACAGACTATTTTCTTATAGTCTGTGGAATATTTACAGCTCTCTAAATAATTTTTCTCTCTGTGAATTGGTATGTTTATGATGAAGCAGAGGTTCTCTATTTATAGAGAAATTTCAAGCAAGTTGTGCCAATTAGAAGGATTGGCCGGTTGCAATTTGCAGTTGCAAATTGCACCGTTCAATATTTGCTTGCAGCTATTTTTCATTCAATATTTGATGCTTTTCTTTTGACAATTTGCTGCAGCGATTGTTGACAAAGAAAAAGGAAGAAAAACATGGAATGGACCCCACATATTTAACATATTTTTCGTTTAAGACCACAAAAATAAAAATAAAAAATACTTTCTTAAACTATGTGTCAAGTCAAAATCAGATAATCAAATTGAAATATAGGGAATAATTTAATTACTTTGAAAAATTTACAATGGCTTTGAACAATGGAGTAAGTCTTGTCAATCTATATTACTAAGATACTTAGAACAATAACTTTGTAGAACTTTGTAAGAAACAACAAAGTTGAAGTTATATTTTCATAATTAGAAAGTTAAACCAGTAAAGAAAATAATAATCTGCAACAAAACATAAACAATATTGAAAAAAAGAAAATTGAGTCAACTGAATGTACAATGTGTCCTTATGGAAATTATTTCCCGTAAGTACCCGAGGTTAATGGAATCTATCCTCCCAAAGTAGAACGATCTTATTCACTGGTGTATCGGTACCTAAAATCACAGCTTCAGGAAACCACTCAACAATAGTAAAGTACACTAAAATTTATTTGTGTAGAAGAAGAAGAAGTCCAAAAATTTATTGTTGAAAAATGAGAGGAAATCTTCTATTTATAGACAACAACGGGTGTGAACAAGTGTTTATTGTTCCTTATCGAAAAATGTCACAACCTTTTGGAAAAGTCACAACCCTTCACAAAAATCACAATCTTTCAGAAAAGTCGCAACCCTTCAAAAAAGTCACAACTTTTTTAGAAAAATTACAACTCTTTATAAGTGTTACAACTATTCGTTTTTTATTCACACATTTTTAAAAACCCAACAGTAAGAATGTGTACTTTAACTTGTATGCTTGTAACTTCATGTTATACTGTCAATTTGTATATGTTTTCTTCTTTAATAGTCAACATTGTTGTAAACCTTAGTCATAGTCCCCCCACCCCCCACCCCCCCACACACACCATATTTCATAGTTATGACTGATCTTGTTCTTTTTGTAGTCTAATGGTCGTTGGATGGTGGTGCTATGGTGATTTTTGAGTGGTGAGATGACAATGTAGTAGGTGGATTTTGAAGGGAGGAAGTAGTTGTGTGTGTATATATATATCTTTCATGTATATTCTAATATCTCATAAATATCTATGTATATATGTGTGATCTACAATGATTTGCACGATATATACATGTGACATACAGTGTTGCAATGACATTTTCTAGGCTGCCAAATTGAATTGTTGTAGTGAAAATGTACAACAAATAATGGTGTCGTAGCTGTCTTTGGCAAAATTGTTCTTGGCTACCGTTGCCAAATTGAATTGTTAACTAATCGCAGGCGCTTTATTATTTTTTTGCGATGACATAAGCCAATTTTTCCACCAAAGTTTTGTTAGCTATAATTTGTGTTCAATCATAATATTATGATTTTTAGAAAGAAAATTCTCATCATATCATTGGCAATGTAATAGAAGAACTTGAAACTTTTGAAAAGAATAAGAAAAGATTAAAGGGTGTGTTTGGTGCCGATTTTTTCATATTCGATTGATCAATTTGTTTTAAATACATTTTCACTAAAAAAATAAGTTTCTTAAATTTGAGAAAAATGGTTTCCCTCGTGGAAATAGAGAAAACAAGTTTCATAATTGACATTGCACACTGATTATGCGATTTTCCATTCTCCAACACACCTTATTTTCATCCTTACTCATATTGCCCCCATTCCCACCAGCCACCACCTCACATTATATATACAAATATTTTTTAGAATATTATATTTCACTCACGTACAAAACATAAAAATAAATAATAAAAAAGACTGATCTATTTATATATTTTTTGAAGAAATATTTTCCTTCGTACTAATGTATTCATAACTTAGTATTGTGAAAACAAATGTCTACTCTAAAGTTTGTCTATGAGGATAAGATAGAAAAAAAGTTAAGATAAGAAGTAATCCAATGTACTTTGTACCATCAAAGGATGTGGTACAGTGGATTGAGTTGTTCCTTCCGCATAGTGGTGGAGTCAGGATTTTCAATAAGGGATTCAAAATTTGAAGAAGTAGACACATAAACTAACCGAAGGAGATTCGACATCTACTATTTATACATAAAAATTATTTTAACCACGTATAAATAGTATAGTTTTTTACTGAAGGGGTTCGGATGAACCCTCTAGCCACCATGTGGCTCCGCCTCTGCTCCCACAATTAGAGGTTTCAGGTTTGTTCCCTGGATATGAAAAAAATCTTGGTAGGGAACGTTTTCCTCCGAATGGAGCCCTACATGATACGAATTCAGAATAGTCAGACTCCAATATAAATATTAAACGTAGAAAAAACCCAAAAAAACAATGTATTTTGTAGTGGAAGCAAAGCAAACTTTCCCAACGCATGCGATATTGTTCTTTTTCCCTGGCTTTTTCTTGACCGGATTTACAAGCCAAACTTAGCTTTCTCCTTTCTATGGTTTACCATTTTTAGATAATATTGATTGTCAAATTTCTTATATTATTTGTCATATCTTATTTTTTTTAATAAGAATAATTATATAAATAATAATAACCTTAATTATTACAAAGCTTCATTTTCTTAGATATATAATTATAGGGTCTACATGGATCGGGTTGGTTTGAATTTTTCAAGTATCAAATCAAATTATATGCATTGAGTTTTTAAATCTATAAACCAAACCAATAAAACTCAGGTTTTTCAACCTAGTTTTTTTTTTGGATTTCTCAATTTTTCAATTTTTTTCGAAATTTTTCGGTAAAGTATTGATGCAAACATATAATTATTTAACTTCTTTTCTGGAAAAAATGAGTATTATGTCATTTTTTATTTATTTATTTATTAAGGTGTAAATTCATGATAAATAAATATCGATATGCATGGCCATTTTTTATTTTTTTAACCTTTTTTTTTTGCACCTTTCAAAAAAATAACCTTTTTGTTACCTTTTAAAAAAAAAATCTTTTCTGATTGTTTCACTTCTTTTGTGGGATTCATGATAGGCAAATAAAATTGATATCTATAAATTACATAATTGTTTATATTTTTTTTTCCCTTTTTATTTTATTTTTCCTTTTCTAATTATTTCACTTTTTTTGTGGGAATGCATGATAGGCAAATAAAATTGATATCTATACATTGCATAATTGTTTATATAATATCGATATACAATTATACATCATTTATACAATGTCAATACATTACAGATATATTTATACAATATTGATATATTAAATATACACTATATAACTATTTATACATCATATATATTTTGTTTACATACTATTTATACAACATCGATACACGTTTATACACCATTTATACAATACCGGTAGATTACATATACACTACATAACTCCTTATAAAACATTGATACATTATATATACACTACATAATTATTTATATTTATATACTTATTTTTTCACCATTTATACAATATTAATATATGAAAAAAAAGTGAAAAAAAATAAAAAACACAGGAAAAAAATGAAACAAAATATTTTTTTAAAAAAAATAATGAGGAAGCAACAATGGACTAACGACCTTGGATCGAACTCTGTATATAAATGAAATTTCCCCTTAAATTTTCTTGAAAAATTGGCATAGCATGACAACCTATGGAATTAATTAACAATAAATAGCCCATTTTAAATTTTTTAGCAAAAAAAGATTTTTTTATATTTATTTGGCATTAAATAGCCACATTTCTTTATCTTGAAAACTGATTCTTTTTTCTGATTTTTTCTCTCTATTTCCTAGCACGTTTACTTTTATTGTTTCTTTTTTCTCTCTCTCCTTATAATTTGTCAACCATATTTGCCATTATCACTCAAACTATTTGCACAAAAATAGGGCAAATGTTATTTTATATAAAAATATATTCACAGTATTTTTCAGCTTCCCTTATTTTTCTCCTTCTTTCAAATTTTAGATTTCTATCTTTTTCTCAAAAATATCTCAATTAGAGATCAAACACAACAGTAACACTTCATAATAAGTAACTCAAATCACATCAAATCTTTTTTTATATTGATTGTCTGCGTTATTTTTAAAAAAGTTGAGGATTTTTACATTCTTTATCTTGTAGTTGGATGCAAGGTTGTTTTTTTTTTTTTTTTTTTTTTACAATTTTTCATGTTTTCTATTATAATTTTGCAGCGTTTTCTTCTCCCAAAAATTGTAAGGTTCTATGATTTTTGTTCTAAATTTCTCTACCCATAAATCTATTCTCAAAAGAAAAAATATGTTACACTTGGTAAAATTACCAAAATACCCCTAGATGAGAGATTGCTCGTTTAACGGATCTTTCTTAACTTTTTGGTCAATCTGAGGCTGGAATATTGATCTAGGTGAAATAATATGTGAAAAAATGATCTTGGTTGAATTTTAGGCCAACTGGATCAAAAGATAAAAAAATTTGGAGTGAAGTGACGAAAACAGAGAAGTGGGCGACCGCGGACCTGCTGCGGATTGGACTTAATTCTATCCTAGTTATTTTCTACGGAATTAGAATTCGATCAAAAAAATTCAAAAAAAAATTGCACTATAAGGGAACCAGTCCGCGTCGCGGACCTAGTCCCCCACAAGTCAATTTTTCTGTCGTTTTTATTCTTAAGAAGGGGCATTCCGATCTTTTTCCCACCCCTCCTATACTTACCTCACGACTGATATAGGTCATTTTCTACCTTAAAAGAGCTCCTAAATGTATTCCTAAGTCTTTTACGCTAATTTAACTTAAGAGCTAGGGCTAAGGAGTGGAGAAGAGGCTAGGGTTTAAAAGATTCAAGCAATATCTTGCAAGATTGATTGTCCTGTCTTCATCCCAAGTATGTATTTGATCATCTTGATGAGTTAAGTCTTCCGCTGATAGAGAGTTGATTGAATGATTGTATGAACAGGCCAAGTGATTCGCTTGGGGACAAGCAATAGTCTCTAAGTGTCAGTCACGCCTTGGGTACCCTTCCGGAGCTTGACAAAATATGTACAAAGTGATGAAGATTGCAACGACAATATGAAATTCTTAGAGGAAATGGTGAACTAAAAAGGCGATGAGTTTGAAAATCATCAATTATGGATATGGATAATTATTTTAATTTAAAAAAATTTCACCTATAATATCGATTTCAATATATGTAAACTTACTTCGGTATTCAAGTCGAAGAAAAGTTTGATTCT
This sequence comes from Solanum dulcamara, assembly GCF_947179165.1. Classification (NCBI taxonomy): domain Eukaryota; kingdom Viridiplantae; phylum Streptophyta; class Magnoliopsida; order Solanales; family Solanaceae; genus Solanum; species Solanum dulcamara. The sequence continues at coordinate 8,669,263 of NC_077237.1, read as the reverse complement.
TATTTAATGTAAAACATGAATATATTCATATACATTGAGACAAAACTCTATAACAATCTATGTATACATCTTAAAATTGAATATATACACATTAGATATTATGTATACGCAGTTGAAAGTATGTATACAAATCTGATTATATGTATCAAAATATTTTAATATATCTATACACATCAATAGCTGCAAAAATATACTTATGTTTACTAATAATGTATACAAACAAAATATAAACAATGTATATAATGCAAACGTATACTTGATTAAACGTATACTCGATCAAATGTATTCATTTGAATACATACTTATTTCAACGTTCATCACATATTAAATGTAGATATAAGCATATATTGGATGCTTTGGATTTTATTTTTTTTGAAAAAATATCGCGTTGTAATTGATCTCTAATGGAGATATTTAAGAGAAGAAGATAGAAATCCTAAAACTTGAAAGTCCCGAGGAAAAAAGGAAAGAGAGGGAGTTGAAAGTGAAAGAATTTGCTAATTATAAGGAAAGAATAATTCTAAATAAACATTTTACTAGTTTTAAGGAGAAATGGTTGGAAGTTAGAAGAGAGAAATGGTACTAAATATTTTTTATATTTTAAAAAAAAAAATTGAAGAGAGAGATGAATGTGAATAGGAATTTCCTTCCCTATTTTTGTGCAGAATACAACGTATGGTTATTAAATGCCAATTCCTTTTAGGCTTTTATTTTGCTAAATATTTATTTGACTAAAACATGCCAATTTAATCTAGGAATTGTATATATGTATCAATTCCTCAATTTTCTTTGGATAGATTGAAAAGTGGCCCAAGATATGACCACTTATGTGTAGTTGGTTTTTAGGTCTTATCGGAATTGCCCCAAAGACCACGTAGCGGAATCAACGAGACATTCAAATTAGAAACTATGCACATTTACTTACTGAATGTTAATAAAAGAAGTGTAATTTATTTAAATTTTATAGTGTTAAAAGTTAATTATATTATTTTTTTAATTTTTTTAAATTATAAAAATTCTTTAAAATTTATGAATTTGGGATATTGGACTTCTGAATACATCAGTAGACATCCGGATACATAGGGGAGACATTAGGGGTGTACATGAATCGGGTTGGTTCGGATTTTTTACAAACCAAACCAAACCATTTATGTCGGGTTATTAAATTTATAAACCAAACCAAATCAATAAACGTCGGGTTTTTCGATATCAATTTTTCTCGGGTTTTTCGGGTTTTTTTGGGTTTCTCGGATTTTTCATAGTATCTAATAAAAAGAACAGAGCAGTGCTTCTTAAAAAGAGTTCTAGTACCAAATATCAATATATAAGATGGAGGCATAACATTGTTTGAAGTTTTAACTTTATAATATAACTTTATAAGATGGTTTTTTTTTGTATATTATTTAGATAGGCTTCTCAAGTCCAAATCTAAATGTAAGAAAGAAAATAAAAATTATGAAAAAATTTTAAAAAATATTTATAAATTATATTTTAATAAATATTTTTATGTATAACATAATTTAAAAATAGTATATCTATGATCGGGTCGATTTGGGTTCGGTTTGACTTTTTTAGTTAAAACCAAACCAACCCTATAATGGTCGGATTTTTTTTCCAAACACCAAACCAAATCAAACCAAACCACTAGTCGGGTTTTTTTTCCGGTTTGATTCGGTTTATCGGTTTGGTGCGGTTTATCGGTTTGCCCTGTACAGCCCTAGGAGACATATATCCTAGAGAGGAGGAATGTATCAGAGAAGAGATAGAGATTTATCAGAGAAGGGATAGGACATTCGGATACACAGGGGAGAAATATATCCGAGAGGGGGATAGGAATATGTCAGCGAGTGATATATCTAAGAGGGGATTTTTGAATTTTTTTAAATGGTCAAAAAATTTAGAAATTATGGTAAAGTAAGACATGTATTTAGCAAATAAAATAATTATTTATATCTAATTATTACAGGTTATTTAAATATTAAAAAATAAATAATACTTAATAAAAATAGTAAAATAAATATAAAATAATATTTTTTCTTTTTTAAAATAAATAAATAAATAAAATAAATATTTATTTTTAATATAATAAACAAATAAAAATTGGAACATGTGAATTATTAGGGCCATTTCTGCTGTATTATCCGGCTCTCTCGAGTCTCACACACACTTATCAGGAAAAAAAAAGGGGTAATTTGCACTTTTCGTCCCTATTTATTATGTTGGTTATTAATTCATGAACTTCGTAACAAATAATATTTTTAATGGGAGATAAATTTATATTTTCATGTCATAATATTATACTAGCTAATTCGAATATGCCTTCAATTTCTAAAGTATAAATTTGATTGTCTAAAAAAAATAATTTAAAATCAATCTTTTAGGAAAGCAAAACATGTAATTTTATGAAAACATAGAAATTCATTAACCTTTTTTTTTCCCACAGGTTTCCATACCTATTTTACTCTATAATTAATTTGAATTTACATAAGAAAAAATTCACATGCGAGTAATAATTTTTTTTATAAAATCGACTTTATTCTGAAAACAATCTTTGATAAAATAATGGAAGACTTCTTACACCCCCACCATAATCTTTTGTGACACACAAATTCATTAACCCAAAGGAACAAAAAGAATGCGTACACTCGTGGCCTTTTAAGTTGAGTGATTACATACACTAAAAAACAAAGTTCACTAAAAATATTATTAAAAAAAAAAAGCATTAGAGAGTTGTTAAATTGAGAAGAAAAAAGGTATCATGTAATTAAACTGCGATACCAAACGGACACCAGAAAATAGTTGACAACTCTAATCTTGAATTTCTAAAGTGGTAATTATATTTTAAATTAAAAATAACAATTAAAATAGAACGGAGAAAATATTATATTATAAACTTGGGATATATTGTACACTTGTGACAACATGATTTGGTATAATCTTCTCTTTCTTTCCCCCCTTATTGTACACTTATTAGGGAATGGCTCACCGCTCAAGCACTTTTTCTTCTTTAATACTCCTCGGACCATTTTTATTTGTTCGATATTAAAATTAAATGTTCACTTTTTAATATGTCTAATTTAAAAATCAAAAAATAATTTATTATTTTATATCTATCTTATTCTTATTATCAAGTACTAACTGTTTTAAATTTATTTTCCGATAAGTAGATAATATGTAATAATTAAGAGTGATATAATAAAATTATTATTTTATTTATTGTTTTCAAGGGTCTATTGGAAACCACTTCTTTACCTCCCAAGCTAAAAATCTTCGTACAACTTATTTTTTCAGAACGGTATATTTTATTTATAAAATTATACTAATTATATTATTAAGAAATGTGTCAAGTCAAACTGAGAGAGTACTCACAATGTAAAAGTTTAGTAGTCTAGTTGTATGTTTTGATGAGGAGAAGTCAATGACTATGGGCTCTAGCTCATTATTGCCTTCACAAAACTTTCAACTCTTCAACAACTTAGAATAAAATGCAACTCTTATGTTATATGTCACATGTCTAGTATAGTAGTACAAGTAATTGAAATACCAGACATATGGTAACAACTTATTCACCAATAATCCATGGTAGCTCATCAAACTATAAATCATTGAAAAATGTTTTAACAACCTAAGCCCCTTATGTCAATAACTACCCCAAGAGTGGCTTTTATACTTTTAGAGGTTGTTTGGTACTATTAATTATGCTAAAATTAGTTTTACAGAGTCGCATAAAAATTATTTTTTATCATGTGTTTGATTTACTATATTAGAAATTGGATATAAAATGTATAATGTAAATTCGCGTTTGGTTTAAGCCTATTAAAACTGATTTACAGTTCTACCTTTGAACTTTTGTAGGCTTTTCTATTTCATTTAACCGGAAGATCAAAGTTGCAAGCCTTTTATTTTTTCCTTTTCTCATATTTCATGTCCATTTGTTTAACATAAAAAAAAAAAAAAAAAAGCTTTTAAGGTTTGGAATGTCACAATTTTAAAAGCTACTTATTCTCACAAGACCATCACTTGTAATTAAATAAAGGGAAAATTATCGGGTATACTTCTCAAGCTATGTAATTTGGAACTGATATGTTTTTTATTAAAAAAATGGCGGACAAATGTCTTCACCGTCTAACAAATGACATATATTTTCTCTTTTCGTATATAGATTAATGTTTACTAAATTCAAAAAAAAAAAGTCATTTTTCTTGGTTTTTAATTAGGAAATTGCCACGTGGCTTTAAAAATAATTCCACTCTGTTTTTACCCTTCCAAATCCGATCTAGACCCGACCCAACTGGAAAAGAAACTCAACTCCTCTTTTATTCCCTTCAGATACTGCAAACTGACACAGACCGATGACTGAATTAGAACGCCACAAAGAACTCAAAATGATCTATCAAAAGTGGTGTGAAAAGTGCAACCCTGATTTTTTTTTTCCTATACGGCATACCAAAGGACTATAGTCCAAGTGCATACAAACTGACACAAACACATCATTTAGAAAAACGAAGAAAAGAAGGCAAGAACCATATATCAAGAAACATGAGAGACATTTGAACTGATATGAAACTTTTGGTAAGATATATCTCACATTGTAAGAAGTTTCAAAATTTTCCCACAATTTGGTACAAATGGTTGATGATTAGCAATCACATTTGAGGATATTGAGCTTGACTTACTAGATATACATTAAACATTACTATAAGTTAATCAAGAAGAAGTAGAAATCCACTGATCTCCTTGAATGAAATTTTGTATAGAGTATGAGTTAACATGTTCAGCAGGGATTTGGCTACTCCATGACACTCGTCCTGCTGTATTAGCTCCCGCACCAGTATTTCTATATTCTCCGTAGTAAAGAGTCTTCAACGCGAAATCACCGCTCCAAGGCAACCATCCATTAGCCGAAATAAGAGCCTCTAAAGTACAATCTAGAAAGACGGTCCGAGAATACTCCTTCCATGGCCTTCCCAGAAAATTTTTGTGCACCTTGGGCTTATTGTAGTACAAGGCCATATATTTGTCGGTTCCATTGATCAAACAATTTTGGAAGACGAAACCAGTCGATTGTGCAGGGTCTATCCTGCCATGAGCAGCCACAGCATTCGTCTCTCCCTTTTCAGGAGAGAGTTGTCGAGGTGCGACTAGGATGTCACATTCTTGGAAGAAAGAAGCTGAGTTCCCAAAAATGAAATCTACATTGCCTTGGATACGGCAGGACTTATAGTATTGGCGCAAAGCATGGGCGTACAGGGTGTCTTGATTACCAATGAATTCACAGTTCTCTACAATCGAAAGATCACTATCGGATCGGAATGCTACGGCTTGGTGAGCATCCGGACCTGCTGTGTTTTGGAAGGTGATACCACTGGCCATGAATCCATCACCAACAACACCTGTTTTGGAAAAACTAAAACATTAGAACAGCTCAAAACTACAAAAAATAAGTATGTCTTTAGCAGCAAATGGTATATCTGCAGATTTTACATCACTCCAGTTTTCCTTTTCACTACACTCCAATTTCAAGTAGCTTCAACAATAACATGAGTCCTAATTAGCCAAAGGGTCACACCAAATACAAAGATTTTGCACTTCTGGCAGACCCCTGTGATCAAGATACAGATATAGGCTCCTCCGGAACCATTGCTTTGGACTCCATCCATAAATACGCACACCACAAAGTTTATGCTTGTATGTATTGATCAGATCTAACTTTGCGTTTGCTATGGAGCAAGGGCTAAATCTTTTCCCTTTTCATACTAACCACATAAAGTAAATGCAAATTAAAAAATAACGCAAAAAATCGTTTGACGGGTATTTCACAAATCCATTTCAAAACATGTGAGCTTTAAATGCAGACACAACAAAACAATAACAGGGAGCAGATAAATTAGGTTCTTAGAATTGACAACTTAAATACAATTATCATACAAGATAAAGTTAACCGATAAGAGTCTCACAATTACTAACTTTTGCTCCAAAAGAGCACAGGGGAACAAAATTGAACGTCCTTAAAACAACAATCCACAAATGGAGTCTGGGAGAGCGGTGTCAGGTGTGTACACAGACCTTACATTTACTTTGAGAAGTTAGACAAGTAAAACAAATAAATACAGTAGTAAAGAAGCCATTATCAACAACATATAATATGCTAAATGAAGTAAAGGAAACATAGGTAATGATAAAATCAATAGGACAGTAATAAACTATTTTTACTCAAATAACAAAAGTATTAAAAATTCGAATTCAATTAAATTAACTTCAGCACTGCATTATGATCCAAAAAATCACTTACCAACAGTTGCAGTCTCATAAGTTGTGACACCCAAAAGACCAACATTCAACGAACCCGTAATGACAGTTTTGCCCATTCCATCACCCAAAAATATCACATTCTTCTTCTCCAATGGCACCCGAACTTTCTCCTCATACAACCCGGCTTTGATCCATATCACAAACTTCCGGGATTGCTGGTTTTCCGGCGCAGCATTCACCGCCTCCTGCACCGTCTTATAGTCACATCCTCCTTCCTTACACACAGTCACATCGGGTTTCAATCCGGAAGGTACCCCACCCTGTACCAGACCTGACCCGCCTGAACCTTCCCAGAACCCGTCTCGTTCTGTCTTGGGTACGGTCCATGACTCGGTATTCTTCCCGTAAACGTCGTAGTTCACCAGCATCCCTAATGCGTTGCTGCTGTACCCGATCAAGGAGTTGATAAACGACATCGTTTTGGATACCTGTGAGGTACCATTAACGTACTTCAAAGCGGACCAGCAGTCGTATTGGTACACCATCACGGAGCTCATCCATGCACGAGCGTCCTTGATCTGGCCATGTGTCAGTGCCTGACCCGTTAACCCGGCCCGATAATCGGCATACCCGAGCACCTCCATACACACCTTCCCTGCGTCCGTACGGTTCTGATTCGTCCCTGAGGACGCATCTATGATTGCCTGCACCATCTCTTTCGCCTTGTCGTTGTTCTGCGACGAGACTTTAACGGCTGATTGGATGATTAACAGCGTCGTCAGTTCAGATGGTAAGTTGCCGGAATCCGTCAATACAGACTCACATATCGGTGGGTCCCGGGATGCCTTGCAAGCCCCTTGGATCTGAAGTGCAATTGACGGCGCCGAGGATGAAACCGGCGAGTGATGACGAGCAGCGGAGGAAATTGAGAAGAAAAGAATTAGGGAGAAGACTGTGAGTGTGAAAAAGGAAGCCATTGATATGAAAAGAAGCTTAAACTTTCTAAATATTGTGGGTTTTGCAGGTTTTCTGATGTGCATTGTGGGTACCGTTTTATACAAATTTGTGGCTGTAAATAATCTCAAAAAAATCTGTAGAATTTGAAAAAGAGAATTCAATTACAGCGTGAAAAAAGGAAATAAAAAAGAATGGGGTTTGGTGAATGATGACGAAACATAGTGTTCACGGGACTGGACAGTGAATAGTGATAGCAATGGGGAAGAAAAAGAAAAAAAAAAGAGCACAGTGGGGGAAAAAGCACTTTGATTTGATAGTGGTGGTATCAGTTAATTGTATTAGGGATCTACCAAAATGAGATTTTTTTTTCTAATATATTTTTTAACTTTGGTGTACACGCACTTAAATTTATTAAAAAATTAAAATAAATAGATAATGCGTCTAAATTACCACATGGGATGTCAATTAGGATACGTATGTTCACTTGTTCAATTCGATACAATTTAACATCTTATTTGGATGATTGTAACTTGTTGTATTATATTATTAGTTTTGTTAGGACAAACATAGTGAATGTTCGACTTTCACCCACTAAATGGCAAATTGTTATTTCTTTCTTACCTATCATCTGATTTTTTTGGCTATAAATAGCCTTGGAAATTAGAGAATGAATACACAACTACGCAATTCTCTTCCTTTCTTTTATTATCTCTATTTCTTATTAAATTACTAAGTTAGTTTATTTTATAGCATGTTATCAGCACAAGTCTCCATCACTTTGAGCTATTTAAAAAAGGTAATAAAAGGGTACGAATTTTATTTTCTTAAATTATCGAATATCTCTAAACTTGAATTTGTTGCTCTTGATATATCTGGAAAAGGCTACTCAGCATAGGCACTAGATGCCGAAATACACCTAGAATCGATGATTTTGGAAGACACCATCAAAGATGACAATATGACATATAGTCAAGATTGTGCTAAAGTCATGATATTTCTCCGCCACCATATTGATGAGGGGTTAAAATTACAGTACTTCATATTAAAAGACTTCTTTAAACTGTGGAAGATTCTAAAAGAAAGATATGACCACATGAAGTTGGTTATCCTTCCACAGGCACGTCATGATTGGCTTAATCTGAGATTAATGGATTTTAAAAATATAACTGAATATAATTCTTCCTTGTTTAAAATTATAGCACAGTTAAATTTATGCGGAGAATAAATCACTGAACAAGATAAATTTAAAAAAACATACTCCACATTTTCACCCGCGAATATACTCCTGCAGCAATATCGCGAAAAGAGTTTTAAAAAATATTCAGAATTATTTTCTCACCTTCTTATTGTTGAACACCATAACGAACTGTTAATGAAAAATCATGATACTCGGCCTTGTTATTTTTTTATTTTTGATCCATTCTGCAGGAATCAATAGAAAAGGCAAATCCCTTATGATACATCAGATCCGGCTCGATTATTGATAGAGTGAATAGCTCTGTCATTTCTTGAAATCTCTCTTCTGATGCAAAATCGTAGTATAACATGTATCCTCCCGTGTTCCGATCATGGAATAGATGAAATAAATCAAAAAATAGATTTTTGTTCAAGAATGAAATCTTATTGGAACTGTTCGTATCCAGTTCATCCTTCGGAACCATATCACATCCCGGATCTGATGAAATAGGATGAATTGAGATGGTACCCATAGTAACAACAACGAATGTGCTAAACTATTAGCAGGAGTAGAAACCATGACAGTTAAGAAATTGCAGCCTTCCAAATAAGAATTGGTCAATCCATGATATACCATGAAGTTACAAAGGTTGTACCTGTAAACCAACCCCCTACAGCGAAATAGGCACAAGGAAAGAGCAATAGACTGGACCAGCCTACAAAAATGAAGCGGTCCCTCTGTAACCACTTATCCATAATATCAAATAAATTATTTTTGTCTTTGGTAAACTTACCAATGGCATTGCCACTCCCTGAAGTGAATTAGACAAATTATAACAAACGAGAAAGAAGTCATGGGCCCAGTCATGGTTGTGATCGTGGTCAAAGAAGAAATTATAATCATGATGCTCGATTGACACCGAAAAATGATCAGCAATATAAAAATAAGAGTGAAAAGCCAGAAGTTATACCAAAGAAAAATTCAGAAAGTATATGTTATAGATGTGAAGGTAATGGGGCACAAGTAATGGACTTTTCGGTCATCAAAACGTATGGTTCAGCTATATCAGACATCCTTGAAGAGGGTAGAAAATAATCAAGAGACAAACTTTATCTCTGAAAATAATATTGAGCCTATGCATCTGAATGTAGCTGATTTCTTCAATTTTCAGAAGAAAATATGAATATTGATAACCCTAATAATATTTAAATAATTTTCTTTTCATTTTGTTTGTACTAAATAATTTGTTTGTATTTTTTTAATTCATGTAAATAAATAAAATTTGTATAATGAGCCATGTATTAATTATAGTATTTACCTTATTTCTTTTTGAAGAAAAATATGGATATACCTCAAATTTTGTTTGGATCAATGATCAATCACGAAGATATTTGTATAATTGATAGTGGAACGACTCATGCAGAAATATTTTTCTTACTTGTTTAGAAAAAAAGCAAATGTTACTACAATTTCTGATAATTCAAAAATTATTGAAGGCTCCGAAAGATCTATGATATGTCTATCTAAGGGAACAAAGATTGTTATAGAAGATACACTATTCTCTTTTAAATTCTCAAGAAACTTGTTAAGTTTTAAAGATATCTGCAGAAATAGATATCATGTTGAGAAAACTAAATGAAATAAATACTAAATACCTTGGTACAATCAAGAGTGTCCCAGGCCAGAAATATGTTTTGAATATTTTTTAACTTTATTGTCCGACCTATATTATGCAAAAATTAGTGCAATTGAAGCACATTTGATCGTAAACCAGAAGTTTACTGATCTAAATACATTTGTGCTATGACATGATTGAATAGGTCATCTTGGATCAATAATAATGAGATAAATTCTTGATAATTCAACTGGACATCCGTTAAAGAACCTGAAGATTCTTATAAATATTGAATTTTCATGTGCTGCTTGTTATCAAGGCAAATTAATTGCTAGACCATCAACCCTGAAGGTTGACATTGAATCTCCTCGCTTTTTAGAGCATATACATGGGTATCTATGTAGACTTATTCATCCATCTAGTGGATTGTTTAGATATTTTATGGTCCTAATAGATGCATTATCAAGATGGTCTCTTATGTGCCTCTTACCATCTAGCAACCTGACGTTTGCGAAGTTGTTGGCACAAATAATAAGATTAAGGGCTCAATCCTCAGATTATCAAATTAAAGTTATTCGTCCTGATAATACTGAAGAATTTACATCACAAGCTTTTGATTATTATTGTTTATCAATTGGGATAAAAATTGAATATCTTATTTCTCATGTTCATACTCAAAATGGCCTTGTAGATTCATTTATTAAGCGCCTACAATTGATAGCAAGACCTCTACTTATGAAAATAAAATGATTACTGCTCGGGGTCATGCTATCTTACATGCAGCAGCACTTGTACGTCTCAGACCGATAAATTATAATAAATATTCTCCATCACAATTAGTATTTGTTCATGAGCCAAATATAGCCTTTCTATGAATTTTTAGTTGTGCGGTATACGTGCTTATAGCACCACCCCAACGTACAAACATGGACCGTCAACGAAGATTAGGCGTATATGTTGGGTTTGACTCACCCTCCATAATTTGCTACCTTAAATCGTTGACAGGAGACTTATTTACTGCTCGATTTGTAGATTGTCGGTTCGATAAAATAATTTTTCCGCAATTAGTGGGAGAGAAAAAGGATCCCGAAAGAGCAATTGCGTGAAAAGTTTCATCACAATCTCATTTTGATCCACGTACCCGCATATGTGAGCAGGAGGTCCAAAAGATCATCAACTTACAAAACATAGCAAATCAAATATCAAATGCATTTACTGAATTAAAATGGATAACTAAGTCACATATCCCCGCAGTGAATGTGTCTATCCAGATTAATGTCCCAAAAGGACCATCTACTAGTATCATAGCTTTTGAATCTCAAACACGCCTGAAGCATGGTAGACTATTGGATTCAATGGATAAAAATCCTAGAAAGAGAAGCGTAAGGAATGATAAATATGATACTACAAACGAACCTCCTGAAGAAGGTCAAGATTTGAGTAATCCTGATATTCCTGAACAAATCAGTGAATCCGAGATTCAAGTGAATGAAGAACTTTCAATAAGTTCTATCGGTGATGAGATAAATTTATATCGATCAAAAATTACGATGGATAATGTATTTGCATATAATATTGCACTTAACCTCATGCAAAATAGTGAATGTTTTGAGTCTAAATCTGTCGAAGAATATCGACGTAGATGTGATTGGCCAAAATAGAAAAAGATAATTCAATCAGAATTAGACTCACTTGCTAAACATGAGATTTTTGGACCTGTAGTACAAATCCCTGAAGGTGTAAAACCAGTTGGCTATAAATGAATTTTTGTGCGAAAATGAAATGAGAGAAATAAAATTATAAAATACAAGGTACGTCTTGTTGCACAAAGATTGTCTCAAAGACCCGGGGTCAACTATGAAGAAACATAACCATCTGTTATGGATGGAATAATTTTTTGCTATCTCATCAGTCTAACTGTACATAAAAATCTTGAAATACATATAATGGATGTAGTTATAACTTACATTTATGGTTCACTTGATAATGAAATTTACATGAAAATCTCAAAAGGATTGAAATAGCCTGAAGCATGTACTAAGTCTCGGGAGATATATTCAATCAAATTACAAAAATCATTATATGGTCTAAAATAAATAGGGTGTATGTGGTGTAATCGCTTTAGTGAGTACTTGATAAATAAAGATTATATAAATAGTGTCATTTTCCATCTATTTTTATTAATAAAACAAAATCAGAGTTTGTTATACTCGTCATTTATGTTGATGACATAAATCTCATTGGAACCCCTGAAGAGGTCCAAAAGGCAATTGAATATCTAAAGAAAGAATTTGAGATGAAAGACCTTGGAAAGACAAAACTATGTCTGAGTCTGCAAATTGAACATTTAGCAGACGGGGTCTTTGTCTACCAATCTACCTACACTGAGAAAAATTTAAAACGATTTTACATGGACAAAGCACATCTATTAAGTACTCCAATGGTTGTTTGATCTCCAGAAGATGATGAAGAACTTCTTGGTCCTTAAATACCATATCTTAGTGTTATTGGTGCATTTGTATATCTTACTAACGCAATCAGACCTGGTATAACATTTTCTGTTAATTTGCTGGCAATATATAGTTCATCCCCAATGCGAAGACATTAAAACGGTATCAAACATATTTTACGATACCTAAAAGGTACCATTGATATGTGTTTGTTTTATACTAACAACGGTTGTGCAAACCATATTGGTTATGTAGATGCAGGTTATTTATCAGACCCGCATAAAGCTCGATCTCAAACAGGTTTTTATTTACACATGGAGGAACTGCTATATCATGACAATCTACGAGACAATCTATTGTTACTACTTCTTCAAATCATGCTGAAATAATAGTAATTCATGAAGCAAGTAGAGAATGTGTGTGGTTGAGAACAATGATATAGTTCATCAAAGAAAGATGCGGTCTAAAAAATGATGTCAAAATACCCACAGTTATATTTGAAGATAATATCGCGTGCATAGTTCAATTAAAAGATGACTTCATAAAAGGAGACAGAACGAAACATATTTCACCAAAATTATTCTTCATACATGATCTCTAGAAGAATGGTGATATTGATGTACAACAAGTTCGTTCGAGTGATAATCTTGCAGATTTATTCACAAAGGCATTATCAACATCAACTTTTGAAAAATTAAGATATAAGATTGGAATGCGTCGTCTCCAAAATATCAAATGAAGTTTTTAATCAAGGGGAGTAAAATACGTGCTGCACTCTTTTTCTCTTAATCAAGATTTTGTTCCACTAGATTTTCCTGGTAAGATTTTTAATGAGGCATCACTCAAGGCGTATTACCAAATGTGAATACTCTTTTTCCTTTATTAGACTTTTTTCCACTGTATTTTTTCTAGTAAGGGTTTAATGAGGCACAACATCTATGGGTGTTCAGGATAACTATGTATATTGTTTCTTGTAAAAAAAATTAATGAGGCACATTACAAGTGGATATCCAAGAGGGAGTGTTAGGACAAAACATAGTGGATGTTCCACTTTCACCTACTAAATGAAAAATTGTCATTTCTCTCTTACCTATCATCTGATTTCCTTGGCTATAAATAGCCTTGAAAATCAGAGAATAAATGCACAGCTACGCAATTCTCTTCCTTTCTCTTACTATCTCTCTTTCTTATTAAATTGCTAAGTTAGTTTATTTTATAACAAGTTTAAATATGATGTTTATTTTGATTGTTACTTAAATTTTGTTGTATCGTATCGTATCGTCTAAATTCATTGTTAGGTAACCACGAAAAAATTCATTTTGTGTAACAATCAATTTGGTGTGGTCGTATCGTTATCTTAATAATTTCTTCTCATTTTATCTTTTATTATTTAATAATTCTATTTTATTCTTTATCCTACCTTTTCACAGTAATTTTACTTCAAATCTTACTTTTCTTGTAGGTTTAATATTCAAATTGTGAACGTGTGACATTATGTAATGATAGAGAACGATACAATCTATTCAAGTATTGTTTTCATTAAAACAGTATAGTACGATACAATATAATACAAGGCAATACATTATGAAATAATAAGTAACAATCATCTAAATAAAATGTAAGTGCCTATTTGTGCACACACAATTGAAGAATATAGTTATCAGATGAAGCCATGTAAAAAATATATATTTATGTATTATACTTTTTTGTTAAATAAACTTTAAAAAAAATTGGGTTGAACGGAGAAAAGAAGCTTTGAATTTGCTCTGTTTAGGTAGTAAAATGGGCGAAAATGACATGAGATTAAACTTAAATTTGTGCGATGACAAGAAAGGGGGTGTTTAGCTTGTAACATGACACATATAATCCAAAATGTATAACCGTTGACGTGATTACTTCCATGCTATTTGATGTGCGTTTTGTCTCCATCCGCATTTTGTCTCAATCCACACTGTGAGCCCTCATCTAATTATAGATTTTGAAGTTAAAAGTTAAAAAGTTGTAATTGAATATATATTTATTTTAAAAAAATTAAAGTTTGTGAGTGAAAATCTGAAAAATCAGAAATTGATCAGCTTGAAAATATTTAAAGATTAAATAAACAAATAAATATTTAAAGATAAAATTTCAATTATTTATCTTCAATGACATGGAATTTGCTTAGTGTAGTTTACCTTTTCAGTATATAGTTTGCGGACTATTATATTTGAACATGATTTATCCCATGCGTATATGAAAAATAGCGACTACAGATTTTCTTATAAAATAAATAAATATAATATGTGCAGACTTGACTCTTCTGGAGTCCTGCCCGATAAGAAGGTACGATCCAAGCTTAAAGAGAAGTTTTACAAAGTGGTGGTTAGGATGTCTTTGTTGTATAGGGTAAAGTGTTGGCCAGTCAAGAACTCTCATATTCAGAAGATGTATGTTGCAGAGGTGAGGATGTTGAGATGAATGTGTCGTCATACTAGGAGTGACAAAATTAGGAATGAGGTTGTTCGAGAGAAGGTAGGAGTGACTCCTGTTCGAGAGAAGGTAGGAGTGACCCCTATGGTGGACAAGATGAGGGAACCGAGATTGAGATGGTTTGGACATGTGCAAAGAAGGTGTGTTGACGCCCAAGTGAGGAGTTGCGAGAAGCTGGTAGTAGGGGTTATCTGAGGTAGGTCAAAAAGTATTAGGAAGAGGTGATTAGACAGGATTTGTCACAACTCTATATTACCGAGGATATGACACTAGATAGATAAGAGAGGAGAACGCATATTAGGGTAGAAGGTTAGTAGGGGTGAATAATTAGTGGAGGATCAACGTATTCTATTGTGTATCGTGTCTTTATTATCACACTATTTTGTTGTTATTATTGCTTCTTTATTATAGACTTTACATTTGTCTTTCTTATTAATTGTCGTGACGTCTTCATTGTTTCTTCTTCTTCTTTTACTTAGGTTTGAGGCATTTGAGCCGAGGGTCTTTCGAAAATAGTCTCTCTACCTCCTCGAGATAATGATAAAATCTGCGTACACTTTATCCTCCTTAGACCTCACTTAGTAGAATTTTATTGGATATGTTGTTGTTGACCTATTTTTATAGTCTAGTCATAGTGGCTAAACATTCTTATGGTACAAACTTACAATTATTGATGTTTCTATAATTTAATAAATGGTACAATGAAAAGATTTTTACTTATGGTCAACTGCATGGAAAAGTTCATGCGCATAACTCCTTTTTGATGTTTAGAAGGTTGAATAGTCTCGATGAGATTTGGGCAGAATTCAGAGAGGTGAATTAATTTGACTTGTAGATCTTGAACATGTTAGATTGTAGAAGGTGAAGGTAGAGTAAGATAGCAAGAAAGTAGTAGACTTAACTTTGGTTAAGTAAATTATTGATGATGATTCATTTTAAATTTTTCAAACTAGTATCTATATTTTAGAAGGCATTTTTTGACTCGCCCCAAGGCTATGTTCCATGAGTTGCCTCAACTATGTCGACAATCAACACTTAAAAAGATTCTTTCAATAATTTCTACGCAAATCACGCACATAATTTAGTACTATTGACTTTCAAAATTCTTTAACTAACAATTTGAGAACAATGCAATTCAATTTATAACTATATTATCACATATTATATGGTAATAGAGAATATCATGAGTGAACTTTATTTGAACATTTCTTTTGAAAATCGAAGGTCGATTAGATGTCCTAGATTGCTATTTGTTTTAGATCTTAGTTGTATGTTAATTATTTTTTTGGCATAATATATAAATAGGATCCTAAATTTGACTTCAAATTTTAAGTCTGGCCTTTAACTTTCATAGTGCACAAATATGCACTTTAATTGTCTAACACCTAAACAAAAAACCACTCAAGTCCCACAGTCAAAATGCGTGATATACAAACGCTTCTACGTGGATTATTGAGTCACTCAGTGGCTGTCAACTAATTAAAAAATTTACACGTATTTTTAAAATTAAAAAAAATTAATATACAAAGATATATATAAAAGAGATTCATTAAGGGTATAATTTCCATTTCAAAACTTTTTTACCATTGTGATCCTCGAAACTTACCCCTGACGCGCGTGAATTGAGTGTTGAACACACGTTTTGCCAGGTGGAACTCAAGTTTTTTTTGTTTAAGTGTTGGATAGTTAAAGTGCCTATTTGTGCATTATAAAAATTAAAAGTCAAACTTAAAATTTGAAGCAAAATTTTGAATTCTATTTATGTATTATGCCTTTGTTCATTCTACATTTCAAAGCAATGTTGTTCTTTTTGTGTTCATGGATGAAACCAAATCATTTAGCTTATTTTATTAACAAAGCCTACTAATTATCTTTCAGATTAGCGTCCTCTAAACTTTTCTTTCTCTTATTTTTGGAGAGGTTAAAAAATGGAAAAAATTAATCGTATTGTGTATTGGATGTCATTTTCCAAGTAGTGAATCGGATGTAATTTTTCAAGTGGACTCCACTTGTAAGTGGGCAACTTGCTCACTTGGTATTTGCTCTTTTGAACACAGATATAGAAATACAAATACGAAAAACAATATTCTCTAAATCTCTCTCTATTAATCTTTCTTTTAGTGTTTCTCCCTCTTATAAATTGTTAAATTAATTTATTTTACAATACGTTATCAGTATGAGTCTCCGTCACTTTGAGCTATATTTTTAGAAGGTAACAAAAAGGGTAAGAATTTTATTTTCTTAAAATGTCTAATATTTTAAATCTTGAATTTATTGCTCTTGATATTTCTGGAAAATGCTACTCATCATGGGCGCTTGATGCTGAAATTCATCTAGAATTGATGGATCTGACAGACACCATCAAAGGTGACAATACGGCATTTAATCAAGACCGTGCCAAAGCCATGATCTTTCTCCACCACCATCTTGACGAGGAGCTAAAATTACAATATCTCACATTAAAAGACCCCCTTAAATTGTGAAAAAATTTAAAAGAAAGATATGACCACCTGAAGTTGGTCATGCTTCCAGAAGCACGTCATGATTGGCTAAACTTGTGATTAATGGATTTCAAAAAAATAACTGAATATAATTCTGTCTTGTTTAAAATTATAGCTTAGTTAAATTTATGCGGAGACGAAATAACTGAGCAAGATAAACTCAAAAAAATATACTCTACATTTCCACCCGCGAATATGCTCCTGCAGCAGCAATATCGCGAAAAGAATTTTAAAAAATATTCTGAATTACTATCTCACTTTCTTATTGCTGAACGCCACAATGAACTATTAACGAAAAATCATGATAGTCGGCCCGTTGGTTCTTTGTCACTCCCTAAAGTGAATCAGACAAATTATAACCAACGCGAAAGAAGTCATTGCCCCAGTCGTGGTCGTGGTCATGGTCGAAGAAGAAATTATAATCATGATGCTCGACTGGCCAGAAGCTTTACCCAAGAAAAATTCAGAAAGCATATATGTCATAGATGTGGAGGTGTGGGGCACTGGTCGCAGACTTGCCGATCATCAAAACGCCAGGTTCAGCTATATCATGCATCCTTAAAGTGGGCAAAAGATAATTTAGAGACAAATTTTATCTCTGAAGATAATATTGAGCCTATGCATTTGGATGTAGCTGATTTCTTTAATTTTTCAGAAGAAAATACGAATATTAATAAAACTAATAATATTTAAATTATTTTTATTTTATTTTATCTGTACTACATATTATGTTTGTATTTTCTTAGTCCATGTAAACAAATAAAATTTGTGTAATAAATCATGTATTAATTATAATATTTACTTTATTTTCTTTTGAAGAGAAATATGGATATACCTCAAATTTTGTTTGGATCAATGATTAATCACGAGGATTTGTATAATTGATAGTGGAACAACTCATGCTATTTTTAAAGAAGAGAAAATATTTTTTCAACTTGCTTAGAAGGAAAGCAAAT
The DNA here is from genome assembly GCF_947179165.1 of Solanum dulcamara. Taxonomy (NCBI): domain Eukaryota; kingdom Viridiplantae; phylum Streptophyta; class Magnoliopsida; order Solanales; family Solanaceae; genus Solanum; species Solanum dulcamara. Next base: position 8,650,886 of record NC_077237.1, on the reverse strand, counting down.
GTTAGTACAATTCCCAAGAAACTTGTTAAGTTTTAGAGATATCCGCAGAAATGGATATCATGTTGAGACACTAAATAAAATAAATACTGAATACCTTGGTACAATCAAGAGTGTCCCAGGCCAGAAATATGTTTTGGAAATTTTTTTAACTTTATCGTCCGACCTATATTATGCAAAAATTAGTGCAATTGAAGCACATTTGATCGTAAACCAGAAGTTTACTGATCTAAATACATTTGTGCTATGGCATGATCGAGTAGGTCATCCTGGATCGATAATGATAAGACGAATCCTTGAAAATTCAACTGGACATCCGTTAAAGAACCAGAAGATTCTTACGAATGATGAATTTTCATGTGCTACTTGTTATCAAGGCAAATTAATTGTCAGACCATCGACCCTGAAGGTTGGCATCGAATCTCCTAACTTTTTAGAGTGTATACATGGAGATATATTTGGACATATTCATCCACCTAGTGGATTGTTTAGATATTTTATGGTCTTAATAAATGTATCATCTAGATGGTCTCTTGCGTGCCTCTTATCATCCCGCAACTTGGCATTTGCGAGCAGGAGGTCCAGAAGATCATCAACTTACAGAACATAGCAAATCAAATGTCAAATGCATTTATTGATTTGAAATGGATAACTAAGTCACATATCCCCGCAGTAAATGTGCCTATCTGGATTAATGTCCCAAAAAGACCATCTACTAGTATCCTAGCTTTTGAATCTCAAACACGCCTGAAGCGTGGTAGACCATTGGATTCAATGGATAAAAATCCTAGAAAGAGAAGCGTAAGGAATGATAAATATGATACTACAAAAGAACCTCCTGAAGAAGGTCAATATTTGAGTAATCCTGATATTCTTGAACAAATCAGTGAATCCGAGACTCAAGTGAATGAAGAACTTTCAATAAGTTCTACCGGTGATGAGATAAATTACGACCGATCAAAAATTATGATGAATAATATTTTTGTATATAATATTGCAATTAACCTCATGCAAAATAGTGAAAGTTTTGAGCCTAAATCCGTTGAAGAATGTCGACGTAGATGTGATTGGCCAGAATGACAAAAGGCAATTCAATCAGAATTAGACTCACTTGCTAAACGTGAGGTTTTTGGACCTGTAGTCCAAACCTCTGAAGGTGTAAAATTAGTTGGCTATAAATGGATTTTTGTGCGAAAACAAAATGAGAGAAATGAAATTGTAAGATACAAGGCACGCCTTGAAGAAACATATTCACCTGTTATGAATGGAATAACATTTCAATATCTCATCAGTTTAGCTGTACATAAAAATCTTGAAATACATCTAATGGATATAGTTACAGCTTACCTTTATGGTTCACTTGATAATGAAATTTACATGAAAATCCCATAAGGATTAAAATTGCCTGAAGCATGTAATAAGTCTCAGGAGATATACTCAATAAAACTGCAAAGATCATTATATAGTCTAAAATAATTAGGGCGTATGTGGTATAATGCTTTAGTGAGTACTTAATAAATGAAGGTTATATAAATAATGTCATTTGTCCATGTGTTTTTATTAATAAAACGGAATCCAAGTTTGTTATACTCGCCGTTTATGTTAATGATATAAATCTCATTGGAACCCCTGAAGAGGTCCGAAATGCGATTGAATATCTAAAGAAAGAATTTGAGATGAAAGACCTTGGAAAGATAAAACTTTGTCTAGGTCTGCAAATTGAACATTTAGCAGATGGGGTATTTGTCCATCAATCTGCCTACACTGAGAAAATCTTAAAACATTACATGGATAAAGCACACATCCATTAAGTATTCCAATGATTGTTCGATCACTTGAAGTGGAAAAAGGTCAATTTCGACCTCCAAAAGAGGATGAGGAACTCCTTAGTCATGAAGTACCATACCTTAGAGCAATTGGTGCACTTATGTATCTTGCTAACGCAACTAGATCTGATATAAACTTTTCTGTTAATTTGCCGACAAGATATAGTTCATCCCCAACGCGAAGGCATTGAAATGGTATCAATCATATTTTGCGATACCTAAATGGTACTATTGATATGAGTTTGTTTTATACTAATAAAGGTTGTGTAGACCTTATTGGTTATGCAGATGCAGGTTATTTATCAGACCCACATAAAGCTAGATCTCAGACAGGCTATCTATTTACACACGGAGGAATTGTTATATCATAGCGATCTACAAAGCAGTCTATTGTTGCTACTTCTTCAAATCATGCTGAAATAATAGCAATTCATGAAGCAAGTAGAGAATGTGTGTGGTTGAGATCGATGATACAGTAGATCAAATAAAGATGCGGCCTAGAAAATGAGGTCAAAGTACCACAGTTATATTTGAAGACAATATCGCGTGCATAGCTCAATTGAAAAGTGGCTTCATAAAAGGAGACAGAATGAAACATATTTCACCAAAATTATTCTTCACACATGATCTACAGAAGAATGATGATATTGATGTACAACAAGTTCGTTCAAGTGATAATTTTGCAGATTTATTCACAAAGGCATTACCAACATCAACTTTTGAGAAGCTAAGATATAAGATTTGGAATGCACCGTCTCCAAAATATCAAATGAAGTTTTCATCAGGGTGAGTAAAATACGCGTTGTACTCTTTTTTCCTTAACTATGGTTTTGTCCCACTGGGTTTTTCTAGTAAGGTTTTTAATGAGGCAGCAGTCAAGGCATATTACCAGATGTGTGTACTTTTTTTTCTTCACTAGGCTTTTTCCTACTGAATTTTTCCTAATAATATTTTAATGAGGCACAAGATTTATGGATATTGAAAATAACTATATATATAGTTATTCTTTCGCTAAATTTTTTTCTTTATATAGACATCCAAGGGGGAGTATTGTGTATTGAATGTCATTTTTCAAGTAGTGAATTGGATGTAATCTTCCAAGTGGGCCCCACTTGTAAGTGGGCAACTTGCCCACTTGGTATTTGCTCTTCTTAATTATGCCTATATATATGGGCAAGATTGCTATGAAATTGGAATTGAACACAGATATAGAAATATATATACGAAAAACAATATTTTCTAAATCTCTCTCTATTAATCTTTCTTTTAGTGTTTCTCCCTCTTATAAATTGCTAAGTTAATTTATTTTACAACAAATCGTGTTTTCTTTAGTTTTTTTTATTAAAATTACAATAAAATAAATCTTCAATGGGGCTTTCTGACTTTTCGCTGCTCTAATCATTAGGTAAACTTTACATAAAATTATTTCTTTCTCCTATTCCTTCAAAAGTTGATGATTAAATTCTTTAGGATGTATGATATTTATGTTTTATATTTGAGTTTTTTTAAAACCAATTTGGGTGTTAAACTATTAAAATTTGAAGAACAAATATTTTTTGGGTAAATTACCGTTTTACACATATTCCCCTAATATATTTACTTTTACTCCCATATACACCAAAATTTTTCCAAATTCCCTCCTTTTCCTTTCTCTCTCTAAACCTCACTGATACATCCGCCCTATTCCTTCATTCTTGCCCTAATTTGCTCTAGTTAATTAGTTACTCTTCAACTGTTAATCAATTTCAAGGTTCCAAATAAGGTACTGTTTCAATCTTTCCTTATATGGAATTTTAATTCATCCTCATTCAATCTGATTTCTTCTAAAATTTGTATATTTTGATTTCTTCTGAAAATCTTTGAAAAATCTTCTTAATGTTTATCATTTGCTTTCTTCTGTAAATCTTTCTATTTTTGTTTCTCATACCTTCAATTATACATATGGAATCCGTTCATGGTCTCAAACAGTCCACTAAAAATCAACGAATTCTTGTTTCTCCTGGTTCTGATTCGTCTTGGGAAGGTTACGACGAAGTTAGATCCAAACATCGTAACGATCCAGCAGTGATGAATAAGCTACGTGAGAATTTGAAGTCGAAAGCTACAGTTAAACATGCACCCAATGAAACAGACAAAAAGATTGAAGGGGTTACAACACGCCCTAATCTCCCAAAGGTATGTGTTCAATTAAGTTTTTTGTTTTAGAATAAAAATTTTGTGAAGGTTTTAATGATTCTGATACATATCATTTATGTATCAGATACATAATATCTTTTTAAAAGGAAATCTTTTTGGAGATTTTCTATTTCTGATACATCATGTTTAAGTGTCAGTTTCTGTTGTTTTAATTTTTAATGATTCTGATACATATACATTTATGTATCAGATACATAATGTCTTTTTCAAATGTATTTTTTTTGGAGATTTTCTATTTCTGATACATCATGTTTAAGTGTCAGTTTCTGTTGTTTTAATTTTTAATGATTCTGATACATATACAGTTATGTATCAGATACATAATGTCTTTTTCAAATGTATTTTTTTGGAGATTTTCTATTTCTGATACATCATGTTTAAGTGTCAATTTCTGTTGTTTTAATTTTTAATGACTCTGATACATATATATTTATGTATCAGATACATAATATCTTTTTCAAATGTAATTATTTGAGATTTACTATTTCTGATACATTATGTTTAAGTCTCAGTTTCTGTTATTTCAAGTTTAACTATTCTGATACATCTACATTTATGTATCAGATACATAATGTCTGTTTCATATGCAATTTTTTTTTAGAATTACTATTTCTGATACATCATCTTTAAGCCTCAGTATTTGTTATTTCAAGTTTTAATGATTCTGATACATATACATTTATGTATCATACATAATGTTTTTTTCAAATGCAATTTTTTGGAGATTTACTATTTCTGATACATCATGTGTAAGTGTCATTTTTTGATGTTTCAAGTTTTAATGATTCTGATACATATACATTTATGTATCAGAATATAATATATAATTGTTTCTGATACATCTTCTGTATGTATCAGAATCTCATCTCATGCATCAGATATTTTAATGCATATGATACATCGTATCTATGTATAGAGTTCAAGTTGTATTTAACCATTTTCATGTCAATGCAGGGAATAAAATACGTCATCAAGAAGATCTCGTCCCACCCATTGAGATTCGGAACGGCATATAGGGCTAATTTTCTTGATGATTTTGAATCATTAATAGGTGAAGAAGGTATAAAGTTATTTAGGCAATCCATATTTGGTCACTACTTAGATATGCCAAACTGCAACTTTCAAGGGCAAATCATCAAATGCCTCTTACTTCTTGAGGTAGACCAAAAAAACAAAGAAGAACTGCACATTCGTCATGTGCAGGGTAATATACTATGATTTACAATAAATGATTTTGCTATCATTACTGGTTTGCGATGTACCGGTAATATGAATGACTTCAAGTATTCTGATGATCAAACAAGTAGATTATTGTCTTTATATTTTCTTGGTGCTAAAAATGGGGTCAACAAAGCTCGTTTCGTTGAGCGTTTTCTGGTTGGAGGATGGAAAACAAACAAAGATGCCGTTCAGATGGCCATTCTCTATTTCATCCATACTTTTGTTTTTTCTCAACTAGGTGATGCACCTATATCAGTTGATGATTTTAAGATGGTAGAAGATGGTAGTTATGAGCAATATCCATGGGGGAAATTAGCATATTCAAAATTGATAAAAGGAATGCGTCAGGAGTTTTCAAATGCCAAACAAATGTATCGTCTAGGCGGCATGCCATACGCTCTGAATGTTTGAATATATGAATGTGCATCTCAAGTTCCCTCTGAAATTGCTGTAAGAGTGGGTAATAAAATTCCCAGAATTCTTAACTGGCGTGTTGTCGCCGTGAAGCCAAAATTTGAGACCTTCATGTCTACCATCTTCAGTGAGGTACATGCTTTGAATATTATTCGTTTATGCACTGATTCATTATACATAAAATCTAAGATACATTATATATTCATGACCTTGATACAGTATAATTTGATTCATAAAGTAGATGTATCAGCTCATATATTTATGTATCAGGATATAAATGTATCAAGATATAATGTATCTGATACATATACTTTATATAACCTTTCTGATACATATAATTGTATATATCAGAAACTCATTTATCAGTATTTACAGCTCATTAAAACTCTATCTTATGTATCAAATTATAATGTATCAAGAATTACATCTCATGATACATCTGCATGTATGTATCAGATAATGTTGTTTTTCTATCAGTTTAGCATATATGAAGGATTAATGTTTCTGATACATCTTGTTTATGTATCAGCATTAACATGTATCAATTATTCAATTATTTTCTGACAATCAATCAATATTTTTTGCAGTATCCATGCTCCAACATTGTCCAATCTCAACATGAAATGGAATCTATTATCGTTCATGACAGCCAACAGAAACCTGAAGCTTCAACATCGGCTGCCAAGGTCAATTTCAGAAAACCTCATGAAGTCCCTGGATTTGAGGACTTTTCAACAACACCACCCACTGAATTTTTAAAGAGATCTAGGGATGTCGCTGATACATCTTCTCCACCTCCTTCCAAGAGAATGAAGACTTCCTCTGCTAAAAAGCCAATTCAAGTAGAAACAGCCAACATGCACAAGGATTTCATACCACCAAATGAATCAGAAAAGCCTGTTTCTCCTGACAATGAACCAGGGGCGAAGTCACCAAAGGAATCAGAAAAGCTTGTTTCTCCTGACAATGTACCAGGGGCGAAGTCAGCTGTAGGAGGTGAATCTTCCGGTCATTCGGATCAAATTATTCATATGCAATTCAAAGCATTGAAGAAGTCCATAAAGAAGTCTCTAAAGAGATACGTAAGTTATTACTTTAAGATGTATCACATACAATATACTTTTAATTAGGTGATACATTCTGATTTTTCATATACATGTATCAAGGTTGACTGGAAGTTCAAGCGATTGGAGAATAAAATGGATTCAAATCACATTGATCTTTTGAAAGCCATCGACAGTATGGCGAACCGAATGACTGGCATATCATCTCAAGTTAAAAAAGATGATTTTGATCAATCATTCCATGTGGTTGAACAACAAGAAGCACCTACTGAATTGGAGGTGCACAATTTTGCAAATAAATCTGACCCACCCCAAAAAAATGACAAATCTAATGTCCAGGAAGATATTAAGGTACATACATCATGTAATATTTGATATTTATGCTTTTAATCTTCTGGATACTTTTCATTGTCATTTATCAAACGTAAATGTTATTATGTTTTCAGGGACCTGAACCATCCACCATGATAAATCAGGTGGACAATATATCGGAACAAAGCATTTCAGCAGATGTTCCTGAATTATTTGATCAGCAAGTTTATTCTGATACATTAAAGGTAATGTATCAGAAACAAATTGATGAACAATTTGATTCTATATATATATTTTGTATAAGTTCAACCTCTTTAAATATATATATATATATATATCTAAACATTTAGTACATATATATCATAAGTAAATGTTATTATGTTTCCAGGAAGATGAACCATCCGTCAAGATACAAAAGGTGGATGATGTATCACAACATAATATTGTAGCAGATGATGTATGATATCTGCACAATTTTTATTAAGTAATTGGTTTTTTAAGATAATGTATTATATCCACAGTTTTTTATTTAAGTAATTGTTTTTTTAACATTTGTAGGAACCGAAAACATTAAATTTTACACCACAATTGAAGGATGTATCAGCACACCAAATGGAACCACAAAGAGCAGATACTGATCAGCTTATTGCTGATTCTGATACATTACCCTGTAATGTATCAGATACATTACTGAGATAAAGTCAACATTATTAATTTTTTTAATGACGTTATACATTACGTGTAGAACACTGGAAAGAAAGATGGAAGAGTAGCCGATGATAAAACTGACAAAGTAGAAGAGCAAGTTGAGGAGATTGAAAAAGAAAAAATCAAACCAAGCACATCAGAATCCAATACTTGAGCACCATTTTCGACCGAAACTCTGGATGTGATAGATGCTCTAATATACGGACTTCCATTACCAGCCATGCCATTGACAGCTGTTAGTCATGAGCAAGTTCAGGATGAATGTCTATTACGCGATAGCCAGCTACCAACCACTCTTCCATCAAAAGCTAATGTATTGTCTGACGATGCGAAGACACCATTTCGAAGAAGCAGGATTCCTTCGAAGATCTTACAGTCGCCGTATCTTTCAAACTTTGGGTCGAGTGAAAAGGGAAAGGAAAATTTGTCAGATGTTATGCATCAGACACACCCTTTTGAAGGTTTTGGTATATGCTATCAACCTCCATCCGAGCTTGTCACAGACTACTCTCAATGGATAGATAAAGGACTTCTAAAATCACATGGCAACAAGTAAGTATGATATATTCAACTTATACCCATACAAGTCGTGTATTATATTTGTTATGTTATTAAACTACAAGTTTCCATTCAGGAATTCGAAGGAGGATCATTACAGATCTAAGTGCTCTTCATTCGGCTTTGAAAAAATGGACTTTGTTGTGGCATTTCCTAAAGATAAGAACTGGTTCTACCTAATGTCACAGCCGAACAGATGCTGGAATGATGAGGTAAAAATTTCATCATAAATAATATGATACAACTCATACTAACTACCTGATACATACATATTAATGTATCTGATACATAGATAGATAAATGTATCTGATACATACATAATCTGATAGCCCTCATGCTAGTTGTTATATAACTAATACTTTTTTAAAATGTGCAGCACATCGATGTAATATTTTACTACCTTCGGAAGAAATCGAAGATGCAGTTGAGCAATCAGTATCGATACACAACGACAAACTGCATTTTCAAAAATTACATCGAATATGCACACATACGCTACTATCACCTTCCACCTAACATTTCAACACAAGAAGATATGGCAAGGGCCACTGTTACAGCTCATCAAGAGAGATCCGTGAAGAACATAATAAGAGGTTTCTCAATACCAGCCGGTTTGCCCTGGCATTTGGTAGATGAGGTATACATTCCAGTAAACTGCGACATGGATTTTCATTGGGTTCTTGCGGTAGTTGTGTTGAAAGAGAGGTTGATACGTGTGTATGATTCATCGACTAGACGAAGAAGTAGCAACCCTTCCCAAGAGATCCAAAAGATAGCAGCAATGCTACCAATATACCTGCAAGACAGTGGTTTCTTTGACAACAACGAACGTACTGATTGGTCGTCTCTTGATTCATACAAGGACAAATCAACCGGTAACATGCTTGAACCACATCACCCATTTGCAGTTGAGTATGTTGAAGGAATTGCGCAACAGGGAAGTGACAGCTCGTGAGTATTAACATCGGCTATGTATACCTAAATCATTCATATGTCAATTTTAATTTTTTTAAATTAGTGTATTCCTTTCTTTGCAGGGATTGTGGAGTTTTCCTGGCCATGTTTGCTGAATATCTTAGTGATGGAATTTCTATTCCAAATACCGGACTAAACGCTGAATTCTTCCGTTCAAGATATGCCATACTCTTATGGAGATATGGTTGTCAGAAGGCCATGGATGGTTATGTTAGCGATAACGACGATCCAAAAAAACCTAGGAGAGACATCTCTCCAAACCAAGGTGTAACAACCCCTAAAATGTTGTATGTCGGTATTTCAATTCTCGACAAAAATAATACAGCCTCTGTATTTTAGGTATAACTGTTCATAGGTTGGTCCAAATTAGGTGATTCAAATTTCTGGGTAATCACAACATCCTTACCTACAACTTTCATGAAGAACATAACTTCAAATTCGGAGTATAAGTAGGTCAAATAAATTAATCTTTGTAAGACATAGTGCTGTGACGAAATTGAGTGTTGATAGAAGAAAATTCATATCTCACTGTAGGTTTCTCCAAATTGGTTGATTCTTGAACGATATGAAACTAGACTTCCATATCTACAATTCTTATGAAGAAACCAAATCCTAATAAGGAATTTATCTTATTCAAACGTAGCTTCGAAAATGAGTATTCTGTTAAAAAGAACTCATCTTACCTACCATGGAAACATCTAGATGCATTTGACATCATGCATGACATAAATTGTCCTCCATTTAACATCATCCATGACATCAATATATTCCATTAAATTTTCAGATTTTTCTTTATAATTATTTTATTTATTGTTAGGTCCCTCTTTCCCACCTATAAATACCCACCTTATTTCCTCATTTTATTCATCAAGCTTTCCTAAGCATTTCTTCTCTCTATATACTTCTTCTCAAATATAGTTTTAGTTTTAGTAGTATAAAAATACTACTCCGGTTATTCTTATACTCCGGGTAGTACACAAAACGCTCCGACGAGAAGAAAAGGCTAGGGATCCAAGAGTATTCCAATTCGGAGTAAACCTTCGGATTTAAGGTATGTAAGGCTTTCATAGCATTGGATTGAGTTCGTCCATGCGCCCAATATTTAAATTTATTATAATTGAGTTATAGTTGAGTTTTATTCAAATCTTGAATTCTAGATGAATTAATTCTTCTTCTATTGAGTTTGATATATTTATGCATTAATATTATTATTATTGTTATCTCTCATATTATTGGAATTATTGTTCATGGCTACTTTCCCATGAATTCTAATTGATTTGATGTTCATGAATATTTTTACATATGTTTTGAGTAAAGATGTTGACTTTTTATTATTTTTATTGATAAAAAGAGAGTTATATGAATTAATACTATATATGTATTTTATTGAGTTTTGAAAGAGTAAAAGAGTTGAATTTGAATGAATTTGAGAAAATGATATTTTGATCAAGATGTTTTGATGAGATGTAAATGATGTTTTTGGAAGTATAATGATTGATGAACATGAAATGAGATGAGTTTGATGATTTAAATTAAAGTCCAATGAGACTAGATGATGAGTTCAATATGAGCACATATTTTGGGAGTAGTATTGAGCACCGAGTTGGGTAAGAGTTTAATTGACTCAAACCCCAGAACTACGTAGCCAGCGTAGGATGGAGGCTATGCCTCTTAAGTCCCAAAAAAAGGACTTTGATGAATGGATCCAAGATGGTGATGTCCTTTACCCTGGCAAGGTATTGGATGGATGTGGCAACGACATCGCTTCGTTGTATCATCGCTAGCTCATAAGTGATGGTTGTCGGTTAGAGAAACTCCCAACTGAGTAAGCATTGCTTATTACTATTATTTTTATTATTATATTTTAAACCTGCATTACATATTCATGTTGAGATGATGTTGAGTTCTGAGCTGAGTTTTATTGAGAGGAGTATCTTGATATCTATCCTTACCTTCCTGCCATTTTACATACTCGTACATTCCACGTACTGACGTCATTCGACCTGCATCGTTTTATGATGCAGATACAGGTGTTAGAGATCCTCAACAGGCGCATCGTTGAAGATCATTTCTTTTCAGCTATTTGGTGAGTCCTTCTTGTATTCGAAGGAACTCCTTATCCTTTTATTATTGTTGAATGTGATGTTTCTTTTGAGGTAGCCATGGACATGTCATTGGCACCATCTAAGAGTATTAGAGGCTTCATAGACAGAGTCTGATGATGTAATCGGAGTAGTTCTCCTTAGAAACTACTTCTTCTAATAATTATCTATTTTTCCTTTGATTATGACAAGCCCACATTAGTATTCTTAAGTCTTCCGCTCATGAATAAATAAGAAATGAGACCAAGTGGTTCTCTCAGAAGTCAGAAATGGTTTTTGAGTGCCGGCCACGCCTAGGGTACCCTCTCGGGGCGTGACACAAGGAGAACTGATTGATGTCGAATAGTTTTTTTTTGATAGTAGACATTTTAGGTGATTCTGATTCTTTCAATGTATCTGATACATAAAATATAATGTATCAGATTTTATATGTTTTAATATTTCCATACATCAAATTTACTATGTTTTTCTCTGGTGTCAAAATGGAATATAAAATCAAAGTTTATGTTTTATATTCTACTGTATCAAACTTGTATCGAGTATAATATTCATAAGTGTCACATTTTTTGAATTCTGATACATGAATCAAGTTTTATTTATTATGATACATCATGCACATGTATCAGATTCTCATTTCTCAATATTTAATGATTGTATCAGATTTAATATGTTTTAATATTTCCATACATCAGATTTACTATGTTTTTTCTATGGTGTCAAAATCAAATATAAAATCAAAGTTTATGTTTTATATTCTACTGTATCAAACTTGTATCGAGTATAATATTCATAGGTGTCACATTTTGTGAATTCTGATACATGATTCAAGTTTTATTTTATTATGATACATCATGCACATGTATCAGATTCTCATTTCTCAATATATAATGATTCTGATACATTAATTTTTTTTTGCATAAGAATTCTATGTCTCAAGATTTAACGTATATGATTCATCTTGCTTATGTATCAGATTCGCATTTATCAAGATTTACTGTATATGATAATCTACAATCTATATCAAATAAGATCTTATGTATCACCAACAACTCTTGTGTAATTATGGTTGTCGAAACGACAAGAATGTTTATGTTTGGGAAAATAACGATCCAAATAATAAACCATGTGAGATTTCATTAATCCAAGTCAAGGCGAACCGATGGACGTCCTGTATTTTATTTTAAAAAAAATTATAGCAATAAAATGTTCTAATCTTGATACATATCAACTGAAAAAAGATTTTTATATTTATTTCACGTGTCAAACTCAAATATAAAATATAATAATAGATGTTATTATATGATTCAATTAGAATGTATACCGAGATACCACAAACATCATTTCTATTTAGGAATGAAATTACAAGTCTTTCTGTTGTGGCCTTCGTGGCCACAACGTCTACAAGAATTTGTGCTACTTGTTATCTTCTCACTAGCGAACTTTTTTCTCCCTTTCTTTGGTCTTCCTCGCATCCTTTTGTATATTGGCGGCAAGACAATTTCTTCCAAAATTTCCTTCGGAGCAGTCCAGTCTTTCTTATCTGGCATTGGAACCATTGGTAATTCATAAGTATTTGCCAACGCCTCTGGTTTGTAGTAATCAGAACAATATGGGTGCAGGTCAGTAATGTTCTTGCTCTTCAACACTGCAATTGCATGTGGACATGGTATCTCATCTAGTTGAAATCTACCACAAGTGCATGTTTTTCTCTCTAGACACACAATGTATCTTATACCTAATTCGTAAACAGAATAAAGATACTCTGATGAAGCAACAACCTGCAGGAATTATATTTCAAATATATGTATCAGTACTGCTTCCCCACATACACAGGGATGTATCAGAACTGATGTAAAAGGGTAATAATTATCAGAGGATATACATAACAGATTAATCAACAGCCAGCAAGAAATAAATTTCACATATATGTATCAGAAAGTACGTATCAATTACAGAAATAATGTATCAGAACTGATGTATTAGTATGTATTTTAAACATGTTATGTTTATATGTGTCAGTACTTATGTATCAACTACACATTTGATGTATCCGAATTGATATATCAGTGTATAATGAGCACAGGCTATACCTGAATGACGAAGCAACAAATTGATATAAATAAACTTCACATATATCTATTAGTACTTATGTATCATTTACACAACTAATGTATCTACACTGATGTATCAGTATATATTTAGAACATGTTATGCATAACTGATTAATCATCAGCCTGAAGGAAAATAATCTTTACATATATGTATCAGAACTTATGTATCAAATGTAGAACTTATGTATCATAATTGAAGTTTCATTATTTAATTAGCACATGTTATACATAACTGATGAATCATCAGCCACCAAGAAATAAATTTAACATATATGTATCAGAAAGTATGTATCAATTACAGAAATGATGTATCAGAACTGATGTAACAATATATATGTATCAGAAAGTATGTATCATGTACCAGAACTGATGTATCAGTATATATGTGTCAGAAAGTATGTATCGTGTACCTTCATTCTCGAACACTTGATCGTGTTTGAAACTAGGATATCTTCGAATTTTCTACCCAAAATATGTTTTGTATAAGATGCTATTTCCCTATTTTTGCAGTTCCAAGAACAAAATAACATTCTCGTTTGCTCCAAAAAGTCAATTATAGGCAGCTCTCGTGCTTCAACAAGACATCCATTGATACATTCTGCGATGTTAGAAGTTATCATTCTACCCCTGTTGACAGTGGCATGAACCCTTGACCACTTTTCGTATCCTGCATTTTTTAAATATTGTGCCACCCGTTGATCGATTCTTTCAACTTTGGCCATTAATTTATCGACTTCATCTTTTCGGTATGCCTTGGCCATTGAATAGAAGATATCACTTAGTACAGCTTTGCTCCTTCTGTATTTAGTACACACATTTTTCCATATATGCCATATGCATGCAAAATGAGGAACATTAGGAAATACCATGCTTACACTCTTGATTATGCTTTCGTTCCTATCTGATACAACACACATATTGTCCCTCTCTCCAAATGCATTCTTGAAATTCTGAAAAATCCACGTCCATGATGAATCATTTTCCGTATAAACAATACCATACGCCAACGGCAATATGCAACCTAATAAATCAATAATAGCGATACAGTAGTTATTAGAATTCATCAGAATAACAACAAACGTGAAAAATGAGATGACACACAGTTATTCAATAAGAAACAGTATAAGAAAGTAATACCTGCCCCATCAAGTGTGCTAGCTGATACAAACGTCCCTTTATAAGGTCCATCAAGATGTGCACCGTCAACAACAACTACTGGTCGACAAAACTAAAACCCCCCCATCAAGGGCCTTAACGCTATGAACAAATACATGAACTCATCAGTTGATGACTTGTGCATACTTATGTACGAATTTGGATATATGGTTTTTAGAATATGTATGTATACAGGCAGCTGTCTATATCCATCAGCAGGTTTTCCCCTTAACATCTGCAAAGCATGCTCTTTTGAACGCCATGCTTGTTGATAGGTAATATCAATTCCATACGCTGATTTAATATCCTCTCGTATATCATTAGGGGTGACAATTCTCTTATGATTAACCAATTTAGGGACTGTGAATGCACTAACAAAAGCCTTTGTAGCATGAACTTTGTTGAAAATCCTATCTCTCAGTGCACATGAATGTTCACTATTGAAATATCTAACTTTGAATATATCCGATTTTTTCCAACATGAAGCTTTCATTCTCCAACAACATCCTTCTGAAAGGCATACTAACACATAACTGCATTTGTATAAAAAAATGACATGTATCATACCAATATTTTTTCATTTATAATATCAACAAATACAGTGACATACTGATAGGAAGTGTGTCAACCCATGTACTTGATACATGCTTCTTTGTATGTATTATTAAAAAAAAAACTTCTGATACATAGAGAATTATGAATCTGATACATACTGACAGCATTATTATCATTTTTTAACTGAGTTACAGAAATGGAGTTTTGATGAATCATGACAGGAAAAATTATTTTATTTTAAGAATGTATCAGATACACACAATAATATGTATCTGATACATATTGTTGGATACTATCAAACTTCAAAAATTCCAAATGCAGAAATGGAGTTTTGATGTATCATGACAGGAAAATTTATTTTATTTTAAGAATATATCAGATACACACAATAATATGTATCTGATACATACTGTTGGATACTATCCAACATCAAAATTTCCAAATGCAGAAATGGAGTTTTGATGTATCATGACAGGAAAAAATATTTTATTTTAAGAATGTATCAGATACACACAGTAATATGTATCTGATACATACTGTTGGATACTATCAAACATCAAATTTTCCAAATGCAGAAATGGAGTTTTGATGTATCATGACAAGAAAAATTATTTTATTTTAAGAATGTATCAGATACACACAATAATATGTATCTGATACATACTGTTGGATACTATCCAACATCAAATTTTCCAAATGCAGAATATGCGCATACCTTTTACTGTCGGATCTTTTAACCTTGAAATTAAATTCATTATTGATTTTATATTTGGACATTACATCAACTAGAGTTGCTTTATCCTTATAGAATTGATTCTCCTTCACTTCCGCACCATTTGTATCATCTATGTAGTTCGTCAACTCCAATTCTGCTATATAACAATTTGCAACATTACCAGATTCTTCTAAACCAAAATTGTGGGACTCATTCGCATTTGATTCGGCACAAACGATTGCTCCAGATGTACTGTCGAATGATTTTATCTCACATCTTTTTATATCAAAGCTTGATATGCACAGGGGATAATTCACGAAACCAGGCTCTTTCTTCTTCAACTCTATGTAAAGATTAACACCCATATCATTACGAATATATATTGGCGACGAGTTACCTTCAACTATGTATCGGATTTCAAGTTCTTTCTCTGATTCATCCACACTCAATTCAGCAGCGATTGCTGCTTTTAGATTTGAGTAAGATACATTGTCACCGACAACGATTCCATCACTTTTGTATTGTTCATAAGTAATATCGGATTGCCAAACTCCAGAATGTCTCAGTAGTATCGGGATATTCATATCGATTAATTGATGAAACGCGAAGTTTGCTTTGAATTGATGCTCTGTTGTTTTTCTTGGAGTCGATGCTCTGACTTTTGGCTTCAAAATTCATGTACATAACTGTCGCCTTCTTTAATAGATCAGTAATTGATATAAAGAGCCAATCTTTTATCCATAAATAGCTGATGTGCATTAACTATTCTATAGCTAAAGTTATGTATCAGATACATAACTTATGTATCAGCAAAAGTGAAAAAATAATTGAAATCAACTTCGGTATGAATTGATGCTCTGTTTTTTCCATTCGAGACGACGCTATGTTTTTTGGCTTGAAACTTCATGGACATAACAATTGATTTTTTTAACAATGGATGTATCAGATACATAACTTATGTATCACCCAAACTGAAAAAAAAATTGAAATCGAAGTTGGTTTGAATTTATGCTCTGTTTTTTTTTGCTTAAATCTTCAACTGCACAACCGTTCTTTTTTTAACCAAATTAATCCCATTAATTAGATCAATAATTGATTTAAAGAACCAATCATCCCTTATATTAAGATACTATCCATAAATAGATGATCTTCATTAATTACTCATTAGATAATTGATGTATCAGATACAAATCTAATGTATCAGAAAAGTTGAAAAAAAAGGGGATATCGGGTAATTTTGATACAATCAGGGATGTATAGTAATTAGACTTTTTCATTATGGGATTTAGGTAAAGTTTACATATTTTTTTGACAAAAAAGTTTAGCTACACTTCAGACACGATTAAAATTTTAGCAAACTTTTACATGCACCTTTAGTCATGTAAAAGGGTGAATATGGTACGATAGATATTGAATATCATATTGAAATAAAAAAATTTAACATCACAGTTTGATATTATGGTATTTGATATGATATTTGATATGCATTTTATAAAATTTGATATTCGATACGATGTTTAATATTTTTTAAAAAATATCGAATACCATACCGAAATATATAATTACATATAAAATTTATATATATGTAATCATATAATACTAGCAAATATATAAAATAGTAACTAATTATTTAGATGTTGAAATTGTGACTGCTCTACCTTGATATTAATGTTCTTTTGAAGTGATTGATTAATTAAGAGAATTGTTTGTACTTTATTTTGAATATTTTTAGATATGCAATGTATTAATATGATATAATTAAGACGTTTGAATAGCCAAAGCCATAATTTTTTATTATACGAATATATGTATATTGAAGTTCACCAAACTTGGTAATCGATTTACCGTACCGCAAAATGTCGAAATCGAATTTTAAAATAACCATACCTAATTAATTTGGTATGGTAATGATATAGTATTTTTTAAATCCGAAAACCTAAATTACCGAATCAAACTTTTTAATGTCGTATCATACCGTACCATGCCCACCCCTATTCATGCAGGCACACATGACCAATTAAAATGGTGTTTATAAATAAATTTGTTGTCATTTTGACAAAGTGATGATTGGGGTTTGTTTTTTATGATTTATGGAACTTCGTTTAAAATTTTATTTATTTGAAATAGATTTAGATATTGAATTATGTGTAAAATTATTGAAATTTGATGAACACATTATTCTTTGGACAAAAAAAATTTCAAACAAACATGATTAAAGTTCTTGCCAATTCTTATATGCTCTTTAGTCATATGACTGAAGCATATGTAAAAGTTTGGTTTTTGTTCACCAAGTGATCGAATTTTATCATCCCAGTAAAAAATGTTTTATATTTGGCCTTGTCAATTCTACAATTTTCAATATAAAAAAGTTTGAAGTTAGCCTTCATAAATTAGGTAAAATTTTAGTAAAAAAAAGTCCGCCTTGTCAAGTCCACAATGTTAATTAAAAAAATATATATATTCAACATTGGCCTTGGTCAGTCATATCAAATTTCAAGCAATTTTTTTTTATATTTAGGCTTCTCAAGGCCACATTCCAGATAGAAAATTCTGAAGTCAAACACAAAATTTTAATTTCGTGTCTGAAATTATTATTTTTAAAAAAAACACAAAACTTGTAAAAAAAAATAATTAAAAGAACAAACACAAATTAAATCACTGCCCAAAAATAGATATTGGAGCCCTTCTCCGATTAGAAAAGGCCTAAATGCCCATATAGAAATGACCCAATTTGAGACCTAGAAGCCGTTTGATTTGACTTATAATCTGCTTTCAGTTTTTTTTAATTGTTTGGTTGGTCAACTTAAAGTCATTTTGTGCTTAAAATAAGCCTCAATAAATAGTTGGGTTTATTTGGATAAACTTATTTTAAACAGTTTATAAATTGAAAACAATTTATAAATCAAAATTTTTTTTTGACCTGCACCTACTTTTTTTTAAACTTATAAGCAGTTTTCAACTTATAAGTTGCTTAAAAATAAGTCAATTCAAACAGGCTACTAGATATATTGGGAAAAAAAATATGAATATACTATTTAAGAGTCAATATATAGAACCAATAGTTATTGAAAATAGATGTAATTATCTTCTTTCAAGCTCTATAGATGAAAGTTGAGAATATTATCATAAAATTTCAACGGTAAAATTTAAAAGGGCAAACAACACAAATCTCACTAGTTCAGGAGTAAATATTTTTTAGTCACGTGAATTTTTTGTATTATGAATTTTATCAAAATTTAAACTTTGGATATATCTACTTCGAAAATAAAGTCAAAATTAGGTGTAATTTATTTCAGATACACTGTATCCAAGAGGATTCACATGTATCTGGCTCTCTCGCTCGCCTCTATCCCTATGTATTTGTATTTCATAATGTATTTGATATTCCAGATATATATATATCTAGTATGATTTGATGTATCTAGGATACATAGACAGGAGCGGACCTAGAGGTAACTGAGGGGGTTCACTCGAACCCTCTTGGCAAAAAATTACATTGTATATATAAGATATTTTTAAATTTTTTTATGTCTATATACAAATTTTGAACCTCTTAAACATAAGATTAGAGGTTGGCTTAGTGGTTGAGGGGTTCAAAATTAGCTTTAGGTCCCAAGTTCAAATCTTAAGCACTAAATTTTCTTTTCCAGAATCCCCTTAAAAGAAATCTTGAATGCGCCACTGTACATAGACTATCTCGCTCGCCTTCCTCCTATCTTACTCGTCTCTTTCCCTATTTCAGTGTATCTGCTAGTAAAAATACATATATTTAGGTAACTTAAAATCTGGTTTGAAATTATTAATTAGTGAGACATTATGTAATTATTTCAAACTATGAAGAGAAATAGTAAATATGATGGGAATATTTGTGTAATTAGGTAATTTTTATAAGGAAGGGTTACACAAATCCCATAGTTTTAAGAGCTAATTATATTCTATTCCTACTCTTTTTCAAATTACAAAAATCCTTTAAATTTGGTGAAATCCGGATACATCACAAAACGTCTTGATACATCACGTAAAGTGATGTATCTGACATCCCAATATAATGTATCCGATTGATACATCGCATAAAATGATGTATCTAACCGATATATCGCGTAAAATGATGCATCTGAGAATAAGAGAGAGTAGAGACTTTTGTAATTGTTTCAAATGGTAGAAAATTTTAGAGAATATGATAAAATAAGTTGTGTATTTAGATAATTTTTTCTTTTCAGAATTTAAAACTTTCATAATAATAACTATTTTTCAAGGGAAATTACGCGAATATCAAACATATACTAGTTATTTAGTAAATATAGTTATAGTTTAGTTAATTTATAATTCACCACTAATATTTAGTTTTAATTACGGTTTGAGTTTGTATAATTTACACGTTTGTATAATTTAAAATTTGTATACCTTTTGTATAATGTAATTTTGTATGATATAATTTGTATAACTGTTTAAATTTCAAATGTTTGTGTTTGTATAAATTTGTTATTTCGAAATTATACAAAAATAGCTCAATCATCTACAAATTACACAAAACCGCGAATTATACAAAAGAGACAGATTAAGCTATAACTACAGCTCGTAAATATGCAAACTATAGCTAAGGAGCCTAATTAAGTTTATTATAGGAAACATTACTTGAGTGAGTACTATTTAATAATTAATTACTAATTTTAGAGATACTTTTTATTTATTATCATTTATAGCAATACATAACAACACTATGATAAATCTACATTATTTATTAAAAGTGAATTATGCATGTGATATAAATGTATTATAAGTATTTTAAAAATATATTATGCTTTCTTTATAAAAAATTGACACAATGTATTATAAGTGTATTAAAGTGTGTGATAAATATATTATTCATCAATAAAAAATGTATTATACGTGTTTTATAAATTATTCTCCATAATATGTATTAAAACTGTATTATAAATGTATTATGAATATTTACTAAAAATAAAAATGTTATTGCTATAAATAATAAATATTTTCTTAATTAGTATATCTATATAAGTTTCCCTTTATTATATTAGTTATTTGTGAAATTTCCTTATTTTTCAATAAAAGATCCAAAAAGTGGTCCATGAACTCTATTTCTACGATGGCCCAATCACTTCTATTACTCAGCCCAATTTTCTTTATGATAAGTTTTCATCTGCCGTTGTGTTTGCTCTTTTCTAATTTAATTTCAAAGTTCAGAAATTTTGCTTAACAAATTTTTCCAAATATAATAATTTATTTGATTATGCTCTAGAAATTTAAGAAAAAGTTTTTCCTCCGAAAGTCCATTTTGCTTGTTTTTTAATGACTATATATTCACCGTATAAAATAATTTTTTAAATTACAATCTAATGGTAATTATTTTTACAGATTGTAATTTTTCTTGTACATAAAAACATTAGAAATACCTTCATACTTAGTGACCAATATAAAATAAATACAAATTCATCATCAATATGATTCATAAAAACATTAGAAATAACTTCATACTTAGTGACCAGTATAAAATAAATACAAATTCATCATCAATATGATTCATATATCAGTCTTATTTTGATGTAGTGTAATGGATGAAACTGTTCCTCTCTTAATCATATATCTCGAGTTTAAGTTGATAAGAAACCAAAATAAAATAAAAATAAAAATATGAGTCTTATTTCTTTTCCTTCTATGCTTCACAATATGTTTATTTTTCCGTACCAAATTGTCAATTTCATGACTTGAATTCAAAATTTTAATTAAGAATGAAGGAATTACTGCACCCTTCAATAATAGTTAGAGTTGGATTTCAAGGGAGGTCATTATATTTGACTACATGTATAATTTGTGATGGAACTCCTGTAATAGATAATATATCCCCTCTATTATTTTGCTTCCCTTTAGTGAGAAGGGTAAGGTGGGGCTTTAGTATATGGGTTCGACACAATTTAATAATTTTGATTTAAATTTTATATATGTTATCTATATCAAATAAGTAAAAAGAACCAACAGAATTCAGTTACTAACATTTGAGATCACTTTTCTATAGTTCAAACTTTCAATCCACTTTTGAATCAGGAACTTAAAATTAAGGGTTAAGTTACTATGGTTGGTAAAGTCTAGGTAATGTGTATTTCCTTTTTCTCATATTAGTTGTCATGTTTCACTTTTCAAAAATTAAACTATATAAATTTTGTCTAGTATTTTACAACATATTTTTTTTCTTCATGAAATATAATTGATATGAAAAAAAGTTTCAATTGAATAATTATAACATACTTAGTGTAATCCTATAGATGAGATCTAAAGAGGTAAGATATACGTGGACATCATGAAGCAACAATATAAACAATGTAAATTTTCAATGAAAAATATATAATATAATGTTGGAATAATAAAACCTGACTCAAAAATTTGAAAAGTTTATATAATGATACTGAAATAATATTGCACTGATTTGATAAGTTGATATAATGATATTAAAATAGTGTTGATTAGCTTTAGTGCTTGAAATTTGAAGAAGAAACCAAAAAACAAATTTGATCTCTTTATAAACATATATAGAGTGATAGATTTTGCATAATGTAGAAGGTTTGATCGCTTGAAAGACTTTAGTATATTCAATAACGAGAGAATAAAATAGTAAAAGAGGAATGAAAAGGTTAACTATATGAATAATAATGTTGGTTCATGATAATCGTTAGAATATATTTGAGGAAACAAAACAAATAGCCACATAAGAAATGATGCTACAATTAACTAACATTATTCCATTCTGAATTATTACAACAATTCTTATATTGAATTATGTAAAAGATTATTATATTTTCTATCCAAAAAGTTCTTTTCAAATTTATCAATACATGAGATTTTTTTAATAATATATATATATATATATATTCATACATCTTTGGGAGAAAGTGAGGACTCCAAAAAAATTGAGGTCCCAAACAATTGCTTTAGTAGCCTTATGGTCGAGTCGGCCCTGATTGTTACGTTCCATATGATATAAAAATTTATCGACACAAATATTAACATTAAATCAATAGATGTATTGATCATACGTATGAATATACACTAACATTACTTAGTCAATTAACGTATATAATCACTCCATCAAATTACTTAACTACCATATATTACATCAGTCTGATATACACATTCGATGCAATACGTATTTGCCATTTATGTATCACCACTTTGTAAAAAAAGGTCTAAAGTAAAGAGTGAGGACAGGGTACCCTCATGTATAAACGTGTGCAAGCATTTATTTGTGTTATGACATTTATTAATTTCTCTTGCATTATCAGCCATTTTGCTGAAGCTACTTATCTATTAGATCATAGGCATATGGGCGTAGAGCCATCGTATCGTTTCATATTATCTGTCTTTTAAAATTTTACATAAATTTAATTAAAAAACATTTAATTTGCAACATATATGCATACTTGCATGCATAGTTATAAGATGTTAGCTTCTTTTTATTGAAAATGTGAAGGTGCGAAAAGCAGTGACGAAATTAGAAATTTTATTTAAAGTATTCAAAATTTAGTATATATATATAATATAATTTTCCGATAAAGAGTGTTCAACTAACAACCCTTCACCTTGGTAGCTACGATACCGCGGGAAAGTTCCATCTATCCATATTTATTAAGCCTTTGACTTGAGGTGGAAATTCAACAAAATTATTATTAGTTTGAACTAAACGTGATTAAGATTTGATTAACCATAACAGAAAAAAATTATTAACATATATTGGGAATTATGTCTTCATAATATAACATGTTTCTAAGATTTGCTACATGTTTCTTATAAAGAATTGGTTAATATGGGACATATAACATGATATGCCATCATGAAAATTGAAATGCTTTGTGGGACATGTAACATGTAAGATTTTGGAAATGTAGTAGTACTTCCATATAAGCATATATCAATCTTTAAATTTAATGTAAAGAACTTTATAACTGTCTATCACTTGAGCAAGATAAATATAAAGGTAAATTTTATAGAGCCATTAAGTCGTCCAGCTCATGATAATTTAATTGTCCATGCTACCGAGTTTAACATAGTACTAATTATAATTACGCTTCAGGCTCAAATAAATTATAATTAAAATTTATATTGTGAAAATTTATCATTTATTAGTTTAGTTTTTCATTGGCTTTTTTTCTACAATAACCTTTTTTTTTTGTGGGGGGTGGGGGGCGAGGATTTCACAAATAATTATTATAAGTATCTTAATTATGCTGTTTAGCTATAGTTTGCTTAATTACGCTCCATAGCTATAGTTTTATTTGCTATGGTATTTCCATTCCTATATTTCGCTTGCCAATATACAAACATGGTAAGTATATACATATTATGTATTTATACATTTAGAAATTTTTCAGAACTCCATTTGTATATTTCGCTTGCCAATATACAAACATGGTAAGTATATACAAATTCTGTATTTATAAATTTAAGAATTTTTCAAAACTTATACAAATCAAATGTATCAACAAATCATACACAAATAAAATAATTATATACAAATTCTGAATTTATACACTCATGAATTTTTCATAACTCATTCAAATTAAATGTATCAACAAATCGTATATAAATAATTAGGGTAAACACATACAAATTCTGAATTTATACAATTAGAAATCGAATTATATAAATTCCGGATGTATATGGTATAGAGTTTTTTGTTTCTTATTTATACACATTTTCTGCACTTTAACAAAATTAACACACTTCTAAAACACAGTGCAATATAGGCATGCATGCAAACAAACTTGTAAACACAGTTGCATGCATTACAGGCATGTGGTACGTACAGCTCATTTACTCTAACCATTAATTGAAAGGCTTTCTGTACTACTCACTGATTGAATTTGCATATGATTAGTAGTTCGAATTTATTGAATTTGTACCCTAAAATGTCATAACAATATATATATATATATATATATATATATATATATATATATATATATATATATATATGCTTCCTCCGTCTCAAATGATTTATCGTTTTAGAACTTCAAGGCAAAATTAATTAGTTAATGTTTCCTCATTTTACAGTTAGTATAGTTTTTATTGAATACTTATATATGGGGTGTTATTACTTTAACTTAGATTTATTTCTAGGTATCTATTTAGATTTTCTACTCATTTTTGTTGATATGCTAGCACTACATACGATAAAAGAGACATTTAATTGCTATAGATTTTCAAAAATATTTAGCAGCAATTGAGTCGATGTTACTGTAGCCAAAGTCGCTAAACCCTTTAGTTACATTTATATAGAGTGTTGGTTGTACATACACATATTTACTATTATCGCTAAATATAATATATTAACAATTATATTATTATCGCTAAATAATTGCTGCAAATTCTTTGTTGTAATTGTAGTATAGCAAGGTGTATTTGACAATTGCATACTTATTAATTAAGATGACACATAAATTGAATAAACATTTAATGGAGGTATATTATAACTTAGATATAAATAAAGTTAAAATAATGAAAACCCCTTTTTAGTTAATAGTATCTGACATGCGTGTAAAAGCAAAAACACGACAGATAATTTGAGACGGAAGGAGTAATAATAGTAAATGTAAAATGGCTGTCTTTGTGGGTGCGTCATATGTAAAAGCAAAAACACGACAGATAATTTGAGACGGAAGGAGTAACAATAATAAATGTAAAATGGCTGTCTTTGTGGGTGCATCTTCCCAATGACATGAAAACTCTTTAATATTTTGGTTGCTTTTGCATGACCTAATGCTACTTGGAACCATTATCAAAACATCATTTCAAGACCCAACAAGTGATATATTCACTTTTCTCCTTCTTTTCCTATATATGGTAAGTTGAAAATTTTCTTCAAAAACTAGTCATTGTTAGTGCAGACTCTGAGGAGTGAGGAGCAATTGCGTTGAATTTTAAGCCCCCCCCCCCCAACCCCCTCAACCCCCATGTACCCAAACAGTTAATTAATCATAGTGCATTGGCATTTGCTAGAAAATTGACTAGGCAAATTGAATGAAAATCTTTATACAATCTATAACGGACGAGTATATATTTCTATAATACGTACCCTCCCACACGCGTAACATGGTTCTAGAGATTATACGCGGATTAAAATTATTTTTTCTTTTTTTCTTTCTTATTGAAGATCGAAGAGAGTCCGGGTAACAATGTTGGTTATGGTTTGAAAAAGGCACTTCCGCTAAGCGCAGGGTTCGGGGAAGAGCCCGGCTACAATGATCTATTGTACGCAACCTTACTTTGCATTTCTGCCAGAGACTGTTTCCAAGGCTTGAACCCGTGGTCACATGGCAACAACTTTTGGTTATGGTTTGAAAAAAGGAAGAAAAAAAAAAGATCAAAAATGTTGGCTATCCCACATCGGTGGGATCGGGATAGCAAATGTAAATAGCTTTTGTTAGCTATTTAAGAAGCTTAGCTCCATTGTTTGTAGGTACACCAAAAATACACCAAATATCAAAAGAGATTTAGGGAAGATTCTCTTGGAGATCTCTTGAGTATAGTATTTTAGGTATTTGGATGTGTGAGAAAAATATTGTGTATTATATGGTTGTAACAATTTTCCATATAGTGAATATTTCTTTTGGGTGGTCTATGGTTTTTCCCGCATTGGGTTTTTACGTTAAATCTTGTGTTGTTGTTATTCTCTTTAAATTTCTCTATTATTATTTTCTGTTTTAAAGCTAGACGTAAATTAGTTGGGTACTTTTTTTCCCAACAAACAAGACGAAGAATGGGTCTAAAGAGGAGATCAAGTAGGCTCAATAGGCTAAGGAGTAAAACTTATGGCTTGATTTGTTGAATAGAGAGGGAGAAGAAGCTTGTAGTGGCTCCGGGAGCTAAGTTGAGAGAGAAGCTCGGAACGACTTAATCAATGATTAAGGGAGTAACAACACATGACAATAAGTAAACTTACATTAATGATGTAAAACATTTATTATATATATTGTCAGTATATATAAGTTAAATTAGGAGGAAAAAAAGACCTTATTCACAAGTACCTTTTCAAAGTCCTAGGCACCTAGCTAACTTCTCTTTTGCATGGTTCAGATCCTACTAAATCCTTCTCGTTACGTAGATTTCCCTTTTTTTTTCAACTTTTTGATAAAGCTGGTTTCTTATGATGAGGCCATAAGTATACACTTTCTTTTGTAAATGTGGATCATTTTTTCATATTTGTCTTCTTCTCTAAATCTTTTGACTACATATATATAGTCTTTGAGGCTAACAATTGTTGTAACCAGTAATAGACCTTTTTAGTGTTACACAACAGTTTAATCTGTATTTTGTGGTATCCGTACTCCAAATTAGCCTTTTACGTTTGGTTTTGTTTCTCTATATCTGCCAAAAGGAAAAAAAGAATAATTAGTGACGTTGTGATCTCTAGCTGTTATCTGCTCGAACAAAGTAGAGACTCCAATACTAATATAAGTTGTGGTGCAGTTGTAGAATTGCTCATTCTTAATCATCAAAGGTCTCATATTCGAATTCTGGATATATATGAAGAAAACTATGTTGGGACTCTTGGGAAAACAAAAAAGAAGAAGTAGAAACTCCAGTAATAGGAAAGGTTAAAGGTACCATTTTATCTAATTTTCACTCCTTCCGTCCTTTTTTTTTTTAATTCGTTTTAAAAAGAATTTTTTTTGGACAATTCTTTACTTCTAATTTTCATATGATATATTTAAAAAGGACATTTTGGTACATTCATTATATTTTTGGTTTGAGACTATAAAATTTAAAAAAATTCTTTATTTTTTAAACTTTTGTATTAAATTAAAATCAGACAAACAAATTAAAATAAAGTGAACAACATTTAGCTGATCAGAAAGTTTGTGTAAATATAAATGAAAGCATTGAATGGTGTAAGTTAAAAATCATACTCCTTTTCCTTAAAAGAAGAAATATTAGCTATTATTCTTTTTCTTCATCTGACAGAAATTAGCTAAATATACAAGCCATAAGTGGCTACTTGTGCATATTCCTAATCTTAACACTCTTTGTTCGAGACTAACACGTGATTATTTTTTAAAAAAAATAATAGGAGATATAAATAATATTTTTTACTTGCTTAGCAAATAATAATTTATGCGATTATATTTATTTAATAATTTTGAATTATTTGACTAATTAGAAATTGAATTTAAAAATAGCAGAAACATATTTGCTTCGATTATCTTTTTTTTCGTTTTTTAGTTTTTCGATCAATTTCAGTATTGGCTTTGGAATATATCGATTTAGATTTTGTTCAAGAAATTTTTTTCTAAAAAGAAAATATTTCCTACTAAATACAAATTCCTTCGAGAGTTTGAATCTCAGACTTCTCAATAAAAAAATAAAAATAAAGAGATACTTAAAATCTCATCATAATCTTTGACACTAATGTTCCGATGATCATTAACAACTCAAGCTTTGGATTCAAGAATGAAAGGAGGACAACATTTTGCCATTCCTTGGATGCATATTAATTATGGAAAAATATCTTGTTATAGTTGTCAAAAACATTTCAAATTGTTAAAGCGTGTGACAATTTTATTTAAAAGTAAATTGAATACCCTTTTAATTATTTTATAATGTCTTCAACGCACCCTTTAGATACGGTCTTAAGCCTTTTTTATGGGCGAAATATGTGTAATTTTTTTTATAACAAGTGTCGATGAGACTCAAATTCAAGACTTTTGTCTACTCTGATATCATATTAAGGTGTGTGACCATCACCTCTAAAAATATTAACTTATTATTAGTAGGTAATTATGTCTTTAACATAGATAATTGAATCATTAAGGTCTAATTAATTTCCAGATACGGATGGATCATTCGTCAATGATGTTGATGTCTCAAGGCATTCCAACTAGAATAATTAATTTATTCATTAATTCTTTGTATGAAAATGTGCTTTTTTGGACATGGGCACTTGCCAAACTCTCTATATATATTGCATCATATTTTTGTTTCCCCAATAAATCTCACTTTTTTTTGTTTGTTAAAAAAAAAGGAGTAAAAGAATCATGATGAGTTGTATTTCTGAATTAGGTTAAATATAAATTTGTAGAATAAAAAGAATATTATTTGTTGTCTCTATTATTATAATTTTGAAATGATCTCTTGACATGAGAGGTTGGCAAACTTTTTATGTTTTTGTCTTATCCATGTTTGTAAATTGAACTTGCATACTCCAAAATCCACTACCTACCTTTTCCCCAAGTAAATAATATATAGAATATAACACAAAAAGGAAGGAAAAACACTTGTATATTTTATTTTAATTAATTATTGAATTTGAGAAATTTGACGATAAGAAGGGAGCATAAGGTTTTTTCTTATTGATTGATAATATTATAATTAAACACATGTACATGCGATGGTGTATTTATAATAACTAAGTGTCATTACTCGCCACTTAATACTTAGTTAAAGTCTAAATCTGTAACATAAGGCTCTATACTCTATCTCTGCACTTGATCTTACAATTGTGTTTTATTTTCGAGAAGACTAAAGAACACAATTTGCTCCAAGATATATGTTGTAATTAATAGACAAAAACCATATAATTTGCATGAGGACTGAGATGTAATGCATAATTCATAGTTAATAGTCCCTATAATATATCATAGTGACCTCTTCATAGCTTGGAGGTGCACAAAATTTGAATTCTACATAAATTGACTTGCAAGATTCACTACAGAATTTGTGTATGATTTGATTAGTGTCAGATTTGCAAAATTTTCACAATGTTTTAATATAATGAGGGATCAATTGAAGTTCCAACAACTTCCTGCAAACATGTTTCTGAGCTAATGATGCATGAACTACTTCGATTCTAGTCATCTTCATCTTCTTAAGCAAATTATTTGCATATTTGATTTAAGTCAAGTGAATTTCTTCTAAGAAGTTGTAATGACCTGTTCAGTCATTTTTGAAAATTTTCGTAAAATGACCATCTTATCTCTCTCGATAGTTGTCCCGAGTCATATTTGATCTGTTTACGATTTTGGTTTTGAAAAGTTGTGATTTTTGGAAGTTTTAAGTTTAAAGGGCTTAAGTTGTGAAATCGTTGTTTTTGGTGCCTTTCAGAGTTTCGAGTCTCGAAATGGAACTTCGTCGATTCCATCACCTCCGAAATGATGAAAATGGTCTAAGAGAGTTGTCGGTTTTAGATTTGGGGTTTGTATCATGGAATTGATGTCCTAAGTTGGATTTTGGTGAAGTTTTAGCCTTAGAATGGATTTCGAATGCTCGGAACAGATTTCTAACGATTTCATTGGATCCAAAAAGTGATTTTAGGCCTAGGTGAGGTCTTGGTGGATTTTTTTCAAAGGTCTCGAGCTTGGTTTGATATTTTAAGCCTAAAGTATAGTTTAGTTGTGACTAAACGAATTTCAAAGCCGATCACGAAAGCGACCATCGCTTAAGCGAGGCCCCATTGCAAAAGTGATGTTCGGCATTTACGAGGGGGTCGTAAAAGCGACCAGCGGATCGCAAAAGCAGGAAGCACGAAAGCAACCCTGGTCCGCTTTCGCGATATCTAAGGGGGTTTTGGCCGGGGTTTAACCCATTTCCTCTATTTTTGAGTTTGGAAAATATCTTTGAGGTGATTTTTGAAGGGATTCTTGCTGGAAATCGATTGAGTAAGTGTTTTTGACCCTAAAACTTTAATTCACCATTATCAAATATGATTTTAACATCGAAAACTGAGATTATGAGGCCGTTTGGATTAGCTTATAAGCTGTTTTTAATTTTTTTTGATTGTTTGACTGGCCAACTTAAAGTCATTTTGTGCTTAAAATAAGCCCCAATAAATAGTTGGATTTATTTAGATGAACTTATTTTAAACAGTTTATAAGTTGAAAACAGTTTATAAGTCAAAAAAAAAGTTGGCTTGCACCTTCTTTTTTTTTAAACTTATAAGCTGATTAAAAATAGATCAATCCAAAGAGGCTATATAATTGGCAAATTTGAGGTTTTCAAGTACTTGAGTTTTAAAATGAAAAATGGTGATTATCAGTTGAATTCAACTCCGTTTTTTAAATGGTTTTCACTAATGGTTTCGAAATGCCTTGTGGAACATTTTCATATAAAAATTTCAGAATTTGAACTTTGTTTTGGAATCAAAATTTTGAGTCGTTTTGACCATTTTACTTGAATTTTGTGATTTTGATGTCATTAATTCCAGAAGTTTATTGTGAATCATTATTTGATTGGATTGTGGATTTTCAGATACTATTTGAAAGGGGAAGGCTCAAGTGGTTGATTGATCGTGATTTGATTAAGCAAATGAACTTCTAAAACTCCATAAATCTTGTAGAATCCTCAAAATTCCTTTCTTGTATGTGTTGGAGAGTAATGAGAATAAGGTTATGAGTTATTTTCTCATATGAATTAATCTAAATTAATAGACAGGGTTAACAAAAAGGCAATATGTGCTAATTTTATGAATGAGAAGTATGAAATGCCTTGATTTTGATATGAATGTGTATTTGATGAAATACTTTGATAACTTTATTGTGTTTGTGAATTTCGTGAACTTGCCATACCCTCATTATTGTGTGAACATGCCGAATTATATTTTATTCTTGAACATTGTGATGAGATGGACATGTGTGATGCCAAGGTCATTTCTAGCGAGTGTATGATGTCGAGGTCATTTCTGACAGAATTGTGATGCCTAGGTCATTTTTGGCAAGTGTGTGATGCCGAGATCATTTTCAACGAGAGTGTGATGCTGAGGTCATTTTTAGCAAGAGCATGATACCGAGGTCATTTCCGTCGAGAGTGTGATGTCGAGGTCATTACCGGTGAATGTGACTAATGCTCGATTATCAATTGTACATGAGCATCCTTGCATATTTATGTGTGATGTATGGATTCTTATGTATAATCCGTGTGATAGTTGTGATTTTTGGGTGTGATGATTTAACTGTGATTGTGGGACTTATTTGAACTGTGCCTTGTAAACTCTAGGTTGACCTGATTTCTGCGTTGGTTGTAGTTACAGAGGTTCAGTTGAGATGAAAGGAGTTTGTGTATGCTACTAGATTTGCCTAGTGTTATTAGTTGGCTTGTTGAGTACCGTGTTCTTTGGTACTCAATCCCTGCTTCTACACTCGTGTAAGTTTCAATCCCGGATAGTGAATTTGAGTCATTTCTTTTCCTCCAATGCTTCAAGGTAACTTTGAGAGATAGCTGATTGACGTCCGACGATCTTTCTTATCCCTTTACTTATGCTTTGTTCTATTTGAGGCACAAATACATTTGAGACTTGTATTTATCTTTCATTCCATATTTTTTAGTGGCTTGTAAATGTGACAACTAGATTATGGGATTATTTGAGATTATTTAAGACTTCCACATGTGTATATCTGATCTATTTAGTTATTTCCGCATTATTTTTCATAATTGTTAGGTTAGACTGACTTGTCCTGGGGGATACGAGTGCCATCACACCCGGTTTTGAATCATGACAAAATGGTATCACACTCGATTTCAGATCGTTATAAATTTTGTCCATGTCTGGAATGCCTCGCAATGAGCTTCACCCTAACCTTGGCATTGTGAGGTTATTTTCTTCGCCTTGGAAGAGGTTGTGCAGGGTACAGAACTTCAAAAGCTGCGGGGTGTACCCGATGGGTGGGGGGGTGGGGTGGAAGTTCAACCCTTTTTTTCCTTGGCACTCATGCCGCAACTGTTATGACCCAACCTACCGAAATGTGTGGGCACCTACTCTAAGACCTAGATGGGAGAATTCTTTCACCCATTTTTAAAACAGATCATGCAAAATAAATGAAAATATCATGATTCTCTTTTATAACAACAAAAGAAGTTTTCAAAATTAGCCTTTCAATAAAAAGCTTGAAAAGTACAAAAAATCCTTTTGAAAATTACCCATATATCTCTTCCAAGAAACTAGTCTAAATTAGTAAAAGAGCTTCTAAGACTGAGAAACAAATGTAATAATGTAGACATAATTTCCACCATAGGCCGAGAATTGTAAAAGCTGATTGAGATTGTTGTCATATTCACCAAAGAAAAATCACTGACCCTGCAACTAGACTATGCCAAGTGGCATAGCAAGAGTAGTAACGGTACGAAAAATTACATACTGGTAGGCATCATCGGCAACCCACCCATAATATCGTGTAAAACAACTAAAAGAAACATGCAACTTGAATTTATAACCTTGGTCCTCAAACCATCACCCGTGTCACTACTTACCTTACATTCACTCATCCATCCCGCCCTCAACATCACAACACACTCTTACGCTGCCAACTCCATCACTAATAGGCAACTTACCTTTCGTAAGTGATCATAGCCCGACCTTCTATCATACTCAAATCTTTCCACACCTCATATGCACCCGTGGTTTCCCACCAGAGTGAAGCTCCTCTATCATTTATACTACATCAAAGTTTTTCAAGTCTAACCCTTTATATATACTAAGGCTTTTTAAGTCTAACCCTTTTACATAATTCATGACTTTCAAAAACTGCATTTATCAGATAACTCCAAGACCTCTTAAACAAACATACACAACCCAAGTAACCAACTAAAGACAAAACTTCTAGTCATCATCCTGAACTAACCACTACATGCACAAGAACAATTGTAATGACCCGTTAGGTCGTTTTGAATTCTAGAGTTTCTTATTCCATAAAAGACTCATTCCATAAAATTTTAGGTGAAATTTTGGACTATTCGATAACTACGGTTATTTAGTTAATAGATAGTTTTAGATAATTAATTTAATTGGTGGGCTAAAGTAATACTTTAGTTAATACTCTATACCACTTTTCCTATATTATTAATAAGTTAATGAGATTTAACTTTTATTTATTGATTGATTCATAATTAATTGCCCTAATTTTTAAAAGAAAACAAACAAAAAGAGACAGAAACTTAACCTGCAGCGTTAAGACAAGAGCACGGTGCATTCAGGTAAGAGCTTTGAATTTTTAGTCCCTTGAATGCGTATTAGTTTTTGGGTTCATGAATAAAGTGGTGCACTATGATTTGGAGAAAGAGAGTATTAAATTATGGGTGTGGAAATCAATTGAATCACCCAAATTGATATTGCTGCAACTGTTTTTGTTTACTAATTGGTGGGTCAAGTGATAGGCTAATGATAACTAAAGGAATGGGGGATTAATTGAGGATCAATGATTAGGTAATTATTGGACAATGATCGTAGAATGATTAGGATATGGCATTAGTTAGCCTTTGGGTCATGTGATGTAGTGTTCAAAAGTTAAGGTTACTGGTTACGCCTTTAAATTTGATTGTCATAATATGAATTAAGTTTTGACATATTAACATGGGTAATTAAATATTAGGTGTATTGTAATATATAAATATTATTAGGTTTATGATATTAAAAGAAATTGCGACGTAACTCTAGGCTTGAGATTTAGGAAATTGATTATAATAAACTAAGTGACTACGGACTCGCTTACTTACGAATAATGTATATTTGATAGATTGGAAACGTTCTGAGGCATTGAAGAAAGAAAAAACAATGGTGAATTACCTTGCTTGATTTCGATTCTTTGGTTGAGGTAGGTTATGGTGTATTCTATATCATAGAGAGACTCTTAATAGCGATTGATAGTCATTGAGTAATGTTGTAAAATTTTCTATGCATTTAGTTATTGTAGTTTAGATAATTGATATGTTGTTGTGATTGGTCTATAATTTCAAGATTGCGAAATCAATAATCTTGATCTTGCTCTATTTAAAGTGATGCCTTGAATAAAGAAGGCTTGATGAAATTTATTAATGAAGTGGAAAAAGAATGATAAATTAATCATTTGTTGGATCAGATGTCACCACCCGGCACGATATATTTGGATCGGGTGTCACGTTCTGACACGATATTATTGGATCGGATGTCATGTTCCGACACAGTAATATTAAAGGTAAACATATTAAAATAATAACTTAATATCCGCAATCTCAAAGAACCTATTTTCCAAAAGAGTGTGGTGTGGAGGATTGAGTCCTCATGTGTGATCTTGATATTGTTAATTGATTACGTACTTTCTTCATTGTGCTGTCATGTGATCCTATTGCTTGTTGTTTGCCATCTGTCAAGTGTTATAGTTGATTTTCTGTTATTACTTTATGTATATTAATTTCTATTTGGAGTCGGCCGATGATACCTACTCAATATTGTTGCTCTGAATTGACCCCTACTTGCAATTTTCTTTGTGTTCTTTTGTGAAGTACAACAAGTGTACCATCAACTTTAACTCACCCTCAGCTCTAGCCAGTCTCCGGTATATCAGATTCTAGGGTGAGCTATCCTCCTAACTCATGTTGGATCCTCTCAATCATGTCGTGATGTCCTTAATTTTCGGACAAAAACTCTATTCTGGTATTTGATACTTTTAGACTTGATATTTTGAGATTAGATGTCCTCTATGTGATGACTTACAGATTTTGAGAAATGCTATGTAATAAACTCTAGTGGTTTGTTATTTCATACTTTCATAAGTTTGAGTTTCCGCATTACTGTCGTATTTCATAAGTTGAACAACTAATATAAGTTAGGGTTTGTATCGTTGGTTCACCCTCTTAGAAGGTTAAGTGTGGGTGCCACTCACGGCCCATTTTGGATCGTGACAAACAAGTCAACACACCCCTATATCTGAGTCACTCAACCTTCAACTAGCCCATACCTTTCAAGAATCCTTAAAGACATAACCCAAAGTGTAATCAACATGCAAATTTCCGATCCTCACAAAAACTACCTTAACATATAAACACAACAACCTAACAACTCATGGACCAACATATCATAATAAAATCCGATTCACTCAAAAAACCAACAAACATACATAATGATAACCTATACTAAGTGTGGTACCCGAGTCAATCGATATTTCCGTACAAGGCACAGTACCCGAACCAATTAATAATATGTATTAGATGTGGTATCTGAGACAATCTAGAAATATCATGTATCAAGCATGGTATTCGTGCCAATTGAGATTATTCCGTACAAGACGTGATACCCGATTCATCCATCAATCATAACCAACATACAACATCACAATCACTAATATCACAAGATATTAACAACAATTAGACTGTTAGTCATCATTCTTACTTAATAGATGCATGAAACATGTGTCACGTGATCATCGCTGTAACACATAGCTACACATAAATATTAATCATACCACATTGGACCCACAACATATGTAAATATTTGTTCCTTAAGGATTAACCTTCCAATCTGCATGAACTAACACATCTTTTCGGACAAGCTCCCTATTACAATTTTATACCCACAGTTATTACCCAAGATATCAAGCACCCAACATTAATGATATGACAAACTTTATCTACCCCATAAGTTTTCACCCCCTATAAAATGGTGAACAACACCTGTAATAATTCTGACTCTCTGTCCGAATGTCTAGGCATGAAGTCTCTCG
This sequence comes from Solanum dulcamara, assembly GCF_947179165.1. Lineage (NCBI taxonomy): Eukaryota > Viridiplantae > Streptophyta > Magnoliopsida > Solanales > Solanaceae > Solanum > Solanum dulcamara. The sequence continues at coordinate 8,614,506 of NC_077237.1, read as the reverse complement.
TTAATTTACAAAATAATATAAGGTGGATGCAGATTAAACTATTCAGTTAATCCTAACATACCTGGACACCAAGCAACTATTGTAAAATTTGGATTTTAGCGAGTTTCTAATTCCATGAAGGCAAAGTCTGACGGACGTAGATCAGAAATCCTTGGGTGTTTGCCCTCCTTACGCTGAAATCCCTCCCCTCCATGGTTCCCAAGCTTAGAATGACTTAAGAGAGTTTTTGGAGTAACCCTCGTCTGTCTTCTCAATGAAAAATGGGAGGAAAAATAAAAGATATCGCATTATTTAGGGTTAGATTCCGTCAGTCTTGCTATAGTGGCCATGCAAGCGCTATAGCGGAATGGCGTCAGTCCGAATTAATTTCAATTTTTTTAATTTTTTGTCGTGCACCCAAAATTTTAAATTGATAACATATCTCAAGAATTTTTGGATCCCGCACGAAGTGCCTTCAACATCTTGTGTTTCACCTTGAGCTTGGTTCGAGTAGGCAGTGTGCATCTCCCTTCATACTTAGTCAGATTCTTGGTATTTTCACTATAATTCACAAAACACATTATATAAGTTACAAAACATAAAATTCGTAAAAATAAAGAGTATTTTTCTTGATTATCCTTAAAATAAAGTACAAAAATGGGAAAAGCTTGACTATAAGGTGTGTAAATACATCCAAAATAACTTGCTCTGTAGTTGTTTGGCTTCGTAAATTACTTGTTAAGGTTGAATTTTTCTCAATCTAGTCCTACTGCTCTTCATGCTGACAATATAAGTGCTATTCAAATTGCTATTAATTTGGTTTATCATGAGAGGAACAAACATATTGAAGTATATTGTTGTTATATACGAGAAGCTGTAGATAAAGAAGTTATCACTCTTTCACACATGTCCAATAGGGGTAGCAAACAGGCGGGTTGAGTCAGATTTGAATTGATCAAAAATGAGTTAGATGAAAACAGACAAAATATTCTACATGATCCATACTTGATATGGACAAAAATAGGTAAATCCAATGAATAATATGGACATGTTATTCGTTGCTTGTTTATTATTATATAAGAAAATAAGAACTTCCAGATTACAAAAAAAAAATTAATTCTTTTTTTTTCCTTTTAGGGTGTGCTTGGTATGAGGAAAAATACTTTCATGCTAGCCTAGAAAATGTTTTTTCTAACAAAAGAGTGGTTTGAGTCGGGATATAAAAATTTGGATCTCGGATCAGGTTCGGAAGTCAGATGCTAAAGCTAGACCCATTTTGAGTGGTAAGGTTTAAGAAAAGTTTTGAAAAATATTGTTCCAATTTAAGAAAAGTTTTGAATTTTGTTCCTTTACTATATGTATGAAAGTCACTTTTTCTTAAATTAAAGGTAAATAATTTCATTTGAAAAATATTTTTTGATACATGAAAAAATTCAAAAACATTTTTCTTCATACCAAACACACCATTAATGAGTGTACTTTTTAGAGGTTCCTACACCCTTTCATACTTTAAAAAGAGTGCAACTGATGAATACCAATGAGTTATCCATATTTTATGATGGATAATATGAGTTGATTCATATTTGACCCATTTTTAAATGATTGAATAACCAACCCATTTAAAATGAATTAGATCGAGCCGATAACCATAAATTTTACTCATTTTGCTACCCTTAATGTCTAGTGATCTTCAAATAGCAGATGCATCTACAAAATTCATGGTGCGATACTGCCATCAACTTCAAGTAGGCAAATTGATGTTTCTTAATCCACTAACATCAATTTTATTTTTTTGGGGGGCGGGGGGGTGGGGAGGGGGCTAGCATGGTGAGAACTCACAAATATCTTGAATTAGTAGAGAATATTAATTTGTATATATTATGTAACTATATAGTATTGTATATAAGTATAATTATACAAATTTGATGTAGTAATCAAAGAGAACAAATATTGTAGTATAACAATTAGGAATCACATATTTTGAGGGATAGAATATTTACTCTTTAGGGATAAAAATGATAGATCTTTAGAGATGTAAATTCGAATACTTTCTATGTAATAGCATGACTCTCCATTTGAGAGGTATCCAACAAAAAACTAATAAAGATTTGAATACATCCTACCCTCTTTATATTCATTTGAGGAATTACACTAAATATGTTATTTTTATTGAACTTTAATTTTCTATAATTTTTTCATGTGGCATTAACCTCTAAGTCAGCAAAAATTTATGAGTTGATTTTGATGGCTAGCAAATTAAGCAAGGCAAATAGATAAATTCTAGGGATGAAGCAAATGCAACAAGTCTATACTAAATGCACTTGAACACCAATATAGTAAAAGGAGGACATTTATGGCCCTTGTAACACTCTCCTTCGCAACCCACAGCCCCATAAAAATGGAAACTTCTTTTTCTTTTTCGATTTATTTTGAAATACTTGATCTTGTGGTCCCTTCAATAATTAATTTAGCTCTTTTAGCATTTTCTTTTATTTAGGAAAGGAGCAGGTGTATAGTATACGATTTAGTCGAACCTAGTAAATTTGATTCAAATTATATATTTATTTTTAAAAATTTATTAATGAGATTGTTGTTGTTAGACCAGTGACTTAAACAAATAACTGTGCAGGTTGTTGTTGTTAGACCAGTGACTTAAAATGACTACAATCTCAAATTAATAAACTTTAAATCATGGCTCCGCCTTTTACTTTTATTAGAGGTTCAATAAAGTCTGCAACACCCCCACCCCCACCCCCTTCCCTTTGTCCCTCTATATCTTGATATATATACATATAAATATATATGTACGAATTGTGTATGTCATAATGTATATAACTTACGCCTTTTCTCTACCCTAAGAAGGTGTACTATTCAGACCTCTAAGGCTTCACACAAAGTACATCTTCAAGAGCTTTGATTCAACTTTGCAATAAGTCACCTCCCTTTTGCCCCCCCTTTTTTACAATTTTTGCTTAAGGGGTTTCAATAAATATGAGAAAATCTTTTCATAATGACACAAGAAAAACACAATAGATATTCTTCTTCTTCTCCTTCCCTTCTTTCTTCATATATTCACCCTTTAATATTCTTCTTGCCATGGATATCAATTACATTAAGCTCACTACATCCACTTGGGAACCAAACATGTCCAATATGGACGACCATATCTTCCGCGATCATCATCAACAACAACAACAACAACCATGCTTGTCCAGTATACCAAATGACCATGTCTTCCACGACCATCATCATCAACAACAACGACAATTTCATTTTGAACATAGCCCTATTTGGCCTAGTTTTCCTCTTCAAAACCCTCAACACCATCACCTTCCCTCTTCCTCAAGACAATTGCAACAACAAAAGCAACAACAAGAAGAAGAAGTTCCTTTTGATCATGGTTTAAACAACCATGTTCAAACCCTAATTGAGGATCATAATGATCAAGAAACCGATGATCAAGACGAAGACGAAGAAGAGGAAGAGGAGCTAGGAGCTATGAAGGAAATGATGTTCAAAATTGCATCTATGCAACCAGTAGATATTGATCCAGCCACCATTCGAAAACCTAAAAGGCGAAACGTCCGAATTAGCAACGATCCACAAAGCGTTGCAGCTAGGCTCCGCCGTGAGAGAATAAGCGAAAAAATTAGGATCTTGCAAAGATTAGTCCCCGGTGGAACCAAAATGGACACTGCTTCCATGTTAGACGAAGCGATTCGCTATGTTAAGTTCTTGAAAAGGCAAATTCGTCAATTACAATCATCAAATCATCACCTCCCACCAGCACAAATACCAGTACCGCCATGTCCTAATAATGAAAATAATTGGGCAAATATTGTCACACCAACAAAACCTCTAATTCTTGGCTCCTCTATCACTACTACTACTACCATGCCCAATAATGTTACAACTTTTGTTGGTAACACTTCATCGGATCCTACTTATGAGGTAATTGGTAATTGAAATGATTATTATATATGATAAATATCATTGTGTACTAATTGGAATTTTTAAGAATAAAAATATTAATATATAGAGGAATTAATTATTTATGTATAGTGGATCATGTGAATTGTGAACTAAAAGAAATAGGTTTGTTAGGATTGTGTTGACTTAAAGGGCATGATAATCATCACAACGGTTAGACTTGAGTTACGTATGTTTATATAGTATATAATAATTATACAATATGGTTTTTATCTATTTTTATTTTCTGATCATACGAAAGTTCGTTTGGCTGAATTCTCTCCCGGGAATAAAACAGTGACGTGAGAAGCAATTGAATATGATTATACTCTTGCTCCCTCCCCCCCCCCCCCGAAACCCCCAACACACACTTGTATGTGCGTGTTTGTATAATCATGTATGTGTATAAATATATATACATCGATAGTGTAAAAAAATTATATTTACAAGTACTAACTTATGAAGATTTCAAGTCTCATTTTGTATAAAAAATTACCTGTAGATATCTTTTAAATGACCTAATAGTGTAAATAAACTTTTTTTTTTGACTGTTAATGTGTGTAAGCTAAACTTATATATTTACATATGATAGTTGCCAAAAAAAAGAAGAAGAAATTAAATGGTTGAGATTGGGGGTCTTATTTGCTCCCATTTGTTGATTTTTCAGTTGAGTTTGTGACTAAATTTAGAGCATTTGAAGTTTTATATGTATTTAGGGATATATGTCGAATTAATTTGGATAAGGATCTTTTTTGTATATACAGTCTCAATCATAAGGTATTAGAAAAATAAAAAACTTAGATATAAAAAAATAAAAATAAAATAAAAACTAAATATCTTGATGATGAATCAATTTTGTTTTCTAGCTCCCTTTCCCTAAAAATTGCTTTCTTTATTTTTAATTTTGTCCTTTCAATACTTCAATGGCTTCACTTTAAAACCCTATATTTGCAATTCCACAAATATCTTTTCTCAGTCTAGTATCTACTGAAGTCCGACTAAATCTGGATTCATGTACTAATGTATGGCCTATTTTTTAGGGTGACGCTTCCATCATGATTTTTTTTATTTCAAACTTTTTGAACCCGAGACTCTAATTAAAGGTGAAGGAGTCTCAACCATCCCACAACAACCTATATATATATATTGATCTCTTTATGTGTAGTATGAACTAAAGATCAACTTTAAAACCCTAATTTTCAAACTAAAAGAAGGTAGTCAATAATTTTCTGTTTCTAGTTCCTAATTATCAACTTCTAGCTAAATTTCATTAATCATTATATTTGATTTGAGAAGGTTTATTAAGTTGTATCTCTAATTTATTAAATTTGTCTTTAAGTACAACACTTAATTATTTTTTCGAAGACAGGGGAAAGAATATTGAAGTTTATTTCTTTCCTAAACAATGTATGTTTCGTTAATTTGAGGAATTATTCTACTTTTTTATTCTGTAAAAATATACGTTAAATATGTACAAATATTTAGCTATTAACTCAAACTAAAACGAGCTATGCAATTGGTGGCAAATTCAAAATTCAATAATTTTAAATTTTGATTCCGGCTCTGATTTGAGCTAAATAAATTCCAACATATATGATAAGGCATAATTTCAATTGAATAAATAGCTGATTTCAAGTCTGACATGCTCTCTCAATTTTTATTTTTGTTGAATAAATATTGGTTCATTGGTTGTCCTTTTTTGTTGTTGTTTTATAATTTAAACGTCTTTTATTCATTAAAAAAAAGTTAGAAGAAACAATGTAGTTATTATAATCTTGTATTACTAAAATTTTGTTTCTTGTATTACTAAGTTTTTCTAAAATTATTGGTTGTATAAGCTTTCATATTAATGATCCGATCCTCGTTTCAATTTTTCTAGTATATGTAATTCCTGTGTAATTTCATAACGACAAATTAAAATGTCTATAATTAAGTGATTTAATGAGATAAAAATTTATATTAATTGGTCATGACTATAATTAAGTGTTGAAAAAGTCTGTGCAAATATTTACGTGACATGAATCTGCAAAACTCGAACCAACCGATAAATCGAATCGAAAAAATATTATTGGGTTATTGGGTTAATGGACTTTTAATGATTTTATAAAAAAAATTATCGAGTTAACGGTTCGCTTTCGATTTTTAGTATTGGGTTCTTCACCCAATAACCTATTAATACAATAGTAATTTACTATTTTACCCTTCACTACTCTATACAATCTACCCATTTTACAGTACTACTTCACACCGCTTTAGTCCTTACTCTTTTCTCAAAACCTAAAGATTAGTTTGTAATTATAGATTTTGCAAGTTTGTAAACATCTGTAGTTTGATTAACATCAAAAATTTCATATTATGTTTTGAATGTAACATGTAATTGATGTGTAACCTTCGTACTACATCTGCTCTTATTGATGCAATTTCTCATTATCTTTCTTGTTTCACTATATCAAAGCATTTATAGTTAATTTGCTTGTTTCACTGCATCGCGCTAAATTATTAAAGAAGTGAGAAGACATAAATTTATTTTATGACTATTTTTCTTATTGGGTAAATCGAAAATCAAACAGTTAACGACCAAAAACCGATAAATCAAAAATCGATAAAAAATATCTTATTGATTTTTTATTGGTTTAGCGTATTTAAAAATTAAAAACCGATAAACCAAACCGATAATTCATAAAATCGAATCGAACTGACCGATGCACACCCCTACATGCATCTATTAATAACTTTATGTAAGCATCAAATACGAATAAGTTTTTACTATTTTGAAAATATCAGTTCAGATATTATTTAACTGAAAAGGGTCAGATATACCTCTGTAATATTTGAAATAATCCAATTATACCCTTCGTTATATTTTAGGTCCAAATATACCCTTTCGTTATACTTTCAGGTTAAATATGCTCCCGCCATTATACTTCGACACAAATTTATCCTTAATTTTAACGGAAAGACAATTGGCAAGTTTAAACTCAAACGATCCACTCTCAATTTCTTTAGAAACCCATTCCTTTGCTTTGGGGTTTTTTCTTCTTCTTTTCATCATCTTCTCTTTTATAAATTTCTTGTGCTATATATGCTGAAATATGTGTATTCACTCAACAAAGTTGTGCTACACTTTTCCAGCACAAATTAAAGAAGGTCATTGTTCAAATTTGTTTTTATAAATTATGATTATTGTACTGAAATCTTTTTACTACAACAAGGTGAGGAAGCAATTGATTTTTGAGTGGCTCGTCGAGTACTGAAAATTTTTAAAAGAGATTGCAATGTACTGACACTTTAAAAAAAAGGTTAAGCACAATTAAAAATCATTATATATTTTTACTAAAGATCTCAATTCGGAAGAATAGGTAAATGATTCCAATTTTCGCATTGTCATTAGTTTCTTTTAAGAAGAAGAAAACAAAAATAAATCAAAGCCGAGGAAGTGGGTTGGAGATGAGATTCGAAAAGAATTGAGTATTTAAAATTGGGGGTAATTTATTTGATTTTAGGCTTGTCATGTGTTTTTCTCTCAAGATTAAAGGCAAATTTGTGTCAAATATAATGAGAGGGTATATCTGGACCTAAAGTATAACAGAAAGGGTATATTTGGACGAAAGAGTATATTTGGACCGAAAGTATAATGAGAGATATATTTAAATGGGAAATTTACATAAATGTACCACATTAAGAAAATATTTACCATTTATAGCAATAATATTATTTTTTTCACTGAACACTTATAATACAATTATAATACAATTTTAATACATATTAGTGAGAATAATTTATAAAACTCATATAATACAAGTTTTATTCATGGATAATATATTTATCACATACTTTAATACACTTATAATACATTGTGTCAATTTCTTACCAAACAAGTATAATATATTTTAAAACACTTATAATACATTTATATTGTATGCATAATTCAATTTTAATACATGACATATATATCATAATATTGCTATATATTGCTATAAATGGTAATAAATAAAAAGTATAGCTAAAATCAGTAATTATTTATTAAAAAATGTTTTTCCTAGTAATTTTTCCTATTTAAATTATTTTTAATAGTACAGAGGTATATTTAATCCTTTTCTGTAAATATTTAATGAAAAATATTGCCATTACTTGCCTTTCTATGATTAATTTTTCATCTACCATCAGTTTAAATATTTGCCTTTCCTATTACTAACAGTCTAACACCATTTGCTCCCTCTAGGAATTAAATTCAAGGAAAACATTTTTGTTGAGTTCTGTTATTATGTGGTTTTCTTAACATGTCTAAAGTATAAGTTTAATTGATCTGGGACTCATTTTCGTGCTTAAAATATTTTTAAAAATTGTTAAGTTTAGCAGCCACAAAAAATAAAAGAGATTTTGGCATATCTTGTTAAATTGTTATAGGGGAGATCAGTTTTTACAAGAAAGTTGAATTGGTTAGGAGTTGTTTAAAGAAATTCATATGGCTTTAATACACATTACTACTAGAAATAGAGGTTTTTCTTATCACAAATAAATGAAATTAATGTTCAACATAATTTTTCCACTAAAGCAGCTCGCTAAAAAAATGTATGATGAAAAATAAATTCTCACTGAAATACAAAAAAGCTTCCTAATTTTTCATTAGAAATCAAAATATTTATGGGAAAAAACATTGAATATTTTTGGATGGGAAATGAAAATAGTGAATTTCTTTTATTAGTGACAATTTGTTTATTCTCTAGATCTAGTTAGATGATATTATTTTGTTTATGCTTATCCATAATTTTGTTGGTCTATATTGTATTAGTTTGTTGCAATCTGAGAGAATTATGAGCAAAAGTAAGAAGCATTAATCATGAATATTGAGAGACCTAATTGAAAAAACACGCAAGTCCATGTTTATAAGTCTTTTCATTAAGTTCTACCCCTAATCTAAAATTTGTAGTAAGTGTTTTGAAGTATTATAAATTGATAAATAATTTGGGATAATTATTTATGATAAGATGGATAATTAATATGGAACTAAGGGAATAATGAGTTTGAATTATATCGTATTTCATTGTTTCAATTTATTTATCTTATTTTTTTTAATCTATTTTAAAAGGATTGTCTCCTTTCTTTTTTAATAACTGTTAAATTATAACTTTTTACATAATGTGTTTAATACCACAAAATTTATATATCTTTAATTTAATATCACAAAATTTAAAAATTATACTACTCTCTTAAACTCCATATATTTTCCTTTGAGGCATCGATATAATTTCTTAATCTTATCCATAATAATTGAAAGACATTTTTATAATTAATTAAGTAAACTCCTCCAAATTCCAAGAACATAGCACATGTGAACACAACTACAGTGGTATGGAGAGCTGAGACATTCGATGTTCGGTACTTATATTGAAGTTCGATTAAATTTAAATTTATGCCAAAATTTTTTATATTAAGGGTAAAACACTCTCTAACTATCCTATATATAGACAATTGAATTTTAGGTTAATACTTGTTCATTATATTAAAAATAAAATATTTATTTTTATTAATTCAATTTATTAAATAAAATAATAAATTATTATCTAGTTTTTAATTTATTTTTATTATTAATTATAATTATTTTTAATGTATTTCTCAAAGTGTTGAATTTATTATATTCAAAGTTGATATGATAAAATTATCATTTTATTTGTTGATTTTTAAAGAATGTATCAAATCAATATTAAACAAATAAAAATAAATGAAGGATATATTTAACAATCAATTATGATTATTGTACTTTGGCAACTCTTTAAGTAACAATAAAAACATTGATTTTGACATAATTTCATCCTTTAAGCATCCCAAGGATTCAATTTTATTAACTTGTATGGGGCTCTACAAAGGGGAAAAATAAATTACACCGACTCATTTTATTTATATAAATCAATAAAATATAGCGAGTTGTATTTTTACATACAAAATTAAGAACCATATACTTAGATATATTTAACAATCGTTCACTGAAAAAGTGATTATTGTTATTTAAAAATCATACCAAATATATAATCAACAAGGTGCAAAAAAAAAAGTTGAAGGTGAAGGGAACGTTTTAGAATTTAATACAACCTAATAAAAAATTAATTCATGCAAGGATTACTTTCAATGACGATAATATTTGAGATCTTTCTCGGACAATCCATTTTTTAAATTATATCATATCTTATGATACGAGATGAGTTATATTCTTCTTAAGAATTTGATATATAATTGATATATCCTTGTTAAAAAAGTGACTATCATATATAATTCTATCGTTACATAAATGATAAAAATCAAATATAATAAATTCAAATTAATCGTTATACATGACCTGATATATTTAATTTTTGTTATTTGTATAATAATAGTGATATATATGAGTTATTCTTTTGACAAATATTATAGTATCTCTAAATGAGAAAGTTAATATATATATATATAAGTTTTTTTTTCCCTTTAAAAACTTTTGAGACAAATAAAGGATCTAAAGAAATTTCCAATTTTGAATAAGAACAATTGAACCGGTGACAAAAAAACAAAACTTTGAACCATCAAGTTTTATTTTTAATAAAAAGGAATTTGACAAGAAATAAGAAAAAGAAAATTGAACATGGGGGGAAAAATGAAGAGAAAAAAAGGCACCCACTCTGTTCTGTTGGATAGTCTGCATCCCACGTACCAATCTTGCAACTAATCTCTCTTTCTTTATTCAGGTGCTTCTTTCCATAATCACAAAAATAATGCAATTATTTATCTAATTCCAATATTCAAGATTTGCATAAAACCTCTGTAAGTTGTCTACATCATTCCCCAAATCCTTTCATTTGGCAACTTTTTTGTGGGTATTTATTCTTTGTAAATGTTTGTCTGCCATCAGATTTGTTCAAGATTTTTAAAAGGGTGTGGTTTTATTGAGTCGTTTGGTACACAATCAATGGTTATATATGTCCCTTGTTTATAGCATGGTTTATGATAGTATTTTATGTTGAAGTTTGAGTTTTTATTGATTAAGTGAATCAAGATTCAAAAGGGGCTCTACTGGATTTGGTATAATAGTAGTTGGGCTGGAGGTTTCTTGGATAATTTGTATTAAAGTTTTGAGTTTTTATTGATGAAGTGAATCAAGATTCAAAAGGGGTTCTACTGGATTTGGTAAAATGGTAGTTGGGCTGGTGGTTTCTTGCATATTTTGTGCTAAAGTTTTTTATTGATGAAGTGAATCAAGATTCAAAAGGGGTTCTACTGGATTTGATAAAATGGTAGTTTATCTGGTGGTTTCTTAGATATTTCGTGTTAAAGTTTGAGTTTTTATTGATGAAGTGAATCAAGATTCAAAAGGGGTTCTACTGGATTTGGTAAAATGGTACTTGGGCTAGTGGTTTCTTGGATATTTTGCTGATGGATTATTTTGGCGTGTGAAGGATCACTAGTTCTGTCTATAATGTGTTTTGAAGGTATTGCATTGGTTATTGGAAGTGGTGGAACCAATAACTAGGACAAATGAGTACTTTCGGTAGAAGTCTCTCTCATAAACAGAGGGCATTGACAGTTAGCAGCCCTAGATTGTTCGATAAGTCGGTTAGCAGCCCTAGATTTAGTAGGAAAAGTGAGGTTTCAAGACTTTTTCGTGTACTTATAGCAATTGGATCTGTTGTTTCCTTTTTCTTGGCAATTGGAGGAGGGTATTTATATGTCCTACCCAATCTTACAAAAACATTTCATGAGGAGAATCTTGTTAGTTTTAATGGTTCAGATAGTTTTTGTGACATATTTGATGGAAAATGGGTAGTTGATAACAGCTACCCCTTGTACAATGCCTCAGAATGCCTCTTTGTGGAGAAAGGATTCAACTGTTTGGCTAATGGTAGAACCAATGATGATTATCTTAAGTGGAGATGGAAGCCAAGGAATTGTGAACTCCCTAGGTTTAATGTGCATAATATGTTGGAAACTCTCCGAAATAAAAGAATTGTTTTTGTTGGAGACTCGATGAGTAGGACTCAATGGGAGTCTTTGATATGCCTGCTAATGACGGGGGTGCAAAATAAGGGAAGTGTATATGAAGTAAATGGGAATAAGATCACAAAACTAATTCGCTTTCTGGGGGTGAGGTTTAGTTCCTTCAATTTCACTGTTGAATTTTATCGATCAGTATTCCTTGTCCAACATACTTGGTCTTCCAAATATGGAATAAAGAGAGTTAGATCAACCCTTACGTTGGACAAGCTTGATGATATCAGCAATGAGTGGATCAATGCAGACGTCCTCATATTCAATTCTGGACAGTGGTGGGTACCTGGGAAGCTTTTTGGAGTGTAAGTGCACTTTGTTCTTTCACTAACACAAGTTTCATTACTCTGCGAGTATATATACATGATAGCAAACTGTAACTTCCTTCATATACTGCAAAATTGTCATTGAGTTAAACTAACAATAACATGAGAATTTTGCAGTATATGAAGGGCCATCATATACGGACTTTCCCTTTTAATCGTCATTCTCTGTTCCTCCTTTTCACTTGTCTGGATTTCATCACTCCTACATTCATGAATACTAGTAAAAGATGCTTTCTTCACCCTAAGAAAGTAGAAAGCCTCTTTTTGTTTGTATGTTCACAGGTAATGTCTCTGCTTTAGCCTCCCTTGTTTAGCATGTGCGAGTATCCCTGTGTGTTCCGCAAGAATTTGGTTCAAGTCTCAATAGAGGTGTTAAAGCCACTTAAATTGGAATTGCTTGTTCCAGTGAGGACACACAATGCTGACCCCCACTAGCTTGGATTGAAGGTAGTTAGTAGTAGTTTTTGTTCCCACAGTGAAAGATTTCATTTTAGGAGGTCTCTCATGCATGAGCGCATTGCTTCTGTTTAGTTACTTTAGTTACCTCAAATCATTTGTTTAAGGCCTTCAAAGAAAGTTGGTATTAGCCACTCGCTATATGAATATGCACAAAACAGGAAGGTCTTCTCTCTCTCTTTTCTCAATCTTAAGCTGTCTGCCAAAAATACTTATTTTCTGTTCTCCTTTGCTATCGGTAAAATTGCAAAAACTCAATTCTTTTCCCTCTTGCTTATGTTTTCCAAAATCACTAGTGTTTCCTTCTTAGTTTTCATGCAGAAGCTGGTATTTTGTGTTTCAGCTGTTCTCACGATGCTTCCAAATCTTTCTTTGAATAGGGGGTGCTATTTCCAACTAAATAGTACACTGAGGATTGGAATGTCGATCCCGACGGCATTCAGAACTGCCCTTGAGACTTGGTCATCCTGGATTGATACCAAAATAAACCCTAACAGGACGCGTGTCTTTTTCAGAACGTTTGAACCTTCTCATTGGAGGTACTTGTTGATAGCTATGCCTTCTATACAGATGAATGCTTTTGGATCTCTCAGTAGAAAGTTTCTACAATTTAGAGCTGGTAATAATTGGATGGACCTTTTGAACATTTCTTTTGATATTTCCAGATCCAAAGCAATTCTTTTAATAAGTAACGAAAGTTTTGTTGAGTGTCTCCGGCAAAAGGAAAATGTTGCGAGAGAAATACATCCAGAATATAGTACCATCTCAAAGTAACTAATGACTTAGCACAACTGTGAAAAGATCATAAAACATCAACATGTTTTGAGACTTTGCTCAAAATTGACAAACGATGTATAAGTCTTTAATTTAATCTTGTGAATTTTATTGATGTTGGAAAAGTTATAATGTTGGTTTCTGCCAGTTCCAATTTTATGGAAACTATTCAATAGAACACCACATTTAGCTTCTCTGGTATTAAATATAACACTAAATTTGACTCCACAAGGTAGGGGTAAGGTCTGCATACATTCTACCCTCTCCATACCCCACTTGTGGGACTACACTGGGTATGTTACCTTACCCCTACCTTTGTGGGGTAGAGAGGTTGTTTCTGATGGACCTAACATACTATATCATTGCAACTAATGAATACATATTGGTTTTGCATCAGCAATTTAACTCTCCGGATGTGCAATGTGACAAATCAACCTCTTTCAGAGACTAATGGTCAGGAGAGTAGCTCATTTTCCGATGCTGTTCTAGAGATGGCACACAGCATGAAAGTTCCAGTTAATGTGCTACACATCACTCCCATGTCTGCGTTCAGGAAAGATGCTCATGTTGGTCTTTGGAGTGATAATCCAGCTCTATCTGATTGCAGCCACTGGTGTCTACCTGGACTTCCTGATCTTTGGAATGAAATGGTCTTTTCATACCTGCATGATAGCTATCGACATACGTCATTGTATCAACAAAGAGAGTAAGTTTTGATACTTGCGTACAAAATTGGTCAATTCAATAGTATTTCTCTTTTTTTCACTGTGTGATGTGTTATGGTTAATCCAAATTCTAAGTGGACTCAAACAGCCAGTATGTACTCAGACATCAAGGCATCGAAGTTCAAAAACTAATAAGTACTTTTTCCATCTTATGTTTCTGTCTGAATCTACCAGAGGCATAAAGCACAGGCTCAGTTAACTTTATAGATTTTCAATATGTCGAATTGTAGATCTTCTTTGATATTCTCCTTCTAGGATATGTATTTCGCTGTACCTTTAGGAAATTAAGTTCTGAGCTATAAAACATGTGGCGAAGATGGTGAGAGGTTAGCAATTTGATCTGTTAGGAGTGACACGTTGAGGGATCCTTGGAAGATTAACGAACAGCTTCCTATTCATGTCCAACATTTATAATAACAACAACAACAACATACCCAGTGAAATCCCACAAAGTGGGGTCTGGAGGGGGTAGAGTGTACGCAGACCTTAGCACTACCACGTGGAGGTAGAGAGACTGTTTTCGAAAGACCCTCGGCTCAAGTGTATCAAACTCAAGTAAAAGAAGAAGAAAACAATAGAGAAAGCATAGCGGCTAAAAGAAAAACAATAACAATAGTAAAATAATGTGATAATCGAAAAGCAATAACAACACAGCTATAGTGGCACGGCTAGTCCTATGACAGGCCCTAAACCGTCACAAAGCAAGACAACACTCTGCCCCTACTAGCCTTCTACCGTAATACGCGACCTTCACACCTTCCTATCTAAATTTGTCCAACATTTATAACACATGTGAGAATGTGTGGAGGCATGTCTCCTTGATGTGTTGAACTTGCATCCTTATCCAGTTAGTTGTAGCACATTAATACTGTAAAACATTTGATATCCTTACTGCATGGTCCAAAAAATAGAGCCACACTTGCAATTTTTACATTAAAAGCTAAATTCAAGAAATAGTGTATTATGAGACCATAGCTGAAAGAAAATTTTACAGGGTTGCTATTGTGTGACATCAGTTTTGCTCCAATATTTCTCATTCATCACCTAAACTTTACGTGAACAACAATAAAAGCTTGGATTCCATCTTTCTCGACTCCTTGCTTATATTTGTGCAACTACACTTTTTTATAAGCTTACTCATAAGTTGGTCTACTAGTTTCCTTAGCGGAACCAAAAGTTGTCATTTTGAAGTGAGTATTTGGTCACATCATTGGTTCAACTAGTCAACCTGTCTATTAAAGCTATTACTTTTTTCCCAGAGTTTGTGTTATTAGTGGTGAGGTTTCTTTTTTACACGCCGAATATGCTGTATGCCACTGTAGCAGCAAAACCTCGTTCTCTTTATCTTTGATTTGCTGGTTAGATATCAAGGGGTGGAGTCAAAAATCACTCAGCTTATGCAGGTTTCTTTGCCTCCAGTTAAGCACGAAGAAAATGTTGCATAGCCTCATAGAAATTTGATTCACTTAGGTTCAAGATCTAAATTGTGAAAGAAATTGAAATACTTTATATTTCCAGATGGCCAAAGTTGTTTTCCTTTTAAGTGAGGTTACTTGTTTGTTGCAGATTCAATAGCTTGGACTAATGATGTATCATAAGAAGGAACTCTACCAGCTTATGTTTTTCTATGGAGGTCTATCAATTTTGCAAAGCAATTTTGAACAGAAATGTATAGTTACAGTGAGAAAGTTGTGCACCAGGAAATTGATTTCTTCTTCTTTCATTTTTCGTTTTGTAAGAGGGAAGGAGAAAAAAATGTATATCATTCCTAGAATGTTTGTCTGGTTTTGTATAATATTTGGAATATGTAATGTAGTTTTCAAAAAATTATACACTGATGAGAAGTGTTACATCTGAAGTTAGATATCTCCTGAGCTTTCTTTGGTGTTCGCTCATGAAAGATCCAAATTTTCTTCCTCGGAGCTGAAAGGGACATGGCCAAAACATATAAAGATTGATTCTTGTTTCCCCCAAAAATGTTGTAACACAAATGATATAGCAACAACTTAAATTAAGCAATAACTTGAATAGAAAGAAAATGAGGCTGCAAAAATCACTTGTGTATATATTAATGTTTGGTCTGATTTAGCTTTATATTAGGTCAAAGTCAATATATAACAGGAAACATTAAGCAAATGATTTGGCTTACAATAATACTGGTATACATATGTACATGAAAAATTGTCCAAATTTACCTCAACACTTTCTGAGCCTCATATCCCCTTACAAAAGGAAATAGAACAAAAAAAAAACTATAATTTCAGAGAACTACTATAATCAATCAATGGCCATTGGTGTAATCCTCTTTCTGGTAGCCTTTTTAGAAATTTGAGGGGTTGATATTGTTGATTCTTGTTTCACTTCTGTTTTCTCTTCTGCTTTTGCACTATCTATATCCATGCATTTATCACTGCCAATAATTTCTAGAACATTTTCCTCCTGTTTCTGCACATTTATTTTATCATCAACATTTTCTTTTTCTGCATACAATTTTCAAATAGAAACATATTTTCAGTCAGCTATGAGGAAGAAGACATGAACAAAACAATAAAAATTAGTTGGAGGAACACAGCAAACCTGGCCTACGGAAAGTGGATCCTAGTTCCTCATTATCAAACTCTAGCAGAGTGCAATAACCATCTTGGGAGGATAAAGCCAGATATTTCCCAGTAGCCGACCTTCATCAAACGAAAAGGAATTAAAAAGATTTCTCGAATGCTTCACAAGAGAGAACGGGAGTACTTATAGCATTTGAAAAAGAATAGGGAAGCCAGGAATACCATGCTATGTCTGTTACAGAAGCATAATGAAGACCAGCTACAATGACTATTGGTTGAACACTTTCTGTGTCATAGATGTATAAGGAATTCAACGTAGCCACAGCAAAAATAAGACGATAAGGAAGCTTGAAGAATGATGCTGCAGTCATTAAAAAGGATTGGGTATCAGAGCATAACATAGTGCAATGCAATCAGGTCAAAAGGAATCCAGCAGAAAAACCTACAATTGCTTGATCCTCTCAAGCTAAATGTCACTGGGCAGAAGCGTACAGCAATGACAGGTTTGCTGGCACCTGGGAGCATTAACGCTGGCCTGTCAATATCCAACAACGTTGAGGCGTAAGTATCAGAATGTTGTGACTTGTGAGCTAGAGGGAATATAATGGATTCTGTCTAATAAAAATACAGAAGTACCAAAAAGACAGAAGATCCTTGCCTTGTGAGATCTTTCCTAGAAAACACATAAGCAGTGTTCGCTGGTTCTGAAGCAGGTGTAAACTTGTAAGAACCTGAAAGAGCAAAACACGTCTATATTCTCAAAACCTTCTACCTTTACCTTGCCAATTCCCTTTTCCCCATCCACCCTAAAAACGACAATCATAAAAGTAATGATAAGCAAAAAAGGAATAAAGGTCAGATGCCTTTAATCTATCGCATTAACAGTACCACATGAAGAAACAGCTATGAAGAATTCCAACTTCCTTCTTGAAGCTCTATCTCAAGTACAGTTCTACCTTTCAAAAGCAGTAAGAGCCTGTTTGGATGAACTTATTTTTAAGTAACCTATAAGTTGTAAACTGCTTATAAGTTAAAAAAAATAAGTAGGTGCAGCCCAACTTTTTTTTTTTGACTTATAAACTGTTTTCAACTTATAAGCGGCTTAAAACAAGTCCATCCAAACAAATCCAATTATTTATTGGGACTTATTTTAAGCACAAAATAACTTTAAGTTGGTCAGCCAAACACTTTAAAAAGATGAAAACAACTTATAAGGAACTTATAAGTCAATCCAAACGGGCTCTAAATTGCAAGAAATGCAAATGAAGAGTTGAAAGATAAAGCTTAAATGAGAATTACAACACAGATGTCACGTGGAAATTAACCTGACACTGCGAAGTGTCAAAGACACAGTTCACAAAGAGGGCTATGGGATGATTTTAATCTGAAAACTTCAGTGTGCTACTTTTATATTTGGACTGCAAAAAGGTCTCGATGCTGCATTATTGGCTTATTCTGAAAGTAGAGAAAAATTGTAAAACTCATTCGATGAAAAAGAGAACTGTTTGAAACATATCAGAATATGATATTTCACAGGGTGACGAACTGACACCAGTGTCATGTCACTGCAAGAACAAAGAAGTCTGTTCAAGGCAAAGAACACATGAAGTCTTGATAGAGCTTTCCTTTTCTTTTTATCTTTGAGGATGGTTTTCTTTGTCTTTTCCTTTCTTTTTCTCTTTTGGAGGGGTGGGGGTGCAGGGGAGAAGATGCAAAGAGATGAATAAATTTCGGGAAACGAGTAGAAGGAATGATCAAAATGCACAGATTCATGTTAGGACTTCTAAGTTTCAAGGTTGTACCTGCAGGCACAAGCAGAAAGGAACCATCAGGAGACCAAGATAATCTTCGGAAGAAAGATGGCAGTGTCTCATCAAGAAAGAGATGATTTTTAGTAGACTGCATGAATTTGGAAGCGCCAAAGTTATTACGCATGTAACATTCACTTATAATATAGAAGGCCTTGAAAAACTGATATGATATTTGACCTTGGACTCATCCGGCAGTTGTGGTTCAACCTTCATAATGACATGTTGACAGACAAAATTCAACTTCTCAACTCCTTTTGTTTTAGATGGTTTATTGTTGTAAATCCTGCAAGATCTATCTGAACTGAGTGAGGCAGTATACTTGGACAATGGATCCCATGCCACACCCTGCACATAGTGCAAATGAGCATCCAAAATCTGATGAACAGAACCTAATGAAGGAACGACTGTCAGTATAAAGTTTATTTATCTTGACAAAACCTCTTCAAGTTAGATCATCTTTTATTTCTTACCTTTGTTGACATCCCATATGATGCATGAATTATCAACAGAACCAGAAATCAAAAAAGAACCATCAGCAGACCACTGCAAGTCCAATACATCCTTACGGTGAAATCTGAGAAAAGTAAACTCATGAGCACTAGTATCAAATTAGAAATAATTCCATGACAACAATGATTATGCTCCTTTTGTGACTTAAATACATTAGGTGAAATATCTTATCCATGACTATCACAGTCACAAAGCACTTTCTTGCAGCAAGATTAAGTTGGAAAGTTCTGACCAACATTCAAAAAGTCTGTTTAATATGGGTTATTAAAATATTATGGATTATTTGTATTGTGTTTATTTAATAATTGAAGTAGAGGTTAACAGAAGTTGACTATATATACAATAACATTCTTGCTAAATGTTGATTAACACATACAACTGTTTTTCCCTGCAAAATAAGGGATTATTATACAGATGCTGGTTTATTGCAACATTCTGCTTAAACCAAAATATAATCCAAACAAACACACTTAGAATATGATCTATGTTAATTTACTTTATTTTATTAAAAAATGAAATAATATAATCAATGTGACTTGCTTTTATTGATGGTAAATAATCAATGCTACTTGTTATCACACAGTTCGACTGTATGGCCGGCTACTGAAATGTCAATTATAACTATTTCTTTCTTTCAACATCAGATCTAAAAATTTATTTAACAAGCAAAATAGGATAAAGATCACAATCAGAAATGCAGGACACGAACCAAACAGCGTGTTCCAATTATTCTCTGGCTAAACCATAAGAACAAAACCAGAAAAACAGTAGCTAATGTTCCATAGAGCGACTCTGTAGCTATCCTAAGAGTGCTTAGTAATTCATAATGGCAATAGGACCAAATGAAAGGCTTACGATAATGTCTTTAGGACTTTCCATGTTTCGCTGTCATCTGAAGAATGTAACTTCCAAATGATGAGCTCACCACCTACATCAGGAGTAGTTACTCTTAAAATATACGACGATACATGCAGGTAAATAAAATGTAAGTGTAGAAATTGTTAAATTATTTGATCTGGACTAAATTGAGAGATTTATAGGGACAAGTCTATACCATCTGCACCAGAGGCCAAATGCTCTCCTGCATATTACAAGAAAAATGGTAATTCAGTTTGCTGGCTAACTAGATAGGTACAAGTATATTAGCTAACAATTTAAGAAATCAGATGGAGGCATGCACTGGAAGTTCTGCTATAATAAAAGTTTTGATATATGAAAAGGTTGCTAAAAATGAAGTAACCACAGTTATGCAGGCAGCAGAAATATTAACATTTCCAATGTATTGATCAATCCAGAGAAGCAAGTGAGGTTTGTAAGATGAAATAGACTTAGAAGTAAGTCAAAACCCCAAAAGATTGTCACCATGACTCTCCATCAAATTGTGCTTCAGACATGTTGAATCAAAATCTGTAAATACTTGCAGAAACATTGTTATCTGTGATTTCATTTTGTAGTAAAAGCAACGTTCTCTACATAGTCAAAGGTAATTGATGATCTCGTGAACGTCATTGCAACTAAGCATCTAACAAATCTGACTACGAAAGAGGTTCCCACTCCACTCTGTATTTTCCAGTTCTCAGATCAACAAGTGCTCAAATATAGATCCAGCAAAAAGATTCAGACTGCAGGAATTTCATAACCTAGAGCAATAATACCAGGAAAATCACTCAATCTAATGGAATATCTACAACTGACATTCCAACTTTCCAATATTAATCAGCAAAGCACTACATAGGACACAAGAATAAAAACATGTCTCACGGCAATTATTATTTCAAGAAATTGGCTAACAGGCCATCAGCTTTCTGAAACTAAAGGGCATGAAAGCCTACAAGTCTATTTCAAACAAGATAATTTTTTAAAGAAAAAAAGAATTTTTAAACTAAGTTCACAGCTAATTGCAAATTAAGAATTTTTTAAACCAAGTTCACAGCTAATTGCAAATTAAGTAAGCAATAACATTTCCAATGCTGACCCTCTCAAAAACCAATATTACATTTTGCTTCAGAGAGGTATACAGAAACAGAGAGAAGAAAACCAAGTCAGTCAAACAACCATACTCAAAAAATGCACGAAACGACCTGCAGCTTCAGATGAAACTCCAACACTCGAAAGGATATAATCATGTATCGATTCTTGCCTTGTAAAATTAAAAAAATAGCTACCAGAACTTTTTAACAAAGCAAGATGAACAACTTTACCTGAAGGGGAGAACCGAAGAGCATTCACAGCACCACTATGGTAAGAAAGGCTAGCCTGGTATGAAACTGCAGGTGCTTTCTTCTCTTTTTCCTCAGAATTAATCACCCACATCTGTTGAAATTTTTTTGAACCCGATGTTATCATATTTCATCCCGAGCATAAATAGTAATGTGAAAGTCACTTTAAATATCAGCAAACTTTGAAACTAGTGGTTAATATGTCAACATGCAAGTGTCTAATTTAAAATTCCATCATACACATCACTTTGTAATCACAAGCATAAGAATTTGCACAGGTCAAGCCAGAGTCACTTCAGGTTGAAGCTGAAGTAAACAAGTTCAAGTAGATGGTAACATTTCAAACACTAACACAATCCGTATTAGAGGTGAATTATTCTGTTGAATTTGAAGACCCAGATTGGTTTTAAGAGTTTTCATTAGCTATTAAGCAACCATCATTAAAGGATATTCGTCTTATAGTTCGAGGTTGCGGAGAAATAAAAAAAGCATAAACTTCCTCCTACTCTCAGCCAATATGGATTAATTCAACAAAGTTGAGTTTTTTGGGTCAGTGGTAAGGGGATCATGAAACTCCCTGAGTAGTTGCTCGGTTAACTGGATGGAAAAATCTGGTCCATTAAAGAATACTCTAAAATTCTTACCAAGTTCTGTAATTCTATTAATGTGGGCACCCATCCAAATGATGAATCAATCGGTAAGAATATAACGTGCTGAGAATATAGAACCAAATGCGTACACCCAACGCTTATATTGTCCTGCAAGAAGATGATTCTAAAATCTGTATCTGAAGTACCAACCCTTGGTTACCTTTCTGGGCCAATTGAGACCATACTAAGAAAGTGAATGGGAATTTTCCTTTCTATGTCTTTTACTATCCAATTGGGATGTGAATCCCTGTTTTATACATTTAAATGTACTGCCACATTTTTGCTGTCTATACAATTATGGTAATTACATTTTCTCCCACTCACTCAAAGAAAACGAGGATATCATTATTGGAGAAAAACTCCTCTTTTCCGCTTCTAGATTTTTTGTTATTTCTTCACATTCTAGCAACTTAGTTAGCCCTGAATATTAGCACTGATCAAACTTCCCTTCTTCTTTCTTCTATCTGATTCCCTCTTTCCCCTTCTTTTCTGAACTTTTTCTCTTTTTTTCTTCATTTCCCCCTTTACTGTGTAGTCATTTCCTTTGAATTTCAAAGGTTCTTCCACTATCTTAAAAACGCATAACCCAATTGTTAAAAAAACAAAACCCAAACAATTAATTAACTAATAAAATACAGGCTTCCTCTCTTTTCTTCTTCACTTCCCCCTTTAGTATGTTTCCATTTCCTTTGAATTTCAAAAGTTGTTACACTATCTTAAAAACACATTACCCAATTGACACAAACTAAAACCAAACTATCATTTAATGAATAAAATGCAGAAGAAAATTGTGATATTATCCGTCTAACCAACTATAATAATTAAAACCAAAATTCAGCACAAGCATAATCGAAGCATGCAAAACAAACCAAATGCAGAAGCACAAGGCTCAGAAGGGTAAAGTAGTAATTTTGACCTTGATATCATAGTCGGCTCCACCAGTAGCAAGAACACCAGTGAGGTGGTGAAAATCAAGGCACAAAACGGGCTTCATGTCGTGCCAATTGATCTGAACTGTACCACCTTTCATTCTTCTTGTTTCTTACTGATCTCTCTTTTTAGTGATATTAATTTTTGGGATTTTGTAAGAAGAAGAAGAAGAAGAAGAGGAAGGTAGGGTTTATATAAATGGTGAATGATTTTGTTGGGGAAAATTGGGGAATTTTTTTGGATTTTGGCGGGAAATTGACCGTGATGGGGCGCCTTATTTATTTCCTATTTCTTTTTATAAAAATTGCCGCACCGAAAAGCGGTGTATTTTGAATTCAAGAAAATGATCAAAATAGTCTTTAATTTATGAATAATGTTTTATTTTAATCCTTATATATTTTACTTGATTGAAATGATTATTAATGTGTGATAAAAGTATTCATTTTGATGCTTAAGATATTTCAACTCATTGAAATGATCTTTAAAATATAACAAAAGATGTTTATTTTGATCTTTTAGCCTAAACCTAATAGATTTTTTTAAAAAAAAGGTGTTAAATTTAACTACGGATCCTATGTGGTTAACAAAATTCACCATTTGTTTTGTTAGAGAAAGTAAAGACAATATTGTTAGATTTCATGGAGTTTTTCTTTGGAGCTAACAAAGAAAAAACAACAATGGTGGATTTTGTTAGCCACGTAGTATCCACAGTTAAATTTATCATTTGTTTTTGGATAAATCTATTAGGTTTAAGGTAAATGACTAAAATGAATACCTTTTGTTATACATTAAGGACTATTTCAATCAAGTAAAATATATTAAGGATTATAATGAACACATTTTTATACATTAACGACCATTTTAATCAAATAAATATATCAAATATCAAAATAAAATATTACCCCGATCATTTTGGTCATTTTCTCTTTTGAATTGCACCTCTCCATCTTATTTCTTCATCACTTTTGAAAACAAAATAAGTGTCCTATAATTTATTCCGTCATTTGAATTTTGTCGGATATTTTTTCTTTCTATCATATGAGAGAAAACCCAAAGCCTCTTAGCAATAGTGAAAAAGTTGTAATTTCTTAAAGACACACCGACAACTTGTAGATTCAAAATAAATATGCGTTCAATTCTCATAGTTCACCTTCCTCCTCCATTGGCATCTTATGTATAGAATTAAATTTAATCAAGGGAATGAATCATAAAAAAGGAAACAACAAGATTCAAATTTCAATACGGTAAAATACACTAAATAATTTTTTCTTATCTGCTCTAAAGATTTGGTGAGTAAGAATATCCAAGACACATCCTAATCGAAAGAATAATCGAGGTGTACACAAGCTGCTCCGACCATTATGTTGAAAAAGGTCTTGCTTGGGGAGAATTATAAGAGCAGACCAATAACTCTCTTTCCATGTTTGTTTTGGAGGTGACAAAGTCAAATATCATCATATTGCTGAGCAAAAGTCTTAAAATATATAGATGAAAAATTTCAATGCATGATGAACCATTTTTACATGTTCAGCAACACAGGAGGCAATCCTCAAACTCAAACCACCTAATACTACGCAGGTATATCGGAAATCGGTTCGTCGACATGATGAACACAAAACAGAAAAGAGTAGGTAGGGAGGGGGGCAAGGAAAAAACCTAGATAAAACTGAGAAAAATAGCAATTCCCATATCATGAAGCTTAAAATCAATCAAGGGAATGGGAAGCAAACAAAAAGAATACACAACTCTAATGCGAACCTACAAAATATTTGGGAGCTGAGCATCCAATCTCTGTTGCAGCTCCTTGACCTTGATTGAAAGCTCGGCGGTTTGCTCCTTGTAGCTCCTGATCAGATAATCCTTCCCTTCAATCACTTCTTTCAACTCATCTTTTTCGCGCTTCAGCATTTCAAACCTTTCTCCGTCTCCTCTTCCCTTCTCTGAGGTATCCGAATTTCTGTCAACATCCAGGTGACCGTTAGTATGACCATATCGGACTTCAGCTGGCCATACAGGTACTGTTGGAGGCTTATCGCAAGAACCCAGTTGTCCAACACAATGATCTGCAATTGCCTTCCTCAGCCTTTGTATCTCTCTCTCCGAATCAAACAGATCCCTGTTTGCAGCATCCAGCAATGACTGCTGATGAGCGGAATGTGACATCTGAGCGTTGAGAGAAGCTTGCAACTCTACAATTTGTTCTTGCATCTCTAATATCGTTTCGTCCCTTCTCTTTAACTGTAGCCTCAGCTTTTGTATCACTTCTCGCTTGCTGTATATGTCGGAACCAGATTCTGAGACACATGGCGACTCAGAGCTGTTAGAGCGATGAAATGGTTTCTGTGGCAGTTCAAGACGGTCAGGAGAAGTTGACCAAGCCCTGCCATTCTCTTTATTGAATCCGATGGCAGGAACTGCCACGAGAGGGAGCACCATTTCAGGCTCGGACCCATTATACTGCTGCTTTGTAATTCCCAATTCTCCAGCTCCTGTCTTATAAAAATAGCAAAAGTTCACTAAAAATAGCCAACACTAACTAGCAGACTATTATAAGGTGTATAAGAGCTGGAAAGCACATTAAATCACACCATTTCAAGCACACTAATCTTGAGAAAAATCATTAGATGAAAACAAAACTCACAAAACACAAGAAATACTGAATTGTCAAAAATAGCAACCATAATACTAATCCACCAAATGATACCTAAGAAATTACAGGACCTATTCACACAGCTTGCGTTGCATCCTGGACTAAAGACCTGAGGGGTCGTTAAGAGTTCTAATAGGAGAAAAAAGAAACCCTAGCAGTTCCCAGCAAATTGTACATTCAACTAGGCTAGATGTAAGTTGCATGAGCCGTCAATAGAGATACCCCAAATCATGCCCCATGATATGAAAGGAAACACTGACCACGCATAAGATGTTATAGCATACATGTCAGCAAACAAACTGGACCATAAGATCAAATAATAAGAATGAGCAAAATGAGAACAAAAAGGTTAGACATAAATGGAACTCGATTTTTCCAATGACTCTCCATTTCCTTAAGGTTAGCTTTTGGACTTAACTGCAGTAGTAATTTAATAACCTTCTGTTTTTGAAGAAAAATTAGCATAGTGCATACCAAGAAAATCATCATATTGATCACATAACATGTATTCTCGTTTGTTCAGTTTCAATCTTTCACTTGACATTACCATAAACTTCTTTGAAGCGAGTAAGATAACTGTAAACAGGTCTAAATTGTGAAGAGTGTCGTGTCTAATTTTCATGTTACAAAGCAACCAAATAATCAACATTAACATGTAAACATTGTTCAAATGCATGCTTCCATAATCAACTTAACTAGTTCAATCATACTCTCGCAAAATTGGGAGTTAGATAGCTGACAGGAGTACAGGAAGAAGATGATGCCAAAATCAAATCACTAGCCACATTCTTTACACCAAAAAGAACAACCTAAATTCTAAGATAAAACTCCAAAGGGATGGCAAGAATTTGCATACCCGTATTGCAATTGTAGAAGCCATCATCATCTTGGGCAAAATAGTAAGTGCTTGACTGTATATGACCATTCCCTAACTTACTTCCATCAGGAGACTTTTCGTTTCCTGCAATTTAAGCCACTTCTCATATCTAAGAGGGCAAAATAATTTCACAAGACAAACCAAATTGCTTTAAACAATGTAGGACCTTTCAAACTGCAGGTAGTCTTGTTCTGTTGTCTCGAATCAAGCACCTGCTTCAGCTTGTAGCCTAAGCGTACAGATAATGTACTTAATAACGCACTGCCTGCAATTATGACCCAGTTAGGACCCTCACTCTGAACACCTTTGGACTTCTGGGACCTTGACCCCCCGTTGGTTCTTGGCTTCATTTCTGGAGTAATTGAAGTTGTAGATGGAAAGGCTGCAGACCATCAAAGTAATCCTATATAGAAAATGCGGAATAACATCAATATATGCCAGGAGAAGCACAAATACCTGAGCACTCAAATCAGGGTGCTTGTAGGCTATTGAACTACAAGAAACTTTGCAAACTAACAAGTCCATAACAGATATTTGATAGGGAAAAAATATCTAGAAAATGCAAGGTTAAGCTGTCCAGATACAGTCTGGTATCTGTTGAACTCTGAATGTAGCCAACAAGGGGATATTTTCTGAGTCATTTTATTTATAATATTGCCAATACTTTATATGAAAAGTGAGGTCTATAATGGCAAAACATTTTGGAGCTCAATCAGACTTTGACTGAAGGGAAGAATGAGGGCTTTCCTTTAATAAAGACTAAGTTATTCAACTTATCAAGTGTAAAAAATAAAAGAGAGTTATTTGAAGAAGGATCTGAAATTTTCTATAAAACATATAGGTGGACATGTATAATTAATTTTTTCCCATATCCATATCCTTGATATTGTGTTTCACATCTGTACTTTATTTCCCTTTTTTCCTAAAAGATACCAGAAGAATAAGTACCAGAGTGTAGAGCAAGCAACAAAATTCCCAGAAGAATAAGTACCGGAGTGTAGAACAAGCAACACATTCCCAGTTCCCAGAAGGAAAAGTAACTGCAATCATGCTATTCTGATAGCATACATACCTTCACGTCAAGTGCTGGTGCCACATCTTCATGAGTCTGATTACAGTGGACAGTACAATGACAGCAAGATCCCACAGGAAATAATGGATTCTGAAAGAAAATGCAATGGAAAGTACAGCACTGATTACCCATAAGAATACTATAATAGGGAAAGAAATGATTAATTAAAGTACAAAATAGGATAAAATCCTGTAGACAGATCCGCAACATTGCATGCTTGCTCATTTATATAATCTGTATGTTTGGAATACACTGCTTTCAGGATCCATGAGAATCACAAAAAGTTACATTCACTTGGTTCATTGATATTAGTTTACAGCTTTAATTAATAGTTCACACTTCATAAAGATCACTCAAATAAATGGCGACAACTTAAACCAGTAACTGGATCTGTTACTCTCTGTTGAGTTTTTACAAGTTTCCATCTTCCTCTATAAATTATGCAGTTGCGAGGAACTTTATAAGGGTAAAGCAAAGAATCCAAAAAATAACAGCTACGGAGAAGGTTGATGTGTTGCAGAAGAGTAGAAGCTGTAAGGTCATTCCAGCCTCTTGGCAGTGGATTGGGATATCCATTGCTAATTGAACATTTTGAAGGAAGAAGTGACACGGGGAAGGAATCTCAGTTCATGATGATAATTCTCTAAGGCAGGATAGTGAGCTAATTATGGAGAAAGTTGCTTGAGGGAGATTATTCATCAGAGGAAAATCTGAAGAAAACAGAGAAATATTGGTCTAGAACGAGCTGAGAAGGCCTAAAGTTCCATGATATATTACTTCCCCCTGAACCACAAAATAGAACAGTCCTAGTTTCAATGACAATATTGCACCTGATGAAACATAATCAATAATGTCAGACTTGGATCCTCTCACTTAAAATGGCTAATTCAAACTAAGACAATTAAAATGGCTCAGAACTAAATATCTTATTTTTAAAGGCGGAGTAAAATTTGAACCTCGATAACATCAGCAATGAATAAGTCACACAGTACACACACACACGACAGAGACAATATAAGACAGAATATTATTTTTTTGATAAACAAAATAGGACAGAATATCCAAAGTCGAAATGGCAAAAAAAATTACTGAGCCAGCCTTTCCATGTAAAACACAAAAGCGGGTAAGCCTATAAGAGCCTTCAAAATGAAGACTAGAAGACAAGCAGATTCAGAGTGGCAACGATATAAGGAAATTGGCAACATATCAAAGTCTCCTGGAGTTCAGACTTCAGATGACTAAAAGGCTAAGACCCTAATGAGGCAAATTGGTAAAGGGTGGCAAGAAAAAAGTGACAAAGAAATTCCAGCTTTTCGCATGAGTGGAGATAAGTTTAGTGTCATTTACTTTCAAAGTTGATGGCTAACCTAATCCAATTATACACTTATCTATCTAATTGCCCTCCATCACAAAAGAGTCTGCTAACTCAGAGGCTCAAACACGATTCAAGACTTCAAGAAAGCCAGATAAAACACAACAAACGATATTGGAAAGTCGAAAGCTGAGAATTAAAAGTATTAAGGTAGCTAATTAAAAGATACCCTAGAAATTACTTCTAGCCTAAGGAGGAGCAAGTTAAATACTGAATGATAGCATGACATTCAGAAGTTTTAACAAGCAACACACTAAACACACATTATACTAGCACCGTTTTCACATAGATTGCTTCCTTCATTGCTTCTAGTGAAACACACTGTTCTTTTTCAATAAAAAGTAAGTCAAGCTCGAATATATAAGACACAAAGTATGGCATCTGCAATCTGTTACTAGTATGTGCTGCCTAGTATAACAAATTGAAATTGACACATGCCCTTTGCCAATTTCTTTTGGACTTCCTCCATCAAAAGATGTTCACCTCATTGATCATTAGGATATCAAATGCTCATTGATACACTAGGTGCCTTCAACATCACAACTCAATTACCCACCAACTCTAGCTATCTCTGACTTACCATACAACCAAAAAAAAAAGACGTAAAGAATTTCTAATTCACGAAAACAAAACTGAAACACAAACCCCCAGATTCAATCTCGAAAACAAAACACTAGTACACACGAACAACCCATTTATTTGCACACAAATTAACAGGTCATAGCAAATGTAAGATGAAACTTCCCATAGAAATGCAAGACCCACCTATCAAATGAAACCAAAAAAACAAAGAAACACAAAAATTCAAAGACCCAAAAGGTTATATAAATATATATATATATATATATATATATATATATATATATAAAGCTCCCCAATCCTTGTTCTAATCTTGACAACCAAATGCCACCAAACACACACACACACACACACACACAACCCACGAATTTCTACACAGCTCAGAGACCATAACCAATGCAAGATGAAATTCCCAACATTAAAATTCAAGAAAACGAAAAGGGTATATGAAAAAGTACCTGATTAATCAAGAAGATGCATCTATCGACCAAGATTAAAGTGAAAGACCAAGAACTGATAAAAGAAGTTTCTGGTGTAGGGTTTTGTTTTTGTGGAATTAACAAAGAACTACACTTTCTTTCATTCTAATACAGGTAATGTTTATCTAAGCAAAACAAACCAAGTAAAGCAAAGATTTGGGTGGTGGGGTTGGACTGGTGAAGTGTGAGCCAAATTCAAGAATTGGTAAATCCAGGGAAATTTTCAGGAGAAAGTACAAAATATTAAGCACGTCTTACAAGTATTCGAATGCACGTTGAACAATATTTTTTTATGTGTCCTACGGAATCTGAGGCCGTTAGAACAGATTATGCTAATCTCATTTCCTAAATTTATGCCAACGCGAAATTTTAGTCGGTCAAATCTTAAGGAAAAAAAACCTTTTTAAAATTATATGTAAAATTACAATTAAATAATAAGGGATCGTTTGGTAGTTTATTTGAAGGTGAGTTATGCACGTATTAAATCATGTACGAGTGACATGATATCATGTATGGTTGCTGGTTAGGTGCAGTGACATAGTCACATATAGCTAGTAACAGGTGACCAGTCGAACATCCTTCGTCAAAAAGTTATATTATGTATATAGAAAATTATGCAAAATATATAGATCAATTTTGTTTTCATATGTATATGTTAATTCTTGATCACATTTAACTAAATTTTTGAATTCGTCATTAGTTAGGTGATAAATTATTCATGTATAAAATTAATACGAATTTAAAAATCCACATTAATAATACGTATATAAATTAGGGGGAAATCTATATATTATTTTAAATTAAATAAAAAGTGAAATAACTAATACATAAATAAGCAAACCGTGTAACTAATTCATGCATTACTTAACATAAAATAATCACACTACTAATTTGCGTATAATAACCACATTACTAAGTTTTGCATTACTTCTTATAACCCCCAAATGACCATATTCATGGCAACTTAGGACAACATTTTGAAATTGGTTTTACAAGACCCAAAAAGATTATGAAATTGATTCAATATTTAGCATTTCAATATAACATCTCTTTAAATATTAATTAACGTAAAATAATCACATTGCTAATTTTTCATAACTTACTTATAAATCGTACAATCACATTAATGATAACCCTGGGACAACATTAAAATTAGCTTTACAAGACCTAATATGTTAACCTTTTATTAATAGCGACAACATAGAATAATGAATATTTTTTTAATATACCTAATTCAATTATAACATCTTTTTAACTATTAATTAACGTATAATAATCATATTACTAAGTTTTGGACATCTTACTTATAAATCAAACGAACATATTAACGACAACCTTGTGACAAAATTAAAATTAGATTTACAAGACCAAAGAGGTCATGAAATTGATTCAATATGCTAACCTTTTATATTAATAGCTTAAAACAACACACACTAATATTTTTTTTTAATGTACCTCATTTAGTATAATATCTTTTTAAGTATTAATTAATGTATAATAATCAAATTACTAAATTTTGCATAACTTACTTATAAATCAAACGATCACATTAATATGGTAACCCCGGAACAACATTGAAATTAGCTTTACAAGATCCTAGATGCAAGAAAAGGGAAGAATTGGAGGAGGAAGAGAAAGAGAAGAAGTATATTTTTTATTCGTTTATTTATTTATATAGTGTTTGATATTTTTATTAAAGCTTAATTTAGTTAGATTTAAATTCTTATTGCGAAATTTTACATTTAACATAAAATATTATTTAACAAACATTATTTTATATCTACGATACAAATTCAAGACTTATGATATATATCACCCACCTCAATCAATATTGATAAGGACAAAGCTTTCATTGCTTTTCTCCAGCATCCTTAAAAAAGGATTCTTATTGGAGTAATTGTTTCACTCAAAAAAATAATAAAAATAAAGTACCAAAGTGGGCAACTAAAAATAGCTCTTTGTGATTTTAGAAGCTTTTATTGGTCCCACCAAGTGCCCTAATGCACATGAGTAAGTTTGAATTCTAGAATAAAGAAATTAGACAAGGTATTGCAATAACTTTTTTGCAATTTGAAGATATCAAAGATATTCGTTGATATTTATATCAAATTAATATATACTTGTTATGTGTTGGAATGTCGAGTTTTTTATTTTCTAAATGCTATTTATATATTATACTTTTCCAATTATTTGTTAGGTAGTTTTTATCTTTACATTTTCCTTTTAACTATATTTTTATGTGCATTACGTGAGCCAAGTTTTTGAAAATAATTTTCTACCTCCACGAGGTGGGGTAAGGTCTATGTACAATCTACTCTTCTCAAACTTCATTTATGGGACTACTTATTATTTATTGCCTGAATAAATAAAATATGAACTTTTATTTTATTAAATCACTTAATTATAATAAAGTGTATTAATTTGACGTAAGCACTGACTAATAATTTTTTACTCAAGAAGGTAACAATAGGTCTTTGTCATAGCCTTATAAATTAGCTTTCTCGATATAAGTTGTTGGGAGAATTGTATTCTATAAAGAGTCCATAATAAGCAAAGAATCATTTTACTCGAGTAAAAGGTTTACTACACTCTTAATTATTTTTTTCTCACTAAGCAGTTTGTTGTCCACTTTAGTCAAATCCTTGAGATAAATGTTACTTCATTTGAGTTGATAACCTAAAAAAGATGAAGTCAGCAAATTGAGATACATTTATTTTATTAGGGTGAATTAAATTAAATTAATTTTGATGATTAACAAATAAAGGTTGATGAATCAGGTCTATTAAAAATGTTTGCTATACATATTATTAAGGTGTTATGATAAGTACTTGTCTAGTAGATATCAATGAACTAGCTCTCTCTATTATAATGACATTGAACATGTATGAATAAATAAGTGTTCTATTTTTTTCCCAACACAAACACATACACAAGTTCTCAGATGTGTTTTCTTCTGTTCCCGTCATTTCTTTTCACTCACAAAACAAACAACCAAAGTAAGCCTGCTAATTAATCTCATCACACAAGACTGAACTTTCAAAACATCTATTTAAGAACAAAGTTTATGAAAAACAGTTCAGTTTTTGAACCCTTAAAATAATGCATAGTAACATCTTTGAGCTTGTTGAGCGGCTGGTCCAAGAAAGTTGGTGTGTCTATATATTTTAAAACTGCTCTATTGGAGGAATTATAGACCTAATGGTATCAAATAAATACCACACGTTAGTTTAGCTTCTCCATCATATTTTAATATATGAAGTGAAAAAAAGGAAACAGATCATACATTTCTTACCCAAATCTTAAGTTTACTCAAATTAGAGCAACTCTTAATCAATTCGAATGCATAATAACTATGACCGATTTGAGTGAAGTTTACACCTAAATGTAGATGATACAAGCAGTTGAGCGTAAAAGGGATCATCTTTGGAACTTCACCTGAACTCAAAAGCTTTGGTGCAAATACAAGAATGAAAAACAAATCACACCCAATAAGACGGGAAGTAAAGTAATTTACGTATGTCAGATTCTTACTTCAAATTCAAATGAACACAACATAAGTTCTTCAAGTTTAGTCAAGCTAATAAGAAGTTTTTCCAAAGTTAATCTTTCAGCAGGCGTTGGATAATTTTTAACCTCGAGACACAAACTTGTCAATTGTATGTGGTTCATGTTATTCCTCCTTTATTAAGGTTAGTAAACCAGAAACTATAAAGATGAAAATAATAATTAAAAAAAATCCGAGTCCATAGAATTCACTGTGTGTCCTTAAGAAATTTAATCCCCTCACTGTACCCGACGTTATGGATTATTTCCTCCCAAGATAAAACGAATAAACTATTAAAGAAGTAGCGGTACCTCAAACTTCAATAATTTCAGCGAACTCAAAAGCCAACAACAAAATCACAAAGACTCAACTTTGTTTGTAAAAAAATATATGCAGAAGAGGAAGAAATTCAATGTTTAAAAATGAGAGGAAAATCCTCTATTTATAGACAACAAAGTATACTGTGAACAAGTGCTTATTGTGGCTTATCGAAAAAGGCACAACCTTTCACAAAAGTCACAATCTTTCAGAAAAGTCGCAACTCTTCAAAAAAGTTACAATTTTTTTTCTTTCGGAAAAGTCACAACCTCTCAGAAAGTCACAACCTTTCAAAACGATCACAACCCTTTGGAAAAGTCACAACTTTTCATTTTTCATTCACACCTTTAAAACCCAACAGTTCATAAAACAGTTTAGGTCAAGATTACACCGACTCTCACAATACTGCAAGTACTTCAACCCAGCTGAAACAATGTTGAGGTATTGAGTACCAATACATCTCATCAAGGTCAATTTGACAACAAGGGGGGCAGTAATAACACAAATATCTGTAGTTGACACAAAAGTTACTTTTTCCAAAAAAACCATTGTAAGACTTTGAAATCCAAGAAAAGATTTTGGGAGTTTAATGACAGTTGAAGAATTTCAATTTTGTCAGGTTTGGACAATTAAATATATAAGAAGGTACTTTGAAAGTACTATCCTTTGGCATGTTAAGCTTTAACTTCTTGACATTATTTGTGGTGGCATAAAGTATCCATCTATCAATATCTGGAGACAGAGACAACTCTAGTCCTGACATATCGAGATCAAATGTAACAATATCTCCAATATGTTGTAAGAGAATCTTGTCTATTATTTGTTCGAAGATATATCGAGATCTTGATGCTAATTTATTGCAAAAGAAATTATCTTGCACCAGATTTGGAAGCGCGGCCCAAATGTATCTCCACTTTGTGGACAAAATACTAGTTTTTACTGCATCTTCGACAGGCAGGAGCTCAAAGATGTGATCTATAACATTTCGTAGTTAAACAAAAGTAATTTCGTCACTAAAAACACTCTTTTATACACTAAAATATATTTTGTCCCTAAAGATTTAAATTAGCGATAATTTTACTTTTACAAAAATGACTTATAATTTTATAGCTGAAACCTATCATGTCGTCACAAAAATAATAATTTTAGTGACAAAAAAATTATCGTCATGATTAGTGACAATAATACTTGTGTTAGTTACAAATATACCTCGAAGAGTTTACCTGTAGGATTTTCTATAGATAGAGGTGGTATATATTTGATTTTAAAATACACAAATATATTAAAAATTGAGTCATATTCTACTGGTGTTCCGTTTATTTAATAATATAATTTTACCCACTAAGAATTATATGTCAAGGATTAAAAAAGTTTATCCAAAGAGGAATATAAAACTTTTGTAGGTATTAAGCATATTTAATTCACGTGTAAAATTTATGTCTTTTTTTTCAAGATAAAAGTTTGTTTGATATCAAAGAGTCAACGTTGAGATTTTTAAAGTTTTACAAAAAAAATAAACTTTGAAAATAATCGACACTTTCGCCATTGTCTTTTTACAATTATTACAAAACTAAAGATGGAAAAATAACTTTAGTCATTTAAAGTCCTGATTATTAAGACTTAAGAACTCCTGAATTTAATAAGAGTCTTGTTGCTTGATTAATTTTTCTTTTTCCACTAATTTAATAAAACTAAAAAAATTAATTGGTCACAACTACTAAATTTATGTCGTAATACCCTGATATCTTGCTTCGACATAAAGCATACCTCATATTAATAAATTCGTGAGTCCGTTGGTTAATTAAATACCAATTTTATAAGGAGAGATTTGTATAAGATAAACTATTAATTTTAAAGTTTTAATAAGTTAAATTTTAGCTGATGTCAAATTACTAAATATAAGGTAAATAGTAAAAGGTAATTTTGTATATTTTAGGACTCTTTAATTTTTAAAATTTATCATATATTTTAGGATTTTTTACTTTAAAATATTATAAATATCATTAAATAATATTTTTTTTTAAAAGAGTGAAAAGACGATTTTGTCAAAAAAAGATATTTTTAATGAAAGGCAAAAAATTCAAATTGTTGTAAAATTAAGCTCAAAACAATATAAGTATAAACAAAAAAGGCAAGAAATATAGATGAAGGAGAAAATTTTTCTTCTATTCAAGTGTGTCTTACAATAGTGAATGTTATCTCTATTTATAGGTTGAGATATCACCTCAAATGTCACCATGTTGAATGCTCAAACTAGTAGATACATTGTTATTCAAAAAGGTACATATCACCTTGAAAATATACATACATGAATCTGACAGTTCATGAATAAACTAAAATGGACAATCCACTATTCAATGGATTTATAACACCCCCCTTGGATGTCCATAGATACTGTGCCTCGTTAAAACCTTAATAAAAAAAATCCAATGGGAAAAAATTCTAGTGAAGGAAAAATAGTACACATATCTTTTAATACGCATTATTTGTTGCTTCATTAAAAACCTAGCCAGAAAAATTCGGTGGAACAAAACATCGATTAAGGAAAAAATAGTGTAACGCGTATTATACTTCCCTTGATTAAAGCTTTATTTGATACCTCGGAGATGACACATTCTAATCTTATATCTCAATTTCACAAATATTGATGTTGGTAGTGCCTTAATGAATAAATTAACAAGATTATAACTTGAACAGATTTGTTGAACTTCTATCTCACAAATGTTTGTTTCATTGAACGCCAAGATATTGTTATGCCTCCACATGTAAACACATGATCGTTTGAGACCGAGCTTTATGCAGATCGAATGAATACCCTACATCTTCTTAACCAATCATTTCTGACTTGGATTCATTGAAATTAAAAACTCATGTTTGTGATTCTCCAAAAATATGTCCTTGCCGCCAATTCATCGTCTTCTTATTGAAAGAGTTGAATCTTGTGCAAAATATTTGATCGTGTATAGAAAGGTTCATTAGTGCCTCAATTGTCTTGATAAATGGAGTTTCATCACTAAGAACGTCACGCCTCGAGAAGGTGCCTTAGGCTTGACCGGCACTTGAAAATCATTGCTGCTCCCTAAGCGAACCAGTTGGTCCGATCACTCATTCAATCAATCAGCGGAAGACTCAATGCAATAACAAGAGACGTTCTAGTGGGCTAACCAATTCAACAACTCAAATAAAATAATAGTTTTAATTAGACAATCTTTAAAAATCAACCTAATCTCATAAATAAAAGTTTGAGCAAAACAGACTCAAAAGGGATGTCAACTCCAATCTACTCAGTCTATGTCTGTGAAGCCTCTATCATCTATCAAGAAGGTGTCGAGACAAGCTGACGACTACCATGAAAGAAACTACTCATAAACAACAAATAAAATAATTTGATTCCTCTGAAAGCAAGGAGGTCTCACCACTATCAAGAAGGAAATGGATCTTCAATGGTACTCATGTCGAGGATCTCTAATACCTATGTCTGCATCATAAAACGATGCAGGCCAAATGATGTCAGTACATGAAATATACTAGTATGTAAACCGACAGAAAAATAATAACCATCAAGATATACTCAACTCAGGATAATAACTCAACTCAGTAAAATAGCATAAGTTTGAAAGTAAAACTATGTTTTAAGAAGGACTCAGTAATATGCAACTCAATCAGATCATTTCATATGCTATCATGCACCATTTGGGAGTTTCTCTAGTCTGATAACCATTACCTATGAGCCGGTGATGTACAACGAGTCGACGTCGTTGTTATGTCCGTCCGATACTTTGCCAAGGTAGGGGCAAATCAACCAATTTTGGATTTACAATCAATCAAATCAAGTCTTCTTTTGGGACAAAAAGGAAAACATCCGATTTTACGGTTC
Organism: Solanum dulcamara; assembly: GCF_947179165.1. Classification (NCBI taxonomy): domain Eukaryota; kingdom Viridiplantae; phylum Streptophyta; class Magnoliopsida; order Solanales; family Solanaceae; genus Solanum; species Solanum dulcamara. The sequence continues at coordinate 8,576,818 of NC_077237.1, read as the reverse complement.
AATCCTCTCCTACGCTGGCTACGTAGTTTATTGAATTCGAGTTGTTATTTACTCTCACTCAATTCGGTGTTAGATTCTTACCTCAAGTTCAAATGAACACAACGTAAGCACCTCAAGTGTAGCAAAGCTAATAAGAAGCTTTTCCAAAGTTATTCTTTCAGCAGGCATTGAATAATTATCAACCTCGAGATACAAACATGTCAATTGTTTGCAGTTCATAAAGCAATTTAAGTCAAGATTACACCAATTCTCATAAAAATACAAGAAATTCAACCCAGCTGAAACATTCAACCCAGCTGAAACAATGTTGAGGTATTCAGCACCAGTACACTCTATCAAGGTCAAATTGACAAGAAAAGGGGCTCTAATAACACAAATTGTAGTTGACACAAAAATTACTTTTTTCAGAAAAAACGTTGTAAGATTCCGAAAGCCAAGAAAAGATTTTGGGAGTTTAATGACACAGTTGAAGAGTTTCGATTTTTCCAGGGAGACAATTAAATATATAAGAAGGCACTTTGAAAGTACTATACTTTGGCATGTTAAGCTTTAACTTCTTGACATTATTTCTGGTGGCATAAAGTATCCATCTATCTATATATGGGCACAGAGACAACTCTAGTCTTTACATATCAAGATCAAACTTAACAATATCTCCAATATGTTGTAAGAGAATCTTGTCTATTGTTTGTTCGAAGTTATATCGAGATCTTGATGCTAATTTATTGCAAAAAAGATTATCTAGCACCAGATTTGGAAGCGCGGCCCAAATATATCTCCACTTTGTGAATAAAGTACTAGTTCTTGCTGCATCTTCAACAGGCAGGAGCTCAAAAATGCGATCAATAACATTTCTTGGCAGATAACTTATTCGTCTTCTTTATCTATTTCAGCAACAACTGTGTTAATACCATCTGTAAGAAAAAGTTCATAGTTTTCAATATTTTTATCACTTCTATTACATACATTATTCTTATTATTCTTTTCTTCCACTGATAAAGGTTTATCCCGAGTCACAAGAGCAATTGAGCAAACAAATTCATCTACTACCAAACAAATATAAAAATTCAGCAAAATTTAACACATACTTTTCGGAGAAGATGAATGGAATCCTAACTTCCCTAGTGAGGACTCTTTTTTTATCCTTCATAGCATCATACTCTATCTATCTATATCTTATATTTATACTGTATTAAGCTAGTGTTTGGTCAAAGATTTAAAATATCATCATAAATGATCTATCTATATCTATATCTCTTTATATCTATACTATATCAAGCTAGCGTTTGATCAAAGATTTTCATATCATCATAATCTATCTATTTATCTATATATTAAGCTAGGATTTGGTCAAAGATTTTCAAATATTTTTGGCAAGTTACTTTTCGATAAAGTTTTGGGTGATGTTTTGTCATGTGTTTGACCAATGTTCTTGGAGAAATATTTGACTTTTTGTAGAAACATGATTTATACCAATAAGTTCTAAAACTATTAAAAATACATATGAATTTGTGTTATCATTTTAATCTATAATGAACATTTTATTGTGAAAAATCATGATACAACAAACACAACTAATATGAATCTAAAAAAAAAAAAGAGGAAGAAATAAAACAAAAAAATACAATTGATTTGTTTACGAAAAACTACTATATAGTAATAATGCAATTATTTTTTACATTATTAATGTATTTTAGTTTGTTATATCTTATAACATATCTCTTATTTTATTGTTTATATTACCAAATTAAGTTTTATGATAGAAAATTATGTTAAATATACAATAGGTCAATTTAATCTGATAATGTAAAACTCATTCATACATTAACACCCATGATTGAAGCTGGTGTACCTAATTAAGTAGAGGGTACGGATTCAGCTCATGATCCTCTTTGTACTGGTACTATTCTTGCAATGAAAATATATAATACCCATGTCTGGATGTCATTTGTTTTGCAGTCCCCTCTAAGCTACCAGTACTCACCAATACCCCTCTTTCACATCCCAACCTACGAAACCCCAGTACTACAACCCATCTACCAGAATCCAGTCAAAATGCCCTTCCTACCACCAACTATGTCGACCCTAGGGATGGACGCTCTCTTCAACCCACTCCATCCATACTAACAGGGATATCCTCCACCAGTGTTGGTGCCGCCGGGGTCGTTAGAGAGCTCAAATTAGGGACCAAACAATGTAGCTTCATCGTCTCAGGTACCAATCCCTGCCCCACTACATTCACTAGTACAAAATGCAATCGTAAACTCGGAAGAAATAGAGAAAGCTCTAGAATTAATGAGAGAAAAGACAACAGAAATATCAGTGTTAAGAGAAATAAAAGTAATGGTTTACAAAGAAAAAATCGAAAAGAAGTTAATCCTTATTTGTTATCCAAATCTCTTAAAAAGCTTGTTAGATATAAGACTTTTGGTAAACTCCTGGCTAGGGAATTATGTTCTAGTTATAAACCCCATCCTAAGGGAGCTAGGTGCACAGATAGGATCCAGGAGGAACATGCCACTAATTGTACAACCCAATATGAACATATCTCAATGAATCTAATAATATGGAATTGTAGAGTAGGTATGGGCCGAATTTTAGGAGGAATTTTCATCCACTTCTAGATTGGCATAAACCATTAATCTTTGCTGGAGGACTTCCCATTACAAGAACTATAGAAATTATGGCGGTAGAAAACTTTGGAGGCATTGCGGAACTCTGGGATGATACAATTCTGGAACTGGACGAAATTGCTACTACTACTCATGAAGTCCATGCAATCATTAAGGTAAAATACTATGACACTTCTTTGTTATTTAGTGTTGTTTATGCTAATACTCATAGATACATGCGTAGGATACTATTGGATAATCTCCATAGTATAAAAATAACTATGATGGGAGATTTCGATGAACTTTTACATAACTCGAAGAAAAAAAGCGGAAATCCCCATAACTCAGCTTGTGCTAAAGACTTTCAAGATATTACTAATCATTGTGAGCTCAATGATATAGGCTTTAATGGTAGTCACACGCGGCTAAACAAAAGATATAAAAATAGATGATCTCTCATTTTTGAACGTGTAGATCGTTTTCTAGCAAACAATGAGTGGTTATTGTGCTATCCGGATACCCAAGTACACTACTTGCCCCGGACCCACTCAGACCATTGTCCAATCTTGATAATGTCAGAACAAGACCATTCAAATTAGATGCCATAGCAAGTTTGGAATCTTATGTAACCAAGTGGGCAAAAAAATTACCTTTGAAGACATTTTCCACAAGATGAGGAGACTACTTAAAGCCTCCAAGCATCGCCTAACTATCCAGGCAGTGAATTCCTTTTTGACTTAGAAAATGCCATTTTTAAAAGGCAAGAGGATTATTGGAAATTACGGTCAAGAATAAATTGGCTGACAGGAAGGGAGAATGAAAATATTTCCCTCTGGAATGGTAGTTTAATTTGGTTATTGAAAAGAAGGAAATGTTAGGGAATGGAAGTGCTTCTCTTCTAAAAAAAAGTCTTTTGGAATTTAAAAGAAAAACAATGGACTTCTACTACCCTTTGTATAAGGACATTTAACAAGTTGAACATGTATGAACAAACAAGTGTTCTGTTTTTTTTCCAACACAAACACAAGTTCTCAGATGTGTTTTTTTCTGTTCCTTGCATTTCTTTCAACTCACAAAACAAACAACCAAATTAGAATGGAAGACATTAGCAAAAGGAACTGCTAATCTCATCACACACATCAATTAAGACTGAACTTTCAAAACATCTATTTAAGAACAAGTTTATCAAAGTAATTAAGAGAACACACTGAAAACATATAGCATCCTGCCTTTGTAGACTTGAATCACAAATCAATCCACGGCTTGTAAATTCTTATCTACATTTGTCAAATAGAATAGCTCTGCCTTGGGAGATGCTCTAGGGAACCGCATCAATTCAATGGCAATATTCCAGTCTTCCAAAGAACCATACGGGTCGATATTCATCCTTACCAAAGATGGAGTACGAGCAAGCAACAACTTGATGAAAAACAGTTCAGTTTTTGAACCCTTAAAATAATGCATAGCAACATCTTTGAGCGTGTTGAGCTGTTGGTCCAAGAAAGTAATTGGTGTGTCTATACATTTCAAAATTGCTTCTGCAGTATCACAGGAATCATAGACCTAATGGTATCAAATAAATTCCACACGTCAGTTTAGCTTCTCGTGTTTTAATATATAAAGTGAAAAAACAAAACAGACCCCCACACCCCAGACACACACATATATATATGTATACCGTTTCTTACCCAAATATCAAGTTTACTCAATTTGGCGGAACTCTGAATCAACTCGAATGCATAATAAATCTGGCCGATTTCTTTGAAGTTTACAGCTAATTCTAGATGATACAAGCAGTTGAGCGTAAAAGGAAGACCCTTTCGAACTGCACCTGCACTCAAAAGCTTTGGAGCAAATACAAGAATAAGAAATAAACCACAACTAAGACGGGAAGTAAAACAATTCATGCATGTCAGATTCTTACCTCAAGTTCAAATGAACACAACGTAAGCACCTCAAGTGTAGCAAAGCTAATAAGAAGCTTTTCCAAAGTTATTCTTTCAGCAGGCATTGAATAATTATCAACCTCCAGATACAAACATGTCAATTGTTTGCAGTTCATAAAGCAATTTAGGTCAAGATTACACCGACTCTCACAAAAATGCAAGTACTTCAACCCAACTGAAACAATGTTGAGGTATTGAGTACCATTACAGTTTATCAAGGACAATTTGACAAGAAGGGGGACATTAATAACACAAATTTTTGTAGTTGACTCAAAGGTTACTTTTTGCAGAAAAAGCGTTGTAAGTTTCTGAAAGCCAAGAAAGGATTTTGGGAGTTTAACGACACAGTTGAAGAGTTTCAATTTTGTCAGGGTTGGACAATTGAATATATAAGAAGGCACTTTGGAGGTTCTATACTCTGTCATGTTAAGCTTTAACTTCTTGACACTATTTCTGGTGGCATAAAGTATCCATCTATCTATATCTGGGCACAGAGACAACTCTAGTCCTGACATATCAAGATCAAACGTAACAATATCTCCAACATGTTGTAAGAGAATCTTGTCTATTGTTTGTTCGAAAATATATCCAGATCTTGATGCTAATTTATTGCAAAAGAGATTATCTAGCACCAGATTTGGAAGCGCGGCCCAAATATATCTCCACTTTGTGGACAAAATACTAGTTCTTGCTGCATCTTCGACAGGCAGGAGCTCAAAGATACGATCTATAACATTTCTTGGCAGATAACTTATTCGATCTTCTTTATCCATTTCAGCAGCAGCTATTTTAATACTCTGTAAGAAAAGTTGATAGTTTTAAGCATAAAACTTATAAAGTATTCAAAGTCTCGAAGGAATGTGGTCTGTTAAATACGACCCCTAACCAGACATGATTATTTTCTTTATTCCTCTCCTCCACCGATAAAGGTTCATCTCAAATCACAAGAGCAATTGAGCAAACAATATGAAAATTCAGCAAAATTTAACATAAACCTTGCGAAGATGAGTGCCGATCGTTCTGTGTTTGTGGCTAGAGTTGCAATTTTTCTTTTTCCCGAGTGGGGATGGGGAGTTGAAGGGTTGCGAAAAAGAGTGGGAAAGAGTAAAGGGCCTTCTTTCTTTTTCGTATCATCAGACGAAAGAGAAATATAGCCCTAAAAAAACTTTGAACCGTTGTAAATAATGTATTTTGTGGATGCCACTTGCTACTGTAGAAGCATAAGTTTTCCAAGTCATCTTATGCCTATAAAATGGGCATTCCCAACAGCAATATAAATCACTCAAAAAAGGGAATTAGTGCTCTTATTTTTATTCTGTTTTCCATATGATTTTAGTAATCTGTTTTTATTTTATAAAACGTTATCAGCACAAGGTTCAAAGATTAAATGTAAAAATATTGTTCATAAAATCATTTTAGAAAGAAAGTTTGAATGAGTAATACTCCATTGCTCATATTTAAGGTATGAATTATTTTTCACTATTTCTGTTATATTTGAACATGATAATAGAGGTTTTTAGAAGTACAATTCTTAAAAGGAAAAGGTATTTTCTAATCCCAGCAGTAAAAACTATGCTCTTGTTACTTGTGATTAGTTTAATTAAAAATAAGTACCATTCTAATTTCAAATATGCGGGATGCGTATAGGCTTTCAGACTCACTCAAAAGAATTCTCACCAATTCTTGCTATTTCTACAACTTCCTAGTGAATTTATAAAGTTATGATTGATATCTCTTTGTTCTTTGTTTATACAGTGGTAATTTATAAGCCTTGTATTGACTAAAATACATGTCACTGACTTACTCGGGTGATTGTAAGTTATGTTTTTCATTTCAATTCTCTCCATATGATTAAACAAAAAAAGGGGTATCTAACTATTCCTCAATTTTGAGAATGTATGAATAGTTATCTGGTTATATATGTGATTAATCATAAGAATTTTTAAAAGATGATTCCATGAAATATTATGATAGTGACTGAATTGAGAATTGTCTTTGGTCAACAAATCGAGTTCGGAGACTCGGATTAGATTTCTGATGATTCCAATGGTTTCGGGAGGCGGGGGGATTCTAACGCTTGAAATGACTTTGTTGTAATTTTTAGAGGTTACGAGGGTAGTTTGGGTATTTCAAGTGCCTAAACTATTTAAGTTGCGGCTTATCGGATTTTGGGTCAAGAAGACCTCGAATTCAAATTCTGATGGTTTCATTGAGTCCGGAACGTCGAATTTAGTAGGAGTGCATATATGGTTTGTGTGTATGGGATTCCGAACGAATCCCGAGGGTCCGATCGGAGATTTAGAAATTTTGTTTTTGAGCTGTTGTTGTGTTGCTGGTGCAGGAGCGGACGAGGGTCGCTAAAGCGAACCTTCGCTTTAGCGAGACCCATCGCTTAAGCGAAGGGGCTCACTTAAGCGGGGTTCGCAAAAGCAAACCTCCGCTTTAACAACCCTTTGGTCGCTTTAGCGACACCTAAGAGGTCCAAAAACAGGATTTGGGTCTTTTCTTCCAAATTTGATTTCCAAGAGCCCGGAGGGGCGATTTGTGAAATATATTTTCAGAGAATTTTGTTTGGGTAAGTATTTATAACTTAAATCCTTCGATTTCCTTCCATTATCTTGTGGTTTCACCTTGAAATTCATGGTTTGGAACTCAAGTTTTGGAGGTTTTTCATGAAACTTTAAATGGTAATTTCAACCTCAAATCTTATTTCTTTTTATGGGGTTTTCACATGTGAACTCTAATTTTTGTGTAGAAGCTAATTTTGAAATAAAATTCCAGATCTGACCCTTTTCGAAAATGATCAATTCTTAGACTATTTTACCCCGGTTCTGAAACTTATCAATATGGGTGTCATTGAACTCCTTATTACACGTATGTTTCATTCTTGACAGTGGGTTATCATTTCAGGCATTGTATTCAAACGTCGTTCTTCCGATAGAGCGTTCGAGTGCGGTTTCAGCAATTCAGGTAGGTTTGGCTATTCTTCTTGAGACTGAATCGGGTGATTAGTCAATTCTATGTTGTAGACTTTGGAATGGGGTCGTAGTATAGTTTGGGACTGATACTTGATATTATGATGCCTGTGTGGGGGCTTATATGTGTTGTGTAGCCTATATGAGGGCCTTATGTGATATTTTATCTATGATTAAGACTGAGTAATCTATGACTTCACTGAGTAGAGATGTGTAGAGGTTATTTGACTGATAATGACCGTCTGAGGGGGTGAGTTGAGAACTGTGATCATTGGGAAGTTGAGAACTGTGAAAACCCTTTTTGAGAAAGAAAATGTGACATCTTTTGTATCCTTGACCACGAGGTAGGTGGTAAGTGAATGTGACATTAGTATCATGAGTCCTTGGTCATGAGTTAGGTGGCTAGATAGTTGATACATTGAGATTGTGACGAGGTATATGGTTTGCGAGATCCCCATGGGTCCCTGCTTAGCAGCACAGCTCAACAGGTGTATACGATAGGTTGTGCGACAACCTTGATCCCACTGTACCATCATATCATTGCATTATCATAGTACATTACATTGCATTGATACCCATGATAATTGTTTTATTTATTTAATTGTGATATTGAATTGTAATTATGTGTTTACTTTATTTGCGTCATTTTACATAAATTGGCGGCAGCATAGCCGTAGTGGGACTATTCTACGTGTAGTTTACTTTATAGATTTGATTAATTCCTCATACTCAGTCGCTTAAACCTACTGAGTATATGTGGATTATATTCACCCCTACTTCTGTATCTCTTTTGATGAGATACTAGTCAAGATACCCAGCGTGGTAGTTGATTCTAGCTGATACATCATCATCGGATTAGTGGTGAGATCTTTGGATCCAGATCGCCGCTAGTCCATTTTTCATTTATAATCTTTTCTATATTCGGAGACTTACACTGTGTATTCAAATTCAGATGTTGTACCTAGATTCTGTTTACACTTATGACACCAGGTTTTGGAAATTATTTTGTTGTTGTTGCACTGTTATTGTCCTTATTGTGGCCTAACTTCCCTTTTGGAGTTTCGTATGGTTTTACTTTTTGTGTTACACATCGGGATGGAGTTTGGAATATGTGCCATCATAAACTCAATTTTTGGATCATGACAAATTGATATCAAGCGCTAAATTCACCGGTCTCATAAGTTAAAGAGCAGGGTGTCTAGTCGAGTCTTGCGAATCGATACGTAGACGTTCGTACTTATCTTTGAGAGGCTACCAGATACTTGTTAGGATAAATTCTCTTTTTTGATTCCTTTCGTACGAGTTATTCATATCAAGTGTTGCATACCTCTAATCTATCTGTTCTGCATAGATGGTGAGGACTAGAGCCGGAGTCGCTGTGAGTGAGGCTGCACCTGCTGCCCGAGCCCCAATTCGCGGGCGAGGTAGAGGATGTGGTGGAGTCAGGGGACAAGGCCGATCTAGGGGAGTAGAACCTACTCGTGGCTGATCTAGAGAGCCATCACCTGATATGGTGTATGAGCACGATGATGATTATGAGCAGCAGACTGAGGAGCAGAGGCCAGCCCAGCCTCCGACTGTCACCGATAGTGCTTCGATGGTTCAGGAGTTATTGATCAGATTATTGGCTAGATTGGATGGTACTCCAACTTCTAGTGTTCTTCTAGGTACTTCAGGCTCTCCTATCTCAGTTGGTACTACCCCACTAGTTTAGGGGCCTAATGTTGGGTTCTACACTCCGAGGTTTTCTTGTGTGCCTTCTATCATACCCTCTAGATTTGCCGCTCTGCCAGTTTTTTCTAGTGCTGTCATGTCGGTAGCTGAGCAGAACCTCTTTAAGAGATTTGTTCGATTGGCACCTCCCATATTTGATAGTACGGTGGGGGAGAAGGCTCATGATTTTCTAACTGAGTGCCAGGTCAGGTTGTTCAAATTGGGTATTCTTGAGACGCATGGAGTAGCTTAGACTTCGTATCAGTTCACAGGGATGGCCAAGGAGTGGTGGAGATCGTTTATTGCCTGTAGACCTGCTGGTTCCCCTATGATGAGTTATGAATAGTTTTTAGAGGTTTTCTTGAGAGGTTTGTGCCTTATAGCATTCGTGACCAACGTCGAGATAAGTTTGATAGATTGGAGTAGGGCTCCTTATCTGTATCTGAGTACGAGGCTCACTTCCATAAGTTGTCGCGTTATGCCATGTCTAGTATTCCTACTAAGTTTGAGCGGAACTATAAGCTAGTGAAGGGATTTGTGGGTTATCTTCAAGAGGCTACATCTTTCCTTGTACTATCCGATGGTACCTTCCAGAGTGTTATTGATCATGTCAGGATGATTGAGAGCATTCGGCTTGCAAGACAGGGCGGGGCTAAGAGGTTCTGTTGGCAAGGTCAGTTTGTTGGTCACTTCTTTAAAGGCAAGGAATATTCGAGTTCAGGTACCCATGGCTATCAAGGTAGACCGATCCAGGTAGCTATTTAGGGTTCAGATGGTATGGGTGGATCTAGATCGGGTCAGGCTGATTATAGTAATTCTTCGGGCTTTGGAGACAGTATTGACTCTTTTGGTTATCCTCCACGTGGTTCAGGGCCTCGAGGCTACTTTGTATGTGATAAGTTTGGGCAGAAGGCCCAAGATTGCCCCAGATGTGCTCCCTTTACTAGGCGGCCCGGGACACCGGTTGTTCATTCTACTCCTACTCCAAACGTTTGAGGTATTACACAATGCACTAGAGGTGGCACCAAAAGTGCCAATAGTGGAGCTAGAGATGGTGCTCGTGGTGTTTCACAGGGGCCAGAGGGGACCGTCAGCTATGCTACGTTATACTAGGTAGATCTGAGGCGGAGGCCTCTAATGTAATTATTACATGTATTATTCCGATTTGCCACCATCCTTCTTCGGCATTATTTGATCTAGGGTCTACCTATTCTTATGTGTCCACATATTTCAATATGGGTAGCGATTATCTGTGTGAGCCTTTTACTGTGCCTATTACTGTTTCTACCTCGGTAGGTGAATTCTTAGTAGTGAATCGGGTATATCAGGGATGTTTAGTGATATTTTTGGGTAGAGATATTCGTGCAGATTTAATTTTATTAGACATGCTTTATTTCGATGTGATATTAGACTGATTATCTCCTTATCATGCTATATTATATTGTTATGCAAAGACCGTGACTTTAGCTTATCCAGTATGCCTAGCTTGGTATGGAAGGGTAATCTGAGTTCGTATCTAAAGGGGGTGATAACTTATATTCGTGCTAGTCATCTGATGGATAAGGGTTTATATTATTTGGCTCATGTACGTGATCTCACTATAGATTCACCTCCTTTAGAGACTAGGGTGGTGAGAGAGTTTATAAATGTATTTCCCACAGACTTGTTGGGTGTTCCTCCTGAGCGTGATGTCGATTTAGTGATTGATTTAGAGCCGTACACCAAGCTCATCTCTATTTCTCCTTATCGGATGGCTCTAGTAGAGTTGAAGAAATTAAAAGAACAATTGGAAGACTTGTTGAAAAAGGGTTTTATTCGACCTAGTGTATCGCCTTGGGGTACACCGGTCTTATTTGTGAAGAAGAAGGATGGTAATGTGAGAATGTTTATTGACTATCGACAGTTGAACAAGTCACCATCAAGAACAAGTACCCTCTTCCTCGCATCGATAATTTATTTGACCAACTTCAGGGTGCATCAGTGTTTTCCAAAATTGATTTGAGGTCGATTAATCATCAATTGAGAGCTTGGGAGTCTGATACCCCAAAGACTGCCTTCAGGACCCGTTTTGGTCATTATAAGTTTGTAGTTATGTCCTTTGGATTGACTAATGCCCAACTGCTTTTATGGAGTTGATGAATTGGGTATTTCGGCCTTATTTGGACTTATTTGTGATCGTGTTTATTGATGACATCTTTTTTATTCCAAAAATGAGGCGGACCATGTTAGACACTTGAGGACATTTCTTTAGAGATTGAGATAGGATAAGTTGTATGCAAAATTCTCCAAATATGAGTTTTGGATCGAGTCTATAGCGTTCTTGGGTTATGTGGTGACCAAGAATGGTATTATGGTTTATCCGTCCAAGATTGACGTGGTTCATGATTGGGTTTTGGCCTACTTTGGCTACGGAGATTTGGAGTTTTATTGGGTTGGCAGTCTATTATCGTCAGTTTATCCAGGTCTCTTCGTCTATTGCATCCCTATTGACTAGGCTAACTCAAAAGGCCGTGACATTATTTTAAAAGGTCAAGGAGATATTGACTTCGACACCTATTCTAGACTTACCAGAGGAGGGTGTGGCCTTCATTATGTTTTGTGAGGCTTCGGGAGTCGGCTTGGGTGGTGTTTTGATGCAAAAGGGTAGAGTTATAGCTTATGCTTCTCGACAGTTGAAGGTACATGAGAAGAGCTATTCTACCCATACCTAGAGTTGGCAGCGGTGATGTTCGTTCTGAAGTTGTGGAGGCACTATCTCTATGGTGTTCATTATGAGGTCTTTACTGACCACCGTAGCCTTAAGTATATCTTTTCTTAGCTGAATCTAAACATGAGGCAGTGTAGGTGGTTGGAGTTATTGAAAGACTATGATATCATATTTTTTTATCATCAGGGCAAAGCTAATGTAATAGCGGATGCCTTGAGTCGCTAAGCACCTAGTATGGGTAGTTTGGCCTTCCTTAAGGTGGACGAAAGGCCTTTGGCTTTGGAGGTTCAGTCATTGGCTAAGTAGTTGGTTCAACTTGATATTTTTACACATTCTAGCATTTTGGCCTTTGTGGAGGCTGGGTCTACCTTGATGGACCAGATTTGGGCACACCATTTTGATTTGACAAGTTGAGGACCATTCGAGATAAAGTATTGAGTGGTGAAGAAAAATCAGCCTCTCTTGATTCGAAGGGAGTTTTGAGGATTAATGGTTGTATGTGTGTGCCCAAGGTTGGTGATTGGGTTGTATGATATTAGAGAAGACTCATTATTCCAAGTATTTGATTCATCGGGAGTAGCAAAGATGTGTCATGACTTGAAATAACGCTATTGGTGGTGTGGCATGAAGAGAAACATTGTTAATTTTGTGGCTAAGTGTTTAAATTTCCAAGAGGTAAATTATGAGCATTATAAACCGAGTGATTCTATGCAAAAGATGCCCATTCTCGAGTGAAAGTGGGACCATATGACTATTGATTTTGTGTTTACATTACCCATTGCATTGGGTAAGTATGACTTTGTTTGGGTGATTGAGGACCGATTGACAAAATTGGGCCATTTTCTTCCGATGAAGACTAGCTATAATGCAGATCAGTTAGCTAGGATCTATCTTCACGAGATTGTTAGGTTACATAGGGTGTCTATTTGTCACGCCCCGGAAGGGTACCCTAGACATAGCCGACACTTAGAAACCATTGCTGGCTCCCAAGCGAACCACTTGACCTGATCACACATCTATTCATTGATTCAATCAACGGAATACTTAAAATAAAGGGGTAATTAAGTGGGCAATTCCAATCAACAATCTAGCTCAAGGAAGAAAGGTCATGTTCCAATAAATCAAACTCCAATCTATGTTATTAAAATAGTCTAATGAGAACAATTCAAGGAAATAAAATACTTAATCAACCCATCACTATCTAATCTATTAAGCCTCTATCACTACCATCTAATTGGTGCCAATGACAGGTTCATGGCTACCTCAAATCAAAATGAAAAGACTAAACTCATCACAAGAATAACATAAGTGGTATCTTCTGAATATAGAGGAGGACTCACCAATAAGCTGAGTGTAAATAGATTCTCAATGGCGTGCTTATTGATGATCTCTTAAACATGTCTCTACATCATAAAATAATGTAGGTCCAAATGGATGTCAGTACATGGAATGTATGAGTATGTAATATGACAAAATGAAACATACATCAAGGTAGAATAACATCAGTTCAGATATCTCAAATCAGAAAGATAAGAGAGACTCGATCAAGGTGTCCTAAGTCTAAAGTAAGAATATAGTTTAGACAGAGACCAATCATATACAATCCGATCCAATCCAATCATATACAATCCGATTCAATCCAATCACATATCATCCAATCCAATCCAATCATATACAATCCTATTTAATCTAATCACATACCATCAAATCGTATACAATCCAATCTCATACCATCTAATCCAATCAAATCATATACAATCAAGTCAACAATAAAGTCAAAGGACTCAACTCAATAGATATGCAAATTAGAATTTAGCAATGTTTTGCAATTCGACTCAATCATCTATAATCTCAATCAAACTAATTATATCATGCACAATCCACTCAATTTGAGAGTTTTTCTAACCGACAAATATCACCTATGAGCTAGTAATGTACAATAAGCCGACGTTGTTGCCACGTCCATCTATACTTTTCTAGGGTATGAACGAATCAACTAAATCATGGATCCAATAATCTATCAAGTCCTATCTTTTCAGGACAATGAAATAGGGAAATATTCGACATGGTACAATCTCTTCCTACATTGGTTACGTAGTTCATAGGATTGAAGTATGGACTATACTCTTACCCAATTTGGTGCTCAATACTCCTCCTAAGACTCAATGTGCTCATATCTATCAGGTGAGTAAAATACTCAAAATACTCATTTAGTCTCATTGGACTCTTTCAAAACTCAATTAATCTGGTCTCATTGGACCCTTTTTAAAACTCAATCAATCTGGTCTGATTAAAACTTTTCAAAACTCAATAAATCTGATTTCATTGGACTTTTTTCAAAACTAAATCAATCTGGTCTCATTGGACCCTTTTTAAAACTCAATCAATCTGGTCTCATTGGACCCTCTTCAAAACTCAATCAATATGGTCTCATTGGACCCTTTTTAAAACTCAATCAATCCGGTCTCACTAGACCATTTTCAAAACTCAATCAATATGGTCTCATTGAACCTTTTTCAAAACTCAATCAATTTGGTCTCATTGGACCCTTTTCAAAACTCAATCAATTTCAAGCATCACTTCATTTAAGACATCTAAAATCATGCTTTCAAACTCAATTAATGTAGTAAGTGTTGAATGCATTTAAAACATAATTTTAACTCCTAAACTCTATCTCAAAATAGACATTTTAATGTAAAAATGTTCAACTCGTTTATATTCAAAATATTCATGCTCAAAATGATAATTAAAAGACTTCTCAAACTCAGCTCATGCTTAAACTTTTTCTAAATCAAAGATGAAAACAATCATTATTTTAAACTCAAAATAGTGCATAAATAATTTATTTAAAAATATTCACAAATCATTTTTAAAACTCCTTCTCAAATAATCATTTATACTCAAAATTCTCATATGACTCCAATCAATCAAATTCTGCAAATCATATCGATTTTATATGCCTCTGCAAATCATGTAGTCACATTAGACACATTAGACTCCAATCCATTTTATCTCAAAATATCACCATCAACATTACCTCTTCATCAATGATATTACCTTTTTAAAACTAAACATCATTTACATCATCATCAACATTACCTCTTCATCAATCATTTTACCTTCTTAAAGATGAACATCATTTATATCATCATCAAACATCTTACTCCAAAATCCTCATTTAACTCTATGTTCAATTTCATAAAACTCATTAAAATATGCATCACCTCACTTTAAAAGCAATATTTTAGTTATACATGAAAAACCATCAATCTCAACCTCAAGACAAATTAAGACAAAAATAAAATCTTATCTTGGGTTCATGTGAATGAATACATGAATCCATACTCTCAATAAAACTCAACTCAAGAACATCATTAATACGTATGAATTTATATACAAAACTTAATAGAAATTATAGATATCTCAAGAACTCAAGTCATTGAATCTCAAACTCAACTCAAATCAATGAAGTTGTAGGGCACGTGAATGAAATCAGTCCAACATTATGAGTAGCCTTACATACCTAGAAATCAAAGGAAATCAAGACTTGAAGGAATGACTTGAAATCTAACTCTTCTTCTTCTTCTCCAATTCTTGCTCTTAATGCTCTTGGATGTTTTTGGAGAGAAAAGACCTTAAAAACTGATATGGGGGCAGAATTTTGCCCTAAAAATGCGTCCAAGGTCATACATATATTATTAGGCAATTTTCCCAAGATGCCCTTACAAAATCTGGAAAACTAGACAAGTCCGCAACAGTTCGGGATGCGGACTTGTCACACACCTTTTTTGTCGACAAAAAAACAAAATCTGGAAAAATTAGCCAAGTCCACGACAGGTCTGCGACCCAAACTTGTCGCGCACCATTCTGGTTGATAAAAAAACAAAATTTGGAAAAATTGGCCAAGTCCACAACATGTCCACGACGCAAACTTATCGCTCACCCTTCTGGTCGACTGAGCATAAATGTTTACTCTAAACTCCAAAAAATATAATCTTGGTGGAGTTGAAAAGAAAAAACTCAAAGACCTTTAATTTTTATAGGTTATGGGCCACCTAATTCATTATCTTCTAGGAGATATAGTTATTTGAAGTTGACCCTTATATGAACTCATTCGAAAACTTAGCCGATAGAAATTCTTTGGAATCAGCTTGGTGTTAGAGATCCCTTATGACCCTAAACCACATATAATACACTTCAAATACTTAGGAATTGATCCTAACTCATGTATACAATTAGAAGTCATTCAGTTAGAGTCTATACGCATATGAAGAATGATTCGTGTTTTGGCAGAAAAAAAATTGGGGTGTTACACTATCTATATTGTGTCGTATCACGGTCCAATGTTCACATCTCACTTTTGGGAGGCATTGCAACGTGGTTTGGGTACGCGTCTAGAGATGAGTTCAGTATTTCATCCCCAGATCGATGGCCAGTCTGAGTGGACTATTCAGGTGTTGGAAGATATGCTTATGGCCTATGTGATTGATTTTGGGGCCCAATGGGACCAACACTTGACCTTAACGGAGTTTGCCTATAATAACTATTATCACTCCAACATTCAAATGGAAATATTTGAGGCATAGGTGGTTTGATTCAGTTGTGGTTGAATGATTGGATACTGACTTACTCAGAGATACTATGGAGCGGGTACGCTTGATTCAGGATCGACTATTGACAACCCAGATTCGTTAGAAGAGTTATGCTGACAGGAGAGTTTGACCCTTAGAGTTTATGGTGGGTGATTGTGTGTCTTAAATTATCGCCCATAAAAGGTGTGATGAGGTTTGGAAAGAAAAGAAAGCTTAGCTCGAGGTTTATTGGACCATTTGAGATTTTGAGGAGAGCGGGTGGGGTGGATTTTGAGTTGGCCTTACCCCCTAGACTGTCAGCTAACCATCCGGTGTTTCATGTCTCTATGTTTCGCAAGTACATGCTGGATGAGTCTTATTATTTCTTATGATGTGGTAGAGTTGGGTCTGAATTTGACTTATGAGGAGGAGCTAGTAGCTATCCTAAACAGACAAATTCGTAGGCTCAGGACCAAGGAGATCGCTTCGATCAAGGTTCAGTGGCGGCAGCTCCCTGTTAAAGAGGCGACTTGAGAGTTAGAGTCTGGTATGTGGGCCCGGTACCCTCAGCTCTTTGATACTCTAGGTACTTTCCCTTATCTTATGTTTGAGGACGAACATCCTTTTTAGTGATAGGTGTTGTAATGACCTTTAGGGTCATTTTTGAAAATTTTGTGAAATTACCATTTTACCCCTGAATCATTCTCTCGAGTCTTGACACAATTGACATTTCCAGCAACTCAAAAACCTACCATCAATATACTCGAAAGATCGATTTCAAGTTCAATTGGTGTTGTTTCGGTATCTTGTGTTGAGAGTGAAGCTTCATCTCCGACGATCTCATCTCCGGCGTATTTTCTATCGCGCCGATATCATCTCCGGCGAATTCGTAAACGTGTTGATCTCCGTTGCAGGATCTACCTTGCGTCTGGTTAGTGGTTCCCAAGTCGTATTTTGTATATATAAACCCCGAGTCCGGTTCCGGCGAGACCCTACCCAGCTGCACGGCAGTCCGATTCCAGCCAGACCCAAGCGACCGGCGATCCACTACGGCAGTTGCGCAAAAGAATTGCACCAGATCTGAAAACGTCACCGGAGCTAAGGCTTATATCTCCGGATCCATAACATACAACGACAGTGAAGCTTGAAGCTTCATTCGCTTTACTTTCTTGCTTGTTTCATTTTCTTTCTATAACTAATCTTACAGGACAGGAAAAAAAGATTGATATTCAAACAACTCTGTTGTTGTCGACACCGCTGTTGTCCGCCGCCGACACCCTCTGCTTCATAGTTCCGCATCAGTAGCTATGCTAGCAGTTACTCCTTCTCTTCTGAAAAGCTGACGGAAATCGCGGAATTTCTGAGAGGTGTATAGATCTGGATTTCTGGTGATGAACAATCGTTGCAACTCATCTCCGTACGCAGACGTGAATAGTACTCCGACCGAAGCAGTATTTTCCAGCAGTAACCAGGTTCATTTCTACTGGAGTTGGTACCTCCGGTTCTTATATCTTTATATATCTAGTCTTTTTTCATATACTTGTCGTTACTTTTTGCTGACTTTAGACCCCCTAATAATTTATTAGTTCATACGCATTTTCGTGGCTTTGGATAGTGATGGTAGACTAGGGTCATGTTCTCGCTCATGGACGGGGATGAGGGTAACGAGGAGTAAGTGGGTTAAAAGAGCGTCTAGACTGAGAATAGGTTCTTGAAACATTGGGACGTTAAGGGGTAAATCCATAGAACTGGTTAAGATTCTAAAGAAGAGGAAGATTAATATAGCCTGTGTCCAGGAGACAAAATGGGTAGGCTCTAAAGCTAAGGAGGTAGACGGGTATAAGCTTTGGTTTTCTGGTAAATCGAAGTATAGGAATGGGGTAGGCATTTTAATAGACAGTGATTTAAGGGATCAGGTGGTTGAGGTTAGGAGAGTCAATGATAGGATGATGTCGATTAAAATGGTCATTGAAGGGATCACGTTGAACATTATTAGTGCCTACGCGCCGCAAGCGGGCTTACGCGAGGAGGATAAGAGGCACTTTTGGGAGGATTTGGACGAGTTAGTGGTAGGCATACCACCTACTGAGAAGCTTTTCGTGGGAGGGGATTTCAATGGGCACATCGGGTCTATTTTAGGAGGGTATGATGATGTACATGGGGGCTTTGGCTTCGGGGACAGAAATGGAGGAGGAATCTCACTTCTGGATTTCGCAAGAGCTTTCGGATTAGTGATAGCCAACTTGAGTTTCCCAAAGAAGGAGGACCACTTGGTAACCTTCCGTAGCTCAGTGGCTAAAACTCAGATAGATTTTTTACTCCTTAGGAAGGATGATAAAGGTTTGTGTAAAGACTATAAGGTCATCCCGATCGATAACCTTACAACCCGACATAAGCTTTTAGTGATGGATTTAGGGATTAAGACAATGAGGATGAGGAGGGTCGGGGAAGAACGATCTAGGATCAGATGGGGGAGTTTGACAACTGTTAGGGCCCTAGAGATGGGAGAGAAATTAAAGGATATGGGAGTCTGGGATAGTAGTGGGGATGCAAACGGTATGTGGGATAGGACAACTAGTTGTATTAGGGTTGTAGCAAGGAAAGTGTTAGGATTCTCAACAGACAGTCATAGACGGCATCGAGGGGACTGGTGGTGGAATCAAGAAGTGCAAGGGAAAGTGGAAGCAAAGAAGCTGGCGTATGCTAAGTTGATAGAGAGTAGGGATGAGGTGGAGAAGTGGACGAATGGAGAACTGTATAAGATAGCGAGAAAGGAGGCGAAGTCGGCGGTTGCAACGGTAAAAACGGCAGCTTTTGAACGCCTTTATGCTGAACTAGAAGAGAAAGGCGGGGACAGGAAGTTATTCAGGCTAGCCAGGGCCCGGGAGAGAAGGGCACGCGATGTGGATCAAGTGAAGTGCATTAAAGACGAGCACGGAAAAGTACTGACAGAGGATACCCTTATTAAATAAAGATGGCAGTCTTACTTCCATAAATTTTTGAATGACAGTGGAGACACAGAAATTGTGTTGGGAGATTTGGAACATACAGGAAGGAGTCACGATATTGGGGGTTGTAGCAGTATTACGGTCGATAAGGTTAAATGTGCTGTTCATAGGATGCGCTGGGGAAGAGCGACCGGACCTGACGAGATCCTTGGAGAATTTTGGAAGAGTGCAGGCTCGGTAGGTTTGGAATGGCTGACTAGGTTATTTAATGTCATCTTTATGACTGCAATGATGCCCGTAGAATGGAGG
The DNA here is from genome assembly GCF_947179165.1 of Solanum dulcamara. Lineage (NCBI taxonomy): Eukaryota > Viridiplantae > Streptophyta > Magnoliopsida > Solanales > Solanaceae > Solanum > Solanum dulcamara. The sequence goes on along the minus strand of NC_077237.1, from coordinate 8,557,037 downwards.
TCGAGCATCATGATCCCTCTATACAAAAACAAGGGGGATAGCCAGAGTTGTGACAACTACAGAGGTATCAAGCTTCTAAGCCATACTATGAAAGTGTGGGAAAGAGTGGTGGAGATGAGGGTGAGGAGAGGCGTGTCTATTTCAGAGAACCAGTTCGGATTTATGCCGGGACGCTCAACTACGGAAGCCATCCATCTTATGAGGAGACTAATGGAGCAATATAGGGAGAGGAAGAGAGACTTGCATATGGTATTCATCGACTTAGAAAAGGCTTATGATAAAGTCCCTCGAGAGATACTATGGAGATGTTTGGAGGCTAAAGGTGTACCGGTAGCGTACATAAGGTTGATCAAGGACATGTACGAGGGTGCCAAAACTAGGGTAAGGACAGTAGGAGGGGACTCAGAACACTTCCCGGTGGTGATGGGGTTGCATCAAGGATCAGCCTTGAGTCCGTTTCTATTTGCCTTGGTGATAGATGTATTGACGCGACAAATTCAAGATGAGGTGCCATGGTGTATGCTTTTTTCGGACGACATAGTCCTCATCAATGATACTCATAGCGGAGTTAACGCTAAGTTGGAAGATTGGAGACACACCTTGGAGTCTAAAGGGTTTAAGCTGAGTAGGACCAAGACAGAGTACCTGGAGTGCCAGTTCAGTGAGACACCTCAGGAGGTTGGCGCGGAAGTTAGGCTCGAGGACCAAGCCATCCAAAAGAAAAGTAGTTTTAAGTACCTTAGTTCTATAATGCAAGGCAACGGGGAAATCGACGAGGATGTCACACATCGTATTGGGGCAGGATGGAGGAAATGGAGGCTCGACTCCGGTGTGTTGTGTGACAAGAAGGTTCCATCACTACTTAAGGGCAAGTTCTACAAAGTGGTGGTTAGACCAGCTATGTTATACGGGGTGGAGTGTTGGCCAGTTAAGGTCTCCCACGTGCAAAAGATGAAAGTTCCCGAGATGAGAATGTTGAGATGGATGTGTGGGCATACTAGGAGCGACAGGATTAGAAATGAGGCTATTCGAGACAAGGTAGGAGTGGCCTCGGTGGAAGACAAGATGCGGGAGATGCGACTGAGATGGTTTGGGCATGTGAAGATGAGAGTCCCAGATGCACCAGTGCGGAGATGTGAGAGGTTGGCCATTGATGGTTTCAGAAGAGGTAGGGGTAGGCCGAAGAAATACTGGGGAGAGGTGATCAGACAGGACTTGACGCATTTACGACTTACCGAGGACATAACCTTAGATAGAAGGGTGTGGAGGACACACATTAGGGTAGAAGGCTAGCACATAGTGATATTTCTCCCCCTTAGCCGTAGGCGTATTAATGCACTGTGATTCTTTGTACTTTGATTTATGGTATTTATGTTAATATCTAATAATACTTACTGCTTTTTGTGCTTTGATTATTTCGTTATCTATTTATCTACTTTTAATACTCTTGTCTGACCTTTTTTTTATGCTTCTAATGAGCCGAGGGTCTTTCGGAAACAGCCGTCCTACATTGGTAGGAGTCAGGACTGCGTACACTTTACCCTCCCAGACCCTACGATGTGGGATTGCACTGGGTTATTGTTGTTGTTGTATCATTTTAACCCTATCATTAGTGCCTCCGAATATTATTTGTTCAGTTTGTGTGGTTGAATATGTTAAAGCCTTAATAGACAGTGAAATGGGCAAATTCTTTAGTTCTATAGGGTTAAGAGGTGAACAAGTGGTTTTCGATACCAAACAAAGCTATGGGTCTCAAAATGAAATTCTGTCAGTTTCATTAGTGATGGAATGTGAAAATTGATCTAAGAGAGTCGTCAGAATCAGATTTGGGGTTGATATGTGAATTTGAGGTCTTAAGTTGCAAAGTAAAGTTTTAAATGAGTTAGTTTGACTTTGGTCAACAAATAGAGTTCGGAGAATCTGATTGGATTTTTGATGATTCCAATAGTTTTGGTGGTGATTCTAACGCTAGAAATGGCTTTTTTTTAAAATAATTTTTAGAGGTTCTGAGGGTAGTTTGGGTATTTCAAGTGTCAAAACTAGTTAAGTTGCGACTTATCGGATTTCGGGTCAAGAAGACATCGAATTCGAATTCCATTGGTTCAATTGAGTCCAAAATGTCAAATTTAGTAGGAGTGCATATATGGTTTATGCGTACGCAATTTCGAATAAATCCTCGAAAGTCCAATTGGAGATTTGAAAATTTTGTTTTTGAGCTATTGCTATGTTGTTGGTGTAGGGGTCCGCTTAAGCGGACCAGGTTCGCTAAAGCAAACCTTCGCTTTTGTGAGACCTATCGCTTAAGCAAAGGGACTCACATAAGCGGGGTTTGCGAAAACGAACGAGGTGCGCTAAAGCAAACCTCTGCTTTAGCAACCCTTTGGTTGCTTTAGTGACACCTTAGAGGTCCAAAAATGGGATTTGGATCTTTTCTTCCATATTTGATTTCTAAGATCTTGGAGGAGCGATTTGTGAAGTAGATTTTTAGATAATTTCATTTGGGTAAGTATTTATAACTTAAATCCTTCAATTTCCTTCCATTATCTTGTGATTTCACCTTGAAATTCATGGTTTTGAATTCAAGCTTTGAAGTTTTTTTTATGAAACTATAAATGGCGATTTCTACCTCAAATCTTACTCCATTTTTATGATTTTTTTTGCCCGTGAACTCTAATTTTCGTGTAGAAGTTGATTTTAAATTAAATTTCAAATTTGACCCTTTTTGAAAATGATCAATTTTTGAACTATTTTACCTCTAGTTCTGAAACCTATCAATATGGGTGTTATTGGACTCTTTATGACATGTATGTTTCATTCTTGATAGTGGATTATCATTTTGGGCATTGAATTCAAAGGTCGTTATTTTGGTAGAGCATTCGAGTGAGGTTTCAGTAGTTGAGGTAGGTTTGACTATCCTTCTTGGGGATGAATTGGGGTGATTAGTCAAATTTATGTTGTAGACTTTGGGATGGGGTCGTAGTGTATTTAGGCCTGATAATTGATATTGTAATTCTCGTGGGGGGGCTTAAATGTGTTGTGTAGACCGTATAAGGGCCTTATGTGATATTTTACCTGTGATTGAGACTGAGTAATCTATGACTTGACTGAGTAGAGATGTGTAGAGGTTATTTGACTAGTAATGCCTATCTAAGGAATTGAGTTTAGAGTTTTGAGCATGCCTGAGTATTGGGATATTATTGAGAAGGGGGTGAATACTTAATTGATGTATTTCCTTTTCAATTACTGTCTATTGAGGGTGAATATCATGCTTAGGTTAAGTTTTGAGAAATTTGAATCTAGTACTATATGTTGAGTTTAGTATTACCTCCATGCCTTATACATTGTGATTGCCTTCATCCTCATTCATACTATTATTGATCAATTGGAAATTGAGAACTGTGGAAACCCCTTTTGAGAAAGAAAATGTGACATCTTTTATATCTTTGACCACGAGGTAGGTGGAAAGTGTATGAGACATTAGTATCATGAGTCATTGGCAATGAGTTGGGTGATGAGGTAGTTGATACATTGACATTGTGATGAGGTATATGGTCTGCGAGACCCCTATGGGTCCTGCTTGATAGTACAGCTCAACAGTTGTATACGATAGGTTGTACGACAACCTTGATCCCACCGTACCATTATATCATTGCAACATCATAGTGCATTGTATTGCATTGATACCTGTGATAATTATTTTATCTGTTTAATTGTGATATTACACTGTAATTATGTGTTTACTTTATTCGTGTCGTTCTACATAAATTGGCGGGAGTGTAGCCGGAGTGAGATTTTTCCGTGTGTAGATGGAAGCGTTCCTTAGTTTATTTCAAAAATTTGATAAATTCCTCATACTCAGTTAGTTAAACCTATTGAGTACATATGAATTATAGTCACCCTTAATTCTGTGTCTCTTTTGATGCAAATACTAGTTAGGGTATCCATCGCGGTAGTTGATTCTAGATGATATATCATCATCGGTTCAGTGGTCAGATCTTGGAATCTAGAGACTTAAACTGTGTATTCAGATTCAGATGTTATACCTAGATGCTCTTAAAACTTATGACATTAGGTTTTGGGAATTATCCATTGTTTTTGCCCTTTATTGTACTTACTGTGGACTGACTTCTCTTTAGGAATCTCATATGGTTTTACTTTTTGGCTTACACATCGAGATGGGGTTTGGGATTTCATCATGACCTCAATTTTTGGTTTGTGACAATGATAATAAAGATTGGATTTGAGTCTCATCAAATTAGGGCCTTAAAAAAGCTTCTTATGGATTCGACATTGGGTTCAAATCCCAATGCAATATAATGATGCTATAGTGACTAAGCAAATTAATATGCTCTTGATAAAAATTGTGAAACTCATTCCACTGAATTTGCTCTATTTTATTAAGTGAATGTGGTAGCAGTACATGATAAGTATGAAAGATTACAATGATTATTGTGGTTGTACAGATGAACACAGACATGACAAAGAGCAAATAATAATAGTCATCATTATGTGAAAATAAAGAACACTATGGGTTCTCCAAATAGTCCTTCAAAATGTGAAGGTAGATTTTTTCACCAACTGATGTGAAAGATCATTAGACACATGATTACTCTGCGACCTAATAGTTTGATAAGTTTATAAATTCTCTATCAAATTAAATAAATACAAAGTATTGGTGCACTTAATCTTTTAAAAGTGATGTTGAGGTGTGTCATATAAATATGACAAAATTTCAAAGCATGACAATGAACTTCTACTGAAAAAATTATGAAGCATGTTATATATGATTATGGTCAAATCCTTGAAGAGAATGTGACTTGTGATAAACATTGTGTATACTCAACCATTTATTCTATTTTAAAGTAATTAGGGGGGGTAATAGGACCCTAGTTAAGAGAGTCTGCACAGTCCACCTCAACTTTTAGGGTATATTTATTTTATTTAAAAGTAATTTAGGGGGTAATAGGACCCTAGTTAAGTTAAGGTGTGTCGCTGAAATTTCGGTCATAGTTCGACGTACTTATGCCTTATCCCTTATTTTTTACAATACTCCTTTAAATATTAAGGCAGTCATGTAGTCATATATAGTCAAAGATGAGCAATTGGACACCCTTCGAGTCTCAACTTCATATATATACACATTAATTTAGAGCACGTGTTTTGCACATGTGCGTTGCGTCAATTAATAAAAAATGTATATAAAAAATTATTTAAATATAATAGTTGACGTTAAAATGTTTATAACTGTTTGAAAGATTTAGAGTTTCATCACTAAATAAAATTACATTAATTATGAAATTCTTTTTAATCTACGAATGCATAATATTTATGACGAACTCATTCGTCAATAAAAGTATAGTGTATTTTCGTCACTAAATAGGTTAATAATACCGACAAAACTATCTTCTCACTATTCAGTTTAATTAGTGACAACATCAATTGTCACTAAAGCTACACATATTCGTAGTTAAACAAAAGTAGTTTCGTCACTAAAAACACTCTTTTATACATGAAAATATATTTTGTCCCTAAGGATTTAAATTAGCGACAATTTTACTTTTACAAAAATGACTTATAATTTTGTAGCTGAAACCTATCATGTCGTCACAAAAATAATAATTTTAGTGACAAAAAAATTATCGTCATGATTAGTGACAATAATACTTGTGTTAGTTACAAATATACCTCGAAGAGTTTACCTGTAGGATTTCTATAGATAGAGGTGGTATATGTTTGATTTTAAAATACACAAATATATTAAAAATTGAGTCATATTCTACTGGTGTTCCGTTTATTTAATAATATAATTTTACCCACTAAGAATTATATGTCAAGGATTAAAAAAGTTTATCCAAAGAGGAATATAAAACTTTTGAAGGTATTAAGCATATTTAATTCACGTGTAAAATTTATGTCTTTTTTTTCAAGATAAAAGTTTGTTTGATATCAAAGAGTCAACGTTGAGATATTTAAAGTTTTACAAAAAAATAAACTTTGAAAATAATCAACACTTTCGCCATTGTCATTTTACAATTATTACAAAAACTAAAGATGGAAAAATAATTTTAGTTATTTAAAGTCCTGATTATTAAGACTTAAGAACTCCTGAATTTAATAAGAGTCTTGTTACTTGATTAATTTTTCTTTTTCTACTAATTTGATAAAACTAAAAAAAATAATTGGTCACAACTACTAAATTTGTGTCGTAATACGCTGATATCTGGCTTCGACATAAAGCATCCCTCATATTAATAAATTCGTGAGTCCGTGGGTTAATTAAATACCAATTTTATAAGGAGAGATTTGTATAAGATAAACTATTAATTTTAAAGTTTTAATAAGTTAAATTTTATCTGATGTCAAATTACTAAATATAAGGTAAATAGTAAAAGATAATTTTGTATATTTTAGGACTCTTTAATTTTTAAAATTTATCATATATTTTATGATTTCTTACTTTAAAATATTATAAATATCATTAAATAATAGTCTTTTTAAAAAGAGTGAAAAGACGATTTTGTCTAAAAAAAATATTTTTAATGAAAGGCAAACAGTTCAAATTGTTGTAAAATTAAGCTCAGAACAATATAAGTATAAACAAAAAAGGCAAGAAATGTAGATGAAGGAGAGAACTTTTCTTCTATTCAAGTGTCTTACAATGGTGAATGTTATCTCTCTTTATAGGTTGAGATATCACCTCAAATGTCACAATATTGAATGCTCAAACTAGTAGATACATTATTATTCAAAAAGGTTCATATCACCTTGAAAATATACATACATGAATCTGACAGTTCATGAATAAACCAAAATGGACAATCCACTATTCAATAGATTTATAACACCCCATCTTGGATGTCCATAGATACTGTGCCTCGTTAAAATCTTAATACGAAAAATCCAATGGAAAAACATTCTAGTGAAGAAAAAATAGTACACATATCTTTTAATACGCATTATTTGTTGCCTCATTAAAAACCTAGCCAGAAAAATTCGATGGAACAAAACATCGATTAAGGAAAAAATAGTGTAACGCGTATTATACTTCTCTTGATTAAAGCTTTATTTGATACCTCGGAAATGACACATTCTAATCTTATATCTCAATTTCACAAATATTGATGTTGGCAGTGCCTTAATGAATAAATTAACAAGATTATAACTTGAACGGATTTGTTGAACTTCTATCTCACAAATGTTTGCTTCATTGAACGCCAAGATATTGTTATGCCTCCACATGTAAGCAAATGATCGTTTGAGACCGAGCTTTATGCAGATCAGATGAATACCCTACATCTTCTTAATCAATCATTTTTGACTTGAATTCATTGAAATTAAAAACTCATGTTTATGATTCTCCAAAGATATGTCCTTGATGCTAATTCATCGTCTTCTTATTGGAAGAGCTGAATCTTGTGCAAAATATTTGATCGTGTATAGCAAGGTTCATTAGTGCCTCAATTGTCTTGATATACGGAGTTTCATCACCAAGAATGTCATGCCTCGAGAAGGTACCTTAGGCTTGACTGACACTTGAAAACCATTGCTGCTCCCTAAGCGAACCAGTTGATCTGATCACTCATTCAAACAATTAGCGGAAGACTCAATGCAATAAAAAGAGACGTTCTAGTGGGCTAACCAATTCAACAACTCAAATAAAATAATAGTTTTAATTAGACAATCTTTGAAAATCAACCTAATCTCATAAATAAAAGTTTGAGCAAAACAAACTCAAAAGGGATGTCAACTCCAATCTACTCAGTCTATGTCTATGAAGCCTCTATCATCTATCAAGAAGGTGTCGAGACAAGACGATGACTACCTCGAAAGAAAATACTCATAAACAATGAATAAAATAATTTCATTCCTCCGAAAGCAAAGAGTTCTCACCACTATCAAGAAGGAAATGGATCTTCAACGGTACTCCTGTCAAGGATCTCTAATACCTATGTGTGCATCACAAAATGATGCAGGCCAAATGACGTCAGTACATGAAATATACGAGTATGTTAAAAGGCAGAAAAATAATAACCATCAAGATATACTCAACTCAGATAACTCGACTCAGGATAATAACTCAACTCAGTAAAATAACACAAGTTTGAAAGTAAAACTATGCTTTAAGAAGGACTTAGTAATATGCAACTCAATCAGATCATATCATATACTATCATGCACCATTTGGGAGTTTCTCTAGTCCGACAACCATTACCTATGAGCCGGTGATGTACAACGAGCGACGTCATTGTTATGTCCGTCCGATACTTTGCCAAGGTAGGGGACGAATCAACCAATTTTGGATTCACAATCAATCAAATCAAGTCCTCTTTTGGGACAAAAAGGGAAACAACCGATTTTACGGTTCAATCCTCTCCTACGCTGGCTACGTAGTTTATTGAGTTCAAATTGTTATTTACTCTCACTCAATTCGGTGTTTGATACTCCTCCCAAGATTCAATATGCCCATAAGACTCCAATCAATCCCTTCGGTTAACTCAAATCAATCAGTTCAATCAAACCATTCGACTAGTCTCATTGGACTCTTTTCAAAACTCAATCTCATCTCAAATTATTAGACTCTTTCAAATCAACTCAATCAAATAAACTCATTGAGCTTTGAGACTGACAGGATATATGAATGGACTAAACTTTTATCCTTAGTATAGTGATATCATAGAAGTAGTTACTACACGGTTGATGAGCTTTGAGACTGGGATTATGTCCATGTCCTGAGTTTCAAATATGTATATATTGATATATCCAGTAATAAAATTACAGTTACCAAAAAAAAACTATAATGCAATTAAATTTTAGATTATTAATTTATTTTAACTTGTTATAACTTATAACATATCACTTATTTTTATTTTTTATATTACCAAATTAAGTTTTATAATAGAAAGATATGTTAAGTATACAATTAGTGTAAAACTCATTCATACACTCACACCCTGATTGAAGCTAGTGTACATAATTAAGTAGAGGCTATGGATTCATGTGCACTCACAATCATCAATTTCTGCTGGAAGACTTCACAAGAATGATAGAAATTCATGTGCACCCTTTGTGTAAGGATATTTAACAAGTTCTCAGATGTGTTTTTTTTCTGTTCCCTACATTTGTTTCCACTGACAAAGACAAACAACCAAAGTAAGGCTGCTAATTAATCTCATCACACAAATCAATAAAAGACTAAACTTTAATTTCAAAATGTCTATTTAAGAACAAAGTTTATCAAAGTAATTAAGGGAACACACTGCAAACATATAACATCCTGTCTTTATAGCCTTGAATCACAAATCAATCCGCGCTTTATAATTCTAATCTACATTTTAATTTTCAAATAGTATAGCTCTGCTTTGGGCGATGCTCTAGGGAACCGCGTCATTTCCATGGCAGTATTCCATTCTTCCAAAGTACCACACGGATTGATACTCAACCTTACCAAAGATGGAGTATGAGCAAGCAACAACTTGATGAAAAACAGTTCAGTTTTTGAACCCTTAAAATAATGCACTGTAAGATCTTTGAGCTTGTTGAGCGGCTGGTCCAAGAAAGTTGGTATGTCTACATATTTTAAAACTGCTCTATTGGAGGAATTATAGACCTAATGGTATCAAATAAATACCACACGTTAGTTTAGCTTCTCGATCATATTTTAATATATGAAGTGAAAAACAGATATACATTTCTTACCCAAATCTCAAGTTTACTCAAATTAGGGCAACTCTTAATCAACTCGAATGCATAGTAAGTCTGGCCGATTTGAGTGAAGTTTACACCTAAATGTAGATGATACAAGCAGTTGAACGTAAAAGGGATCGCCTTTGGAACTTCACCTGCACTCAAAAGCTTTGGAGCAAATACAAGAATAAGAAACAAATCCTACCCAATATGACGCGAAGCAAAATAATTTATGTATGTCAGATTCTTACCTCAAGTTCAAATGAACACAACGCAAGCACCTCAAGTGTAGCAAAGCTAATAAGAAGCTTTTCCAAAGTTATTCTTTCAGCAGGCATTGAATAATTATCAACCTCCAGATACAAACATGTCAATTGTTTGCAGTTCATAAAGCAATTTAGGTCAAGATTACACCGACTCTCATAAAAATGCAAGGACTTCAACCCAACTGAAACAATGTTGAGGTATTGAGTACCATTACATTTTATCAAGGACAATTTGACAAGAAGGGGGACATTAATAACACAAATTTCTGTAGTTGACTCAAAGGTTACTTTTCGCAGAGAAAGCTTTGTAAGTTTTTGAAAGCCAAGAAAAGATTTTGGGAGTTTAACGACACAGTTAAAGAGTTTCAATTTTGTCAGGGTTGGACAATTAAATATATAAGAAGGCACTTTGAAAGGACTATCCTTTGGCATGTTAAGCTTTAACTTCTTGACACTATTTCTGGTGGCATAAAGTATCCATCTATCAATAGCTGGACACAGAGACAACTGTAGTCCTGACATATCGAGATCAAATGTAACAATATCTCCAATATGTTGTAAGAGAATCTTGTCTATTGTTTGTTCGAAAATATGTCGAGATCTTAATGCTAATTTATTGCAAAAGGGATTATCTAGCACCAGATTTGGAAGCGCGGCCCAAATATATCTCCATTTTGTGGACAAAATACTAGTTCTTGCTGCATCTTCGACAGGCAGGAGCTCAAAGATGCGATCTATAACATTTCTTGGCAGATAACTTATTCGATCTTCTTTATCCATTTCAACACTCTCTGTAAGAAAAAGTTGATAGTCTTAGGCATAAAACTATAAAGTATTCAAAGTGTCAAATACACATATCTCCTATATTTATCCAAATATATCTGAAAATTAAAAAGAGTCAATGAGTATGAAATTTGTGGTCTGTACTAATGTTTTCAATATTTTTATCACTTCTATTACATACGTTATTTTTATTATTCTTTTCCTCCACGGATAATAGTTCATCCCGAGTCACAAGAGCAATTGAGCAAACAAATTCATCTACTACCAAACAAATATAAAAATTCAGCAAAATTTAACACATACCTTGAGAAGAAGATGAATGGAACCCTAACTTCCCAAGTGAGGATCCTCTTCTTTTTTTTCCCATAGAATCATAATCTATCTGTCTATATCTATAACTATTTATATTTATACTATATTAATATAGTGTTTGGTCATAGATATCAAATATCATCATAAATTATCTATCCATATACTAAATAAGCTAGCGTTTGGTCAAAGATTTTTATATCATCATAATCTATCTATCTATATCTATACTATATTAAGCTAGAATTTGGTCATAAATTTAAAATATTGTCATAAATTATCTATCTATATACTAAATATAAGCTAGCGTTTGGTCAAAAATTTTCATATCATCATAATCTATCTATCTACATCTATACTATATTAAGCCAGAATTTGGTCAAAGATTTTCAAATATTTTTGACAAGTTATTTTTGGATAAAGTTTTGGGGTGAAGTTTTATCATGTGTTTGACCATAGTTCTTGGAGAAATATTTTACTTTTTAAAGAAATATGATTATACCCATAAGTTGTAAAAACTATTAAAAATACATATGAATTTGTATTATCATTTCAATCTATAATGAACATGATGCAATTAATTTTTACATTATTAATGTATTTTAACTTGTTATAACTAATAACATATCACTTATTTTATTTTTTATATTACCAAATTAAGTTTTATGATAGAAAGATACGCTAAATATACAATAGGTCAATTTAATCTGATAATCTAAAACTCATTCATACATTAACACCCTTGATTGAAGCTAGCATACCTAATCAAACTATTACCCACTCCATCTGTACCCGTGTTGATGCCGACTGGTCGATAGAGAGCTCAAATTAGGGATCAAACAATGTAACTTCATTGTCTCAGGTACCAATTCTTACCCCCACTACCTTCACTAGTACAAATGCAATCTGTGAACTCGGAAGAATTAATGAGAGAAACAAGAACATAAATATCAGTGTTAAGAGAATAAAAGTAATGGTTTACAAAGAAAAATTAGAAAAGAAGTTAATCCTTATTTGTCATCCGAATCTCTTAAAAAGCTCATTAGATATAAGATTTTCCAGTAGACTTCCAGCTAGGAAATTATGTTCTAGTTATAAACCCCATCCTGAGGGAGCAAGGTGCACAGATAGGATCCAAGAGGAACATGCCACTAATAATACCACCCAACATAAACAGATCAATGAATCTAATAGAATAGAATTGTAGAGGAGGTAATGACCCGGATTTTAGGAGGAATTTTCGTTCACTTCTAGATTGGCATAAACCCCCCTTAGTAGATCTCCTAGAAACTAAAATGGAAAATCATCAATCTCTGCTGGAAGACTTTCCATTCACAAGAATGATAGAAATTCTGGCGGTAGGAAACTTTGGAGGCATTGTGAAACTTTGAGATGATGCAATTCTAGAACTGGACGAAATTACTACTACTACTACTCAGGAAGTCTATGCAATCATTAAGGTAAAATACTATGATACTTCTTGGTTATTTAGTGTTGTTTATGCTAGTACTCATAGATACATGCATAGGCTACTATGGGATAATCTCCATACTACCACTTTAAATTGTCGAAGGTTCCTAACAAATGGAAGATGGAGGTTGGTTATATGATCAACATGAAATTATTGATTATACATCTTCGTACTTCAATAAACTCTTTAACAACCATCACCAATCTCCAAGAAATTTTGACTCTCATGACCATACCTTATCCCATGCAGATCTAAATTCTAACCTAAGTGGGCGATAGTGTCATGACTTCGACCCGCTGTGATTGACAACTACACTAATCTTTCGGTGGGAGAACCATTTTTACAACCCAAGCTAACAACACTTATGAAATATAACAATCTAAGATTTGCGAAAGCAAGATTAAATCAAGAAATAATACTATGTCCCCATAAACTCAGAAAACAATCTAAACAACAACTGAAAATGCGAAAATATCCTAGGAACTGAAAGTCATCGTACCAAAACTCTAAAAGTAAACAAGTCTAGAAAGGAAAATGCAATTCCCAAAAGAAATCATTAAGAACAACAATTGTCTGAACATACACCCGATCCAATTTATGTGTCGGAACATGACACCCAATCTCAACATACAAACAACCACAATTTCATTCATTATTCAGCATGATATCACCAAGAACATGTTAATCACAAAACAGGCCAGCAAGTGATCATTTCATATATAATCTAGCAAGTTTAATTTTCCTATTCATATACACATATTCATATCATAAAGAAATTTAACAAGTATATGAAACACATACAGGAAACAAAACCATCACCTACCTTAAATTCAAGCTTCAATAACTCTAAGGTGCAAGAGATTTCCCTTTTCGGGTTCGTTCTGCTTGTTCTTGGTCTAAAAATAGTAAATACACACAAGGATCAATAAAATGGCCTAACTAATATGAATTATAACTCAATTCTTACCCAAGGCCAACCCCATGATCCTAACTTCCATTCTAGAGCTACTTTCCACAGTTAGTTTTCAAGCCAAAACCCTCCCTCAATATCACCCACCATAGATTATGGGTTATAGGAATCAATTCACAAGTTTAGGGAGTAATTTACTTACCTTTGGCACAATTTGGAGTAGGAATCAGTAGAAAATCTCCCTAGTCCGTTTCTGGTGCGTCAAGAACAAAGTGGGAATAAAATAAATTGTTCTAGAGTTTTTTCCTGACTTAAGTCGCGACTGCCCTGCTCTGGCGGGTTGCATGGAAACAGTGAGCTAGGAGTTTGAGATCCAAACCCCCATTTCATAACACACCCTCTTCCAAAGACGTATTAAATTGTACCCTCCACGCTAAGTTCAATTTTGGGAGTTTTACTCGTCTGAATGCAATTCCGCGAAGCCGTAAATAATCTGTATCATCTTGGCTATCAACTTACCCAATAAAATTAGATATCCGATCCTCCACCATTCACAAGGTCATCCTAGATCTCATCTGACACAGAATTTGTCCAAGTCTGGCCTAGGCTAAATTTTTATGAAGTTACTATCCGAAGTTTTCTGGCCCAAAATTCTTCCTCATTGGCCTATCCGTAACGATGGGGACATGGCATTATAGATAGTCTAACTGATGGGGAATGTAATGATGTATATCCTTTCCAACCATATAAGGCCCCTGGATCGGACAAAATTCACCCCTTCTTCTATCAAAAGTATTGGAATATAGTAGGCCTCTCTTTAGTAGCATTCTGTAAGAAAGCATGGGTTGAAGAACGTACCAACCCAAATATCAACATAACTCATGTTTGTCTAATCTCAAAATGGAAAAATACTACAAACCTTAAGAACTTTAGACTTATAAGTCTATGCAATACTACTTACAAAATAATCATCAAAATTATAGCTAACAAGCTCAAGCCTATCTTGAAAAATCATAGGACCTTGCCAGAAAAGCTTCCTAAGAAATAGAAAGGCAAATGATAACGATATCATTGTCCAATAAATCATAAACCACTTCAAAAAAATGAGAGGAGCACAAGGTAACATAATAATGAAAATAGACCAAGAGAAAACTTATGATAAATTAGAGTGGTCTTTTATGAAATACACTCTACAGTATTTCAATTTCCCTCTAAACATTATCAACCTTATTGTGTCCTTGCACATCCATTAAGATTGCAATTCTAATTAATGAAGCTAGAACGGGTTATTTTGAGCCAAATAGAGGGATAAGGTAGGGAGACCCCATGCCTCCTTATATATTCATCTTATGTATGGAAGTACTATCGAGACGCATCAATAACGATGTACTACAAAAAATATGGAAACCTGTATGGATTGCAGGTAAAGGTCCAAAACTATCCCATTTATTTTTCGCTGATGATTTAGTGATTACAGTAAAGCTGAACTAAAGACATGCCACGCTATCAGAAATACTCTGTCGAACTTCTGTGATATGAGTGGCCAAAGTATTAATCTTAACAAGTCTAAAATTATCTTTTCAAAATACTGTACATCTCTCATAATATAGGAAATAACAGATACTATGGGACTCCCCAAGAGCAATAGTTTTGGGAAGTACCTTGGGTTTCCTTTTTTCCACCAAGAACCTACTTATTGTTTATTGTTTGATTAATTGGTATGAACTTTTATTTTATTAAATCACACAAATCAATAAAAGACTGAACTTTCAAAACATCTATTTAAGAACAAAGTTTATCAAAATAATTAAGGGAACAAACTGAAAACATATAACATCCTGCCTTTGTAGCCTACAATATTTATCTTGATGTATAACTCTCTTTGTATTTTTACTTTCACTTTTTCTGAATGAATCAAATGAGGGAAAGAAGCTCTCTATTTATAGTAGAATAAAAACGCGTAAAAGAATTTTACGCGTTTTCAAATCGCGTAAAATGAGGCTGCAGGCAATTTTTTCAAAAATTGCTGCTGGCTGACTTTTACTTTTCTTGCATTTCTTTTTTTTGTTTTCCTGCCTACTTTTTACCTTTTTTTGACTTCTGCTGCCTAACTTTTCTTTTTTACTTTTGACTTTTCTTTGCATTCTCCCACTTGAAGATTTAATTAAAAATCAATTAAGTCTTCACACCATCCTTTCTACCCAGTTATTGCAATGTTACGTTTCTGTTAGGCCAATAAAAGATCGACACCATTTAAACTTATTACTGTTGATCGACTTCATAAACATATCTGCTAGGTTGTCATTAGTGTGAATTTTATGAATGTCCAGACTACCTTCTTCCACCTTCTCACGAACAAAGTGATACTGAACTCGTATGTACTTTATCATTGAATGAAATGCCGGATTCTTTGCAAGACGCAAAGTGCTCTGACTGTCACAAAATAGAGCAACTTTCTCTTGTTTGTGCCCGAGTTCCTCCAGTAATATCTGCATCCATATTGCCTCTTTGCTAGCTTGTGTAGCTGCTACATATTCTGCTTCGATCGTAGATGTAGCCATGATAAATTGCAATTTTGAAACCCAACTTACAGCTCCTCCAGCAAGAGTAAACACATAACTTGTGGTGGACTTGCTTTTATCAAGATCACCTGCATAATTTGAATCAACACAACCTTTAACAGTAAAGTTTGATCCTCCATAACACATTGCAACATCTGAGGTAACCTTGATATATCTTAGGATCCTCTTAACAGTATTATAATACTCTCTACCAAGATTAGCCATGCATCGACTGATCACTCCCACTGCTTGTGTAATGTCAGGTCTTGTACATACCATGGAGAACATTAAACTTTCCACTATTGATGCATACGGTACTCGAGACATCTCCATCCTCTTTGCTTCATTGCTAGGACATATGCTTGAGGATAACTTGAAATTAATAGAAAGTGGGGTAGAAATTCACTTACAGTCTTGCATCATTAAGCGTCGCAAGATTTTCTTCAAGTAGTTCTTTTGAGAAAGCCAAATCTTCCTATTATTTTTGTCTAAGTGAATTTGCATCCCTAGAATCTTGTTTGTTGGTCCCAAGTCCTTCATTTCAAACTCCCTAACCAACTGTGCCTTTAAATTTGTGAGACGATCTTTGTTGGGGCCTGCTACTAACATGTCATCAACATACTACAGTAAAATAACAAAATCGTCATCACTAAATCTCTTATAATAAACACAAGGATACAACTATGTCTGTTGTATCCAAGGTTTATAATGAAGGATTCAAATCACTTATACCCATACCTCGGCGCCTGTTTGAGACCATATAGAGATTTTTTCAACCTGCAAACCAAGTTATCTTTTCCCTGTTCTTCAAAACCTTCTGGTTAGAGCATGTAAATTTCTTCTTCAAGTTCTCCATGAAGAAATGTAGTTTTAACATCTAACTGCTCCAAGTACAAGTCAAATATAGCACACATCGCCAGGACTACTCGAATTGTTGTGAGTCAAACCACAGGAGAAAATATCTCATTGAAGTCTATACCTTCTTTCTGAGCGAATCCTTTCACCACCAATCTTGCACGATATTTCTCCACTTGATTATTACCATTGCGTTTGATCTACTAGACATATTTGTTTCCAATGGCCTTTCTTCCTTGTGGTAATTAAACAAGATCTCATATTTTATTTTTATGAAGAGATTCAATTTCTTCTTGCATTGCTGCCATCCACAAAGATGATTCTTGGCCTTTCATAGCCTCGTGAAAAGTTGAAGGCTCTCCATCTTCTGTTAATAGACAGTATGCAACATTGCCCTCCATAGAATAATCTGAGTGCCAAGCTGGTTCTCTTCTCTCCCTAGTTGACCATCGAACTTGTGGAGTTTCTATCTCAGCTTGCTCTTGTTCTTCGTGCTCTGGTGCTGCTTTAGAAGAAATTGGAACTTTTTTTATTTCTTCAACTTCGACTGTTGTTGTTTCTGATTTTTGTTTTGAAGTGCTACCTTCTTTTGCTTGTATATTGTTTTCAACAAATACAACATCCTTGCTGATTACCATCTTGCGAGCATTGGGATCCCACAAGCAATATCCTTTGACTCCATCAGCGTACCCTAAGAAAATTCATTCCCTAAATTTTGGATCCAACTTTAATTTTTCTTGGGTGTTGTACATAACATAAGCAGGACTTCCGAATATATATAGGAGAGAATAATCAATTAGTTTTCCTGTCCACATCTCCATTGGCATTTTCAGATCAATTGCGATTGATGATGACCGATTGATCACATAACAGATGGTTTTGACTGCTTCTGCCCAAAATAGTTTTTTTAACCCTGCAGTTGCCAATATAGCTCTTATCCGTTCCAACAAGATTTTGTTCATCCGCTCTGCTACTTCATTTTATTGTGGAGTATATGCCACCGTGAACTGCCTTTTAATACCTTCTTGTTTACAGAAGTTATCAAATTCATCACCAGTGTATTCTCATCCATTATTTGTCCTTAAACACTTGATCTTTTTCTCAGATTCAAGTTCCACCTGTGCTTCGAACTCTTTGAAGATTGGAAAAATATCTGTCTTTCTCTTGATTAGATAAACCCAACTTCTCCTAGATAATTGTCGATAAATGACACAAAATATTTTGATCCTCCTAGGGACTCCACCGGTGCTTGCCATATATCAGAGTGGACCAGATCTAATATTTCTTTGCTTTTAGCAGAAGAACTGCTAAACTTCAGTCTATGTTGCTTACTGGTAACACAATGCTCACAAAAGGATAGTGAAACCTTTTTGAGCTCTAGAAGAAGCTTTTGCTCAGCAAGAATCTTCAAACCTCATTTCGATATATGGCCAATTTTACGATGCCATATCATCGTTGATTCTTTAAATGAACTTGCTGATGCGGTTGATGTTGCTCCTTCCTTGTGTGTTTTACCTTTAAGCACATATAAATTTGCAGCATGTTTCTCTACTTTCATCACTACAAATACTTTTTTGGATATTTTCATGACTTCACTATGAGTCTTATATTAATATCTATTATCATCTAATTATCCCAAAGACAATAAATTCTTCCTAAAGTCTTTTACATGTCGTACCTTCTGGATAGTGCGTATTGTGCTATCATACATCTTTATTTTGATGGACTCAATAACAATAATATCTAAAGAATGATCGTCTCCCATAAACACAGACCCTCTTGAGATAGGATTATATTGATGGAACTATTCTCTCCGGGAAGTCATGTGCCATGTTGCTCCTGTGTCTATGATCCAGACATCAGTAAAATATTTTCTGCCTTTATTATTTGATATTGCTTTACTACATAAAATATCTCTATCATCCAAGGTACTTGCGACATTCTCTTGAGCATTTGATGGCTCAGGGTGTTTACTCTTTTTTTTAACCGACAATCTTTCTTGAAGTGCCTTTTCTTGCCACAGTTGTAATACTTGATATTTTTCTTACTTCTTGATTGAGATCTACCATGATTTTGACTCCCATTGGGGCCACGTTCCGTTGGTCTTCCTCTCACCATCGTCAAAGCTTCAGCTTGCAGTGAACTTGCTTGCCTGTCTTCCTTATTTTTTTATCGATTTTCTTCTTCTAAGACAGTGGCTGCAATTTCATCAAAAACTAGATTGTCTGTATTGTTCGTCAGGTTGATGATGAGTTGATCATACGAGTCAGGAAGACTTTGAAGTAGAAGCTCAGCACGTTCAGTCTCCTCTATTTTACAACCCATTATTGTAAGTTGCGAAAACAAAGTATTCAAAGTATTGATATGTTCAGTAACTGACATGGATTCTGCCATTCGAAGAGTATACAATCTTCTTTTTAAGAAGATTTTATTATGCAAAGACTTTGCCTCGTACAATCTCGTAAGAGTATCCCATATTTCCTTTGTAGTCTATTTTTCAGCCACACTAAATAACACTTGATCAGCTAGTGCCAAGTGTAGATCAGCAACTGCATTGCTGTCTATGTCATTCTACTTGCTATCATCAGTGAAGTCTGTGGGCCTGCCTTCAACTGCAGCTAAGCAATGTCCTTTCTCAATATCGCTTTTATTTTTATTTTCCACGATGAAAAATTAGTACAATTGAATTTCTCAACGTCAAATTTTGTTGTATTCGACATTGTTATTTTCTTTACACCCTTCTAGTGGTATCAATGTCGAATACAATAAAATTTGACATTGAAAAATTTAATGAGACTAATTTCTCATTGTGGAAAATAAAAATAAAAGCAATATTGAGAAAGCACAATTGCTTAGGTGTAATTGAAGGCAAATCCACAGACTTCACTGATGATAGCAAGTGGAAAAACATAAACAGCAATGCAGTTGCTGATCTACACTTGACACTAGCTGATTAAGTGTTATCTAGAGTGGCTGAAAAATGGACTACAAAGAAAATATGGGATACTCTTATGGGATTATACGAGGCCAAGTCTTTGCATAATAAAATTTTCTTAAAAAAAGATTGTATACTCTTCGAATGGCAGAATCCATGTTAGTTACTGAACACATCAATACTTTAAATACTTTATTTTTACAACTTACAATAATGGGTTGCAAAATAGAGGGGACTGAACGTGTTGAGCTTCTACTTCAAAGTCTACCTGACTCCTATGATCAAATCATCAGCAACCTGATGAACAATACAGACAGTCTAGTTTTTGATGAAATTGCAGCCGCTTTCTTAGAAGAAGAAAATCGATAAAAAAATAAGGAAGACAAACAAATAAGTTTGCAGCAAGCTGAAGCTTTGATGATGGTGAGAGAAAGACTAATGGAACGTGGCCCACAGTGGGAGTCACAATCATGGTAGATCTCAATCAAGAAGTAAGAAGAATATCAAGTGTTACAACTGTGGCAAGAAAGGGCACTTCAAAAAAAATTATCGGTTGAAGAAGAAGAGTAAACACCCTGAGCCATCAAATGCTTAAGGGAATGTTGCAAGTACCTTGGATGATGGAGATATTTTATGTAGTGAAGCAATATCAAATAATGAAGGTAGAAAATGTTTCACTGATGTCTGGATCATAGACACAGGAGCAACATGGCACATAACTTCCTGGAGAGAATGGTTCCATCAATATAATCCTATCTTAGGAGGATCTGTGTTTATGGGAGACGATCATGCTTTAGATGTTATTGTTATTGGGTCCATCAAAATAAAGATGTATGATAGCACGATACGCACTATCCAGAAGGTACGACATGTAAAAGAGTTTAGGAAAAATTTATTATCTTTGAGACAATTAGATGATAATAGATGTTCATATAAGACTCATGGTGGAGTCATAAAAATATCCAAAAAAGCACTTGTAGTGATGAAAGCAGAGAAACTTGCTGCAAATTTATATGTGCTTAAAGGTGAAACACACCAAGAAAGAGAAACATCAAATATTTTGTGTCATTTATCGACAATTATCCAAGAGAAGTTGGGTTTATCTAATCAAGAGAAAGGCAAATATTTTTCCAATCTTCAAAGAGTTCAAAGCGTAGGTGGAACTTGAATCTGAGAAAAAGATCAAGTGTTTAAGGACATATAATGGAGGAGAATACACTGGTGATGAATTTGATAACTTATGTAAACAAGAAGGTATTAAAAGGCAGTTCATGGTGGCATAAACTCCACAATAAAATGGAGTAGCAGAGCGGATGAATAAATTTTTGTTGGAACGGATAAGAGCTATATTGGCAATTACAGGGTTAAAAAAACTATTCTGGGCAGAAGCAGTCAAAACCATCTGTTATGTGATCAATCGATCACCATCAATCGCAATTGATCTGAAAATGCTAATGGAGATGTGGACAGAAAAACCAGCTGATTATTCTCGCTTACTTATATTCGAAAGTCCTACTTATGTTATGTAAAATACCCAAGAATAATCAAAGTTAGATCCAAAATTCAGGGAATGTATTTTCTTAGGGTATGTTGATAGAGTGAAGGAGTATCGCTTGTGGGATCCCAATGCCCGCAAGGTGATAATCAGCAAGGATGTTGTATTTGTTGAAAACAAGATACAAGCAAAAAAAGGTATCACTTTAAAAGAAAAATTAGAGACTACTACAATTGAAGTTGAAGAAATAAAAGAAGTTCCTGGTTCTTCTGAAGTAGCACCAAAGCACAAAGAACAAGAGCAAGCTAAGATAAAAACTCCACAAGTTCAACTGTCAACTAGGGAGAGAAAAGAACCAGCTTGGCACTTAGATTATTCTATAGAGGGCAATGTTGCATACTATATATTAACAGAAGATGGAGAGCCTTCAACTTTTCACGAGGCTATGAAGGCCAAGAATCATCTCTGTAGATGGAAATAATGCAAAAAGAAATTGAAGCTTTTCATAAAAATAAAACATGAGATCTTTTTCAATTACCACAAGGAAGGAAGGCCATTGGAAACAAATATGTCTAGTAGATCAAACGCAATGGTAATAATCAAGTGGAGAAATATCGTGCAAGATTGGTGGTGAAAGGATTCGCTCAGAAAGAAGGTATAGACTTCAATGAGATATTTTCTCCTGTGGTTTGACTCACAACAATTCGAGTGGTCCTGGCGATGTGTGCTATATTTGACTTGTACTTGGAGCAGTTAGATGTTAAAACTACATTTCTTCATGGAGAACTTGAAGAAGAAATTTACATGCTCCAACCAGAAGGTTTTGAAGAACAGGGAAAAGAGAACTTGGTTTGCAGGTTGAACAAATCTCTATATGGTCTCAAATAGGCGCCGAGGTTATGGTATAAGAGATTTGATTCCTTCATTATAGGCCTTGAATACAACAGACATAGTTCATATCCTTATGTTTATTATAAGAGATTTAGTGGTGATAATTTTGTTATTTTGCTGTTGTATGTTGATGACATATTGGTAGCAGGCCCCAACAAAGATAGTCTTACAAATTCAAAGGCACAGTTGGATAGGGAGTTTGAAATGAAGGACTTGGGATAAGCAAACAATATTCTAGGGATGCAAATTCACCGAGACAAAAATAATAGGAAGATTTGCCTTTCTCAAAAGAACTACTTGAAGAAAATCTTGCGATGCTTTAAGATGCAAGACTGTAAGTAAATTTCTACCCCACTTCCTATGTGTCCTAGAAATGAAGCAGAGAGGATGGAGATGTCTCGAGTACCGTATGCATCAACAGTGAAAAGTTTAATGTTCGCCATGATATGTACAAGACCTGACATTGCACAAGCAGTGCGAGTGGTTAGTCGATGCATGGCTAATCCTGGTAGAGAGCATTGGAATACTGTTAAGAGGATCCTGAGATATGTCAAGGGTAACTCAGATGTTGCAATTTATTATAGAGGATAAGATTTTACTAATAAAGGTTTTGTTGATTCAGATTATGCAGGTGATCTTGATAAAAGAAAGTCCACCACATGTTATGTGTTTACTCTTGCTGGAGGAGCTGTAATCTGGGTTTCAAAACTGCAATCTATCGTGGCTACATCTACAACCGAAGCAGAATATGTAGCAGCTACACAAGCTAGCAAAGAGGCAATATAGATGCAAATGTTACTGGAGGAGCTTGGGCACAAACAAGAGAAGGTTGCTCTATTTTGTGACAGTCAGAGCGCTTTCATCTTTCAAAGAATCCGGCATTTCATTCAAGAACAAAGAACATACGAGTTCAGTATCACTTTGTTCGTGAGAAGGTGGAAGAAGGTAGTGTGGATATTCAGAAAATTCACACTAATGACAACTTAGTAGATATGTTTATAAAGTCGATCAACAGTAACAAGTTTATATGGTGTCGATCTTCTGTTCTCCTAGCAGAAATATAACATTGCAGTAATTGAGTGGAAAGGATGGTGTGAAGACTTAATAGATTCTCAATTAAATCTTCAAGTAGGAGAATGCAAGAAAGTCAAAGAAAGGAGGCACCTTCCAAGCAACTTTTGAAAAAGTTGCTAACAACTTTTGAAAAAGTTGTTGCCCCTTTTTGACAGAAAAACTTTGGCAAGGAAATTAACGCGTAGAAAATTAACGCATAAATTTTTTATGCATTTTCATCCTCCTATAAATAGAGGGCCTTGTGCCCCTCATTTGATTCATTCAGAAAAAGTGAGAGTAAAAATACAAAGAGGGTTATACACCAAGATAAATATTGTAGTCTTGAATGTCCTCTTGAGTAGTTGTTATTTTTACAAGAGAGAAGTGTTAATTGTTGTTTTCTCATTTTATTTGAGAGCAGTGTACTTTCATATTATCATAGTAAGATCATTCTACTCTGTGGTTTTTTCCCTCTATCTATTTGAGTGGTTTCCACATAAAATTCTTGTGTTCAATTTATTTTTATTATTTATCATATCAAACTTTAGTTGTGGTGCTTCCTCCCCTAAAGAAATGAGGCACCGTCCAAGCAACTTTTGAAAAAGTTGGCAGCAACTTTTGAAAAAGTTGTTGCCCCTAATTGTTGTTTTATCCTTGTATTTGAGAGCAGTGTACTCCCATATTATCATAATAATATCCTTCTATCCCGTGGTTTTTTCCTCTCTATCTGTTTGAGGGATTTACACATAAAATTCTCGTGTCTAATTTATTATCATATCAAATTTTAGTTGTGATACTTCCTTCCTCCAACAAATTTATCATTGTAATAACAATTTTGAATTCTACGAATTGCAGCAATACTATCACAATGAATTAAAATAAGAAAAACTATTTTTTTTGAAATAATGTATTTGAAATAATAAATCTCTCAACCAATTTGATTCACTAGCTAAAGCTAAAGCAATTAATTCAGTTTACATACATAATATTAGGCTAATTGCACTCATCACATATTTCAAACTTCCCAACTTTATGCTATCTAATAAAACAATTGTAGCAGGGTCATCCTACCTTATTACCTCCAATAAATTTTGAGAGATTTACAATATAACCTCAAATTGACTATATTAGAAAATATAATTGTAGAAAGAAAAGTCAAATAAACTAACTAATAATAATTTTGTATAATTCAGGGTGGTTCAAAATTAATCTCTGCCGCCTTTACTAGTAATTCATCACCACCCATTTTTCTTCTCCTTCTTCCCCTCCCCCCACCCCCAACAACAACAAATATAATTTAACGAGAGTAGTGTGTATGCATTTTATAGTGTGTACGCAGATTTTATACCTATCTTGAAAAGGAAGAATGGTTATTTTCGATAAACCCTCAACTCAAAAATAGATTAAAAAAGACGATAATAACAACAAAAAGAAATAACAAAGACATTCTCTGTTTACCTTGATTGCTTGCAATCTGTGTATGTATATCAGGGGTAAGGTCTAGTCCTCCCCTCCTTTTGGGGTTTCCACAAAATGATATACAAACATGATAATTTATTTTTATTTTAAAAAAAGGAAACAACAACAAGAAAATACAATAATCGAATCTAAAAAATCAACCAATAAATAAAAATGTAGAAATACAAAAATACAAGACTAATACTAATACTCCGAAAATAGAAAAACAAAGCACTTGACTATTTACTAACCTTCTAGCCTTATCTTAATTTTCTGAACATTTAGGATTAATATCAGTTCCTTGCTAATGTCTTTCATATGCATTTTTCACTGCTTGTTTGGTAACCAGGAATGAATTGACAGATCGACATGCTAACAAATATTTATTTTGAATTCGACAATTTAAAATAAAAAATTATTTAAAATTTATTTATTTTATTATTATGAGAATCAATTCTACTACTTTTGGTTCTAGGATTTCCATGCTTGAAAAAATAAACTGATGCGTACCGTCCAGATCATCAGTCCGGTACTAGATGCAACCTTTCACCCTAATAAGTTGCCGAATTTTTTATTACGCTCTGGTAGTTCAAAGTTAAGATAGAGTTGGTCAACAAATTAATGTGTGTGGCTTATTTGATACAACAATTATTTAAAAATAATTGAATTAAGATTGTAATTATGCGTGCTATAGATGGTCTGAGAAAAGGAATGGAAGTGGCTGACACAAGAGCTCTGTAACATGGCCTTTGTTTGTCAAAGATTTAGAAGCCATAAATGTTAAAATTGGGCAATCATATTTGTCAAAGGTTTGGTATACTTGATAAGGTTCACATTTGGCAACCATACATGTCAAAGATTTGGTAGCCACAATATTTGATATATACACAATAAGATGTTGAATTTTTGTATCTTCAAATGATATCATCCATGACATCAAGCAACCTATTTTTTCCCTATAAATAGGAAAGTTGACCATTAGTTGAAACACACCTTGAAGCATATGAAAATATTTCATTGTTTTCTTTCTTTGTATTTTTATTAATATTTTGTAAGAGAGTTAGTGTTGGAAAACACTTGCATGAACCCTTTATTTAGAGTGATCTTGTGAGGTTATTCTCTTGGAGTATTTGGAAATAATTAGAGTATTTACTCTAATTTTGTACTCTCTTTTGTACTCTTGTTGATATAGTAAAATCTTGCTCTCCGCTTATGGACTAGGTTACATCGATTGAACCACGTAAAATTTATGTCTTCTTTATTTTCTTTTACTTTCGTTATTATCAACTTACTATTGTCTTTTCTATTGTCATTATAACATTATTTGGCTAAATTCCATATTACCCTATTTCTCAATCCTAACAAATTGATATCAGAGTCGGATCTAATTGAGTTAATTTCAATAGCCAAAAATGATAGTAACAAAGACTTATGTTGAGAAACCTTACCGAAGTGCAAACTTTGGGGTGTGGCAATTAAAGATGAAGGATATCCTAATTTAAGATGGCCTAGATATGGCACTGGAAGGAAAGGAGAAGAAGCCAGAAAATATGACGGACATGAAGTTTACCGTCATAGACAAAAAGACAAAATCAAGTATTATTTTAAATCTCACAAATGAGATTTTACGTGAAGTATCTGCAGAAACCACAACCAAAGGCATGTGAGAAAAACTAAAAACCTTATATATGAAGAGGACAGTGGAAAACAGACTTTACCTAAAGCAAAGGTTTTACACATTTCGTATGGTTGAAGGTACTTCTATACTCTCACATCTTGATGCATTTAATTCTATTCTTATGGATTTGAGTAATATAGATTCTGAAGTTAAAGATGATGATCAAGCCGTATTATTACTTATTTCTTTACCCCAATCATTTAAGCATATTAGAGATACTATGCTTTATGGAAAGGATAATATCTCTTATAGGGAAATCAAAATTATCTTAAAATCAAAAGAACATATAGATAGAGATACTACTGGGGAAAGTAGTGGAACCCATGGGGAAGGTTTATTTATAAGAGGTAGATCTAATAAAAAAGAATCAAGTAGTGAGAGGTCTAAATCAAGGTCAAAGTCCAAATGCAGAAATGTGGTGTGCAAATATTGTCATAAGAAAGGTCATATTATTTTTGAGTGCTATAAGTTGAAAAATAAAGAAAAACATAAGGAAAATAAAAAAGAGCACTAAAATAATGACTCTGCTGAAGCAAGTGTAGCTGCTGATGAGTCTGATGGAATAATATTTTTAGCTACTAGTAATAACTTTAAATCTAACAATGAGTGGATTTTAGATTTGGGTTGTTCTTATCATATGTGTCCCAATAAGGATTTGTTTACCACATATGAATCTGTTGGAGGTGGAGTTATCTTGATGGACAACAATGCTCCCTGCAAAATTTTTGGTGAAGGTACAATTCGAATCAGAATGTATGATAGTGTGGTAAGAACTCTCACCGAGGTTAGATATATTCGTGATTTAAAGAAAAATCTCATCTCATTGGGTACTCTAGAATTTCTTAGGTGCAAATACACAAGTGAAGGTGGAGTTATGAAAATCTTACTAGGTGCTCTGGTGATCATGAAAGCACGCAGATCTGGTACATTTTACACTTTATTGGGATCCATTGTTACATGTGTTGCTGCAATTTCTACTCAATCTAATTCCGACATCACCAAATTATGGCATATGTGATTAGAGCATATGAGTGAGAAAGGTCTTTCCATTGTTAGCAAAAGAGGTCTCCTATGTAGATAAAGTACTGAGAACATGGAGTTCTGTGAACACTGTGTGTTCGAAAAGCAGATAAAGGTCAGCTTCAAATCTCCAGCAATCCATCAAACAAAAGGTACTTTGGACAATATTTATTCAGATCTTTGGGGTCCTTCTCATATCCCATCAAAAGGTGGTGCTAGGTATGTGTTAACTTTCATTGATGATTATTCGAGAAAAGTTTGGATTTATTTTTTGAAAAATAAAAGTGATTTTTTCCTAACTTTCAAACAATGGAAAGATTTGATTGAGAAACAAACAAGAAAACAGGTCAAGCGGCTTAGAACAGCTAATGGCTTAGAATTTTGTAATGAAGAGTTCAATGAATTTTGCAAAAATAAAAGAATTGCTCAACATCGCACTGTGCGGATGACCCCTCAACAAAATAGTGTTGCAGAAAGGATGAATAGAACTCTTTTGGAAAGAGCTTGTTGCATGATTTCAAATGTGGGCTAACAAACATTTTTTAGGCACAGGCTATCTCCACAGATTGTTATATTGTCAACCGTGCTTCATCTGCTCCATTGAACTTTAAGACCCTAGAGAAAATGTGGTCAAGTACTCCTGCTAATTATTCTGATTTAAAATTTTTTGATTGTCCTGCATATATGCATGTGAATGATGAAAAACTAGAGCCAAAGGCCAAAAAGTGTATTTTTCTTGGATATACATCTGGGTGAAAGGATACAGACTTTAGTATCCTGATCCCAAGTCACCAAAATTTATAATTAGCAGAGATGTAACCTTTGATGAATCATCTATGTTATACCCTAGAAAAGAGTCTTTAAGTTCTTGTAACATGAATAAGGAGTAGGGTATACATGAGAAGGTGGAGGTTGAACTTGGCATTCCTTCTTAGCCAAACTCATCAACTTTGGAGCAAAATACAGTTGGAACTCTTAAAGTTGAAGCTCCAGAATTTATGACGTTTGAAGTTGAACCAAATGAGTATTCCATAGATATACATAGACCAAGGAGACAAATTCAAAAATGAGAAAGGTATGGAGATTATGTTGCATTTGCTTTTTCAGTTACATAGAAAACTGAAGAAATTGGAGAACCATCAAATTATTCAAAAGCAGTTTCTAGTATTGATTCGGCCAAGTGGTTGATTGCAATGAATGAAGAAGTTGAATCTTTCCACAAGAATAATACTTGGTATCTTGTAAAGCTGCCGTCAAGAAAGAGAATTATTGGTTGCAAATGGGTCTTCAAGAAAAATGATGGAATTCCAGGGTTGAAGATGCAAGGTATAAGACACGATTAGTTGCAAAGGGCTATAGTCGGTACAAAGAGTCGATTTTAATGATATTTTCTCACTGTTGTTAAATATAGCTCTATTCGTGTCTTGCTTGCCTTAGTTGCCATGTATGATTTGGAATTAGAACAACTTGATGTAAAGACATCTTTCTTACATGGCGAACTTGAGGAACAAATATACATACATCAACCTGAAGGATTTGAAATTGAAGGAAAAGAAGTTCATGCTTGTTTGTTGAAGAAATTCTTGTATGGATTAAAGCAGTCTCCAAGAAAATGGTATAAAAGGTTTGATTCCTTTATGTTGGGTCATGGTTATTCGAGAAGGATGTATGATAGTTGTGTTTACTTCCGAAAGTTAAATGATGGTTCATTTGTTTACTTATTATTATATATTGATGATATGCTAATTGCGGCTAAGAATTTGACAGAAATTTACATTTTAAAAATTAGCTGAAAAGTGAATTTGAAATAAAAGATTTGGGAGCAGCTAAGAAAATCCTTGGCATGGATACCAAAAGAGATCAATGAGCCAATGGGCTATTCCTGACCCAGAGGAAGTACTTGGAGAAGGTCTTGGAAAGGTTTGGCATGAAAGATGCTAAATCAGTTAGTACCCCTTTTGGGTTCATTTTAAGTTTGCAGCTGCTCAATCACCACAGACAGATAAAAAAAAAAGGTATATGGTATAGGTACCATATTCTAGTGCAGTTGGCAGTATTATGTATGCAATGGTGTGTACACATCCTGACATTTCACAAGTAGTAAGTATGGTAAACCGCTATATAGCTTTCCCTGGTAAAGCTCATTGGCAGGTTGTGAAATGGATCCTCAAATACTTGCAAGGCACTTCAAATGCATGTTTGGAGTTTAGGAGAAATGCTAACACCTTGGTTGGTTTTGTAGACTCTGATTATGCAGGTGATCTTGACAAAAGAATATCACTAACAAGCTATGTTTTTTGTATTGGTGGTTGTGCTAGCAGCTGGAAAGCTACATTACAACATGTAGTAGCTTTAACTACTACCGAAGAAGAATATATGGAAGTGACCGAGGCGATCAAAGAAACTTTATGATTGAAGGGTCTATTTGCTAAACTCAGCTTACACCAATGTGGTATTATTACATTAGGTAAGGTATAACGCTAAAAAGAGTTTTTGTGATAGTCAAAGTGTCATTCACTTGAATAAAGATCAAATGTATCATGAGAGAACGAAGCATATTGATATCAAGTATCACTTCATCCGGAAAACCATTGCTAAAGGAAAGGTCTTTGTTCAAAAGATTAACACTAGAAATGACCCTGCTGACATGTTCACGAAACCTCATCCAGTCAGTAAGTTCAAGCTCTGGTTGAACTTGATTGGCATTTATCAAGAATAATTTAACCCATATGGGCTTTTTCGAAGAGGATGAAGCAAATTTACTATATTCACCAAACTCGGGCCAAGGTGGAGATTTGTAATGTGTCCTTTGTTTGTCAAAGATTTGAAAGCCAAAAATGTTGGAATTTGGCAATCATATTTGTCAAAGATTTGGTATACTTGATAAGGTTCACATTTGGCAATCATATTTGTCAAAGATTTGGTATACTTGATAAGGTTCACATTTGACAACCATAAACGTCAAAGATTTGGTAGACACAATATTTGATATATTCACACTAAGATGTTGAATTTTTGTATCTTCAAATGATATCATCCATGACATCAAGCAACCCATTTTCCCCTATAAATAGGGAAGTTGACCATTAGTTGAAACACTCCTTGAAGCATATGAAAACATTTCATTGCTTTCTTTCTTTGTATTTTCATTAATATTTTGTAAGAGAGTTAGTGTTGGAAAACACTTGTGTGAACCTTTTCTTTAGAGTGATCTTGTGAGGTTATTCTCTTGGGGTATTTGGGATTAATTAGAGTATTTACTTTAATTTTGTATTCTCTTTTGTACTCTTGTTGATATAGTAAAATCCTCCTCCTCGCCTGTTGACTAGGTCATACCGATCGAACCACGTAAAATTTGTATCTTCTTTATTTGCTTTTACTTTCGTTATTATCAACTTACTATTGTCTTTTCTATTGTCATTATAGTATTATTTGGCTAAATTCCTCATTGTCCGAGTTCTCGATCCTAACAAGCTCTATAAGTGTTCCAGTCGGGGGCAAGCCACTCGCGGATAAATTTTTAATTTTTAATGTGCTCGAAGAGCCTGTTGATTGCTACTTGTTTGGTAAGCAGGGAATGAATTAACTGACAGGAAGGGAGAATGAAAATATTTCCCTTTGGAATGGTTGTTTAATTTGGTTATGAAGAAAGAAATGTAGTGAATGGAAGTGCTTCTCTTCTAAAAAAAAGTCTTTTGGAATTTTTTTTAAAAAAACAATGGACTTCTACTACCCTTTGTATAAGGACATTCAAGTGTTCTGTTTTTTCCCCAGCACAAAGACAAGTCCGTAGATGTGTTTTCTCTGTTCCCTGCATTTCTTTCCACTCACAAAACAAACAATCAAGGTAGAATAGAAGACATTAGCAAAAGGAACTGCTAATCTCATCACACACATCAATTAAGACTGAACTTTCAAAACATATATTTAAGAACAAGTTTATCAAAGTAATTAAGAGAACACACTGAAAACATATAGCATCCTGCCTTTGTAGACTTGAATCACAAATCAATCCGCGGCTTATAAATTCTTATCTATTTTTTCAAATAGAATAGCTCTGCCTTGGGAGATGCTCTAGGGAACCGCATCAATTCAATGGCAATATTCCAATCTTCCAAAGAACCAACCGGGTCCGTATTCATCCTTACCAAAGATGGAGTACGAGCTAGCAATAGCTTAACAAAAAACAATTCAGTCTTTGAACCCCTAAAATAATGCATAGTAACATCTTCGAGCTTGTTGAGCGGTTGGTTCAAGAAAGTTGGTGTGTCCATACATTTCAAAACTGCTTCAACAGTATCAGAGGAATTATAGACCTAATGGTATCAGATAAATTTCACACGTCAGTTTAGCTTCTCATGTTTTAATATATGAAGTGAAAAAACAAAACAGATCATACATATATATCGTCTATGACCCCCCCCCCCACATACATATATATATATGTATACCGTTTCTTACCCAAATTTCAAGTCTACTCAAATTGGTAATGCATAATAAGTCTGGCCGATTTGAATGCAGTTTACACCTAAATGTAGATGATACAAGCAGTTGAGCGTAAAAGGAAAACCCTTTTGACCTGCACCTGCACTCGAAAGCTTTGGAGCAAATACAAGAATAAGAAACAAACCCCAACTAAGACGGGAAGTAAAACAATTCATGCATGTCAGATTCTTACCTCAAGTTCAAGTAACCACAACGCAAGTACCTCAAGTGTAGTCAAGCTAATAAGAAGCTTTTCCAAAGTCAATCTTTCAGCAGGCGTTGAATAATTTCTGAGATACAAACATGTTAATTGTTTGCAGTTCATAAAGCAATTTAGGTCAAGATTACACCGACTCTCACAAAAATGCATGGACTTCAACCCAACTGAAACAATGTTGAGTTATTGAGTACCATTACAGTTACATCAAGCTCAATTTGACGAGAAGGGGGACATTAATAACACAAATTTCTGTAGTTGACTCAAAGGTTACTTTTTCCAGAAAAAGCGTTGTAAGTTTCTGAAATCCAATAAAAGATTTTGGGAGTTTAACGACATAGTTGAAGAGTTTCAATTTTGGCAGGGTTGGACAATTGAATATATAAGAAGGCACTTTGGAAGTTCTATACTCTGGCATGTTAAGCTTTAACTTCTTGACACTATTTCTGGTGGCATAAAGTATCCATCTATCAACATATGGACACGGAGACAACTCAACTCCTGACATATTGAGATCAAACTTAACAATATCTCCAATATGTTGTAAGAGAATCTTGCCTATTGTTTGTTCAAAGACATATCGAGATCTTGATGTTAATTTATTGCAAAAGAGATTATCTAGCACCAGATTTGGAAGCGCGGCCCAAATATATCTCCACTTTGTGGACAAAATACTAGTTCTTGCTGCATCTTCGACAGGCAGGAGCTCAAAGATACGATCTATAACATTTCTTGGCAGATAACTTATTCGATCTTCTTTATCTATTTCAGCACCAGCTATTTTAATACTATCTGTAAGTATTGAAGATAATTAGCTGTTAGTTAGTTGTGAATAAGTTAGCTGATTCTTGTTAGATGATTGGTTGTTAGTTAGTTGTTAATAGTTGTTAATAGTTTGTTAAGATAGTGGGGCCCACACTAATTAAGGATTGTATATGTACAGGAAGTGTAGATATTTTGTGTACAATTCTTCATTTTTGGAATACAAACAGAGCAGTACAAACAGAGCAGCCCTAATTGCTCTCCGCCTCTTCTCTTCATCTTCATCTCTTCTCTTCATCTCCTTTCTTCTTCTTCTTCCACAGCTTCCATTGATCATCGAACATGGTATCAGAGCAGGTCACCAATTGAAGACTGGAGTTTATCGAAGAGGACGAGATTAGCCGGAGAAGCCATAAGAGCTCGGAGGCGACGAACAGTGAAGAAGAAGCTGCAGACGAACAGTGAAGAAGAAGCTGCAGAAAAATGGGAGATCTTTCGCAAGGTGAAAGAGTAGTCATAGAGCATGGCCATCCCCTGTATGTGCACCCATCGGACACTTCGGGATGTGTTCTAGCACCAGTGAAACTCATCGGATCTGAGAACTACGGAGTATGGAGCCGAGCTATGAGGATCTCGTTTTTGGCTAAGAAGAAGCTAGGGTTCATAACTGGAACATGCAAGAAGGAATCGTTCGACGAATCTCTCTACGAACAATGGGAGACGGTGAACGCGATTGTGCTCTCGTGGATCATGAATATAGTGTCGGAGAACTTGTTGAGTGGCATTGTATATGCATCAAATGCATATTTGGTTTGGGAAGACCTGAAGGAAAGCTTTGATAAGGTGAATCGAGTACGAACATTTCAGGTACACACAACCATTGCGAATCTTAAACAGGGAACCAACTCGGTGTCAATGTATTTCTCAAAATTGAAGGAGTTATGGAGTGAATTTGATTTGATAGCCCCTTCTCCGAATTGTGGCTGTCCAAAGTCTAAGGATTATATTGAGTACCTGCAAGAGCAAAGATTAATGCAATTTTTGAGTGGCCTGAACGAATCTTATGATCAAGCTAAGAGGCAGATTTTGATGAAGTCCAATGCACCATCTGTGAATCAGGCTTATGCCTTGATAGTGCAGGATGAAAGCCAACAGTTGAATGCAGAGAAACCTATCCCAGTAGCAATGCAAGTCAGAAGAAATGATAACTATAAGGGTGGCATTTCAATGTTCTGTGAAAATTGCCACATGCGAAATCACACAAAGAAAGATTGCTACAAGCTAGTTGGATATCCCTCAGAAAGGAGCAATAAGGCTAATAAGAGGGACAACAACTATCGTGATGGATGGAGGAGAGATAGGTACAGAGAAGGGCACAAGCGAAATAACAATGAAGAGTGGAAAAAGGAAGCACATACTGCTCTAGCTAACAATGCAGATTATGTCCAGGAAAGGGATACTTGTAAGGACGACAATGAAGGTCAACATGTTGATGGCAATAGAAGAAGGGATTCAGAAAATCAGTACAAACAATATGGCACTAATTCTGAAGAGTACCAAGCCCATATGACAGGTATTGTGACTTGTTTGATGTCTCAGTTAGAAAGATGCGAATGGATAGTTGATTCTGGAGCATCTCATCATATTACTGCAAACAACAAGATATTAAAAAACATTCATAGCCTGAGATCAAACAAAGGAATGAAGATGCATTTACCAAATGGAAGTACAGTGCCAATTACGCATACAGGATGTGCTGAGTTATTTGGAAAGGAGAGAATTACAAATGTGTTATTTGTGCCTGATTTTAAATACAATTTACTGTCAGTGTCACAACTAACTAAGGAACTGAGTTGTTCAGTCAAATTTTTCCCTGATCACTGTATCTTTCAGGACCTCTACAGTGGTAGGGTGAAGGGGATTGGTAGATTACAAGGAGGACTGCACATATTCCAAGGAACAGTTGAAGAATATGATGAACCAGAAAGAAGCATGAGACAGGCTTACATGGCAGATGCAGATGGAAGATGCAATCTATGGCATAGGAGACTGGGACATCCTTCAACATCTACAATGAAGACTATGGTAGAATTCAAGGACAAGATTGACAAAAATATGCATAATAACTATAGAATTTGCCCCTTAGCAAAGCAGACTAGGCTGCAGTTCCCTTTGAGCACTTCTAGAGCAGCTCAACCCTTTGAGCTAGTTCACTTAGATTTGTGGGGTCCTTACAAAACTCCCACCTTTGATGGGAAGAACTACTTCCTTACTATTGTTGATGATCATACTAGATATGCTTGGATTCATTTGTTGCAGCTTAAAACTGAAGTAATTGTAGTCTTGAAACAATTTCTTGCTTTTGTGAATACACAGTTCAACTGTAAGGTGAAGACTCTTAGGTCTGACAATGACACTGAATTCTTTAACCATCAGTGTTATGAGTTATTACAGGGCCTAGGAATAATTCATCAAAGTAGCTGTCCCTATACACCACAACAAAATGGAGTGGTTGAGAGAAAACACAGGCAGATTTTGGAAATAGCAAGAGCTATTAAGTTTCAGGCTTCCTTTCCAACAAAATATTGGGGTTTTTGTGTCAAAACTGCAGTATATCTTATGAACAGGTTGCCATCCAGTGCACTGCAAGGCTACACCCCTTATGAGTTGATGCACCACAGCAAAGCATCCCTTGATCACTTAAGGGTGCCTGGTTGCCTATGTTTTGTTACTACCCTGCCCAGATCAGATAAGTTTGCATACAGAGCTAAAGAAGTTGTATTCATGGGTTTTTCAGAGACTCAAAAGGGCTACATTGTGCTTGATTTATCTACTAACAAGTTCTTTGTTAGCAGGGATGTGATATTCCATGAAAATGATTTTCCTTTTTGCAGCTCTACAGCTGAAGAGGATAACACATTTCTTCAACTAAGCCATGCTGAACCTTCTTATACTTCTCCTATTCACATTTTCCAATCACCACCTGCAGCAGCAAGGGGGACACCTGACAATGGTGCTGCTACAGCTACAGCTGCCATAGATGCAGTAGAAATACCTGTAGTTATTGCTGCACCTGCTGATGATCATGCTGTTGCACCTGCTGATATTGCACCTGTAGTTATTGTTGCACCTGCTGATGATCATGTTGTTGCACCTGCTGATATTGCACCTGCACCTACTGTCAATGGAAATAGACCAGTTAGGCTGACTAAACAACCTGGATGGCTGAATGACTATGTTGTCAACACTAGTCATGATCATGATCACATCTACTCTATAAGTAAATATTTGTCATATGCAGGAACATCAGAAAAGTACAGGAGTTATTTAGCAAAGTTCTCTACTTTAACTGAGCCAAAAACCTTTAAGGAGGCTTCAAAAGATGCAAGATGGATAGATGCTATGCAGCAGAAAGTCAAAGCCCTTGAGGATAATCATACCTGGAGGATTGTTGATCTTCCAAATGGAAAGAATGCAGTTGGCTCTAAATGGGTCTACAAGATCAAGTATAAAGCAAATGGAGAAGTAGAGAGATTCAAGGCAAGGTTGGTGGCAAAAGGATACAGTCAAAAGGAAGGTCTCGACTATCATGAAACCTTCTCTCCAGTGGCCAAAATGATCACTGTGAGGGGGAGATTTGTATGAAGAAGTGTATATGGAACTACCAGAAGGGTTCAAGAGGCAGGGGGAGACCAAGGTATGCAGATTATTAAAGTCTTTGTATGGCTTAAAACAGGCGTCAAGGCAATGGAATATCAAGTTAACTGATGCATTGCTAGCTGCAAGATTCACACAAAGCCTCCATGACTACTCACTTTTCACAAAGAGATCAGGTAACAACATTGTCATAATACTTGTATATGTGGATGATCTTCTCATTACTGGAGATAGCAACAATCTCATAGAGACAGCCAAGCAGATCCTGCAATATGATTTTAGAGTAAAAAACTTGGGAGAACTCAAGTATTTCCTTGGTATAGAAATTCTGAGATCACAATATGGTATCATCCTTAATCAAAGGAAATACATATTGGAGCTTATATCAGAAATGGGCTTGGCAGGCACAAAGCCAACTGCCACACCTCTGGAACCTGGAATCAAACTGACCACTATGGAGTATGACAAGGCAATTGGAGTTAGGAATGATAAGCCTTTAGAAGAAATCTCAAAATACCAAAGACTGATAGGAAGATTACTGTATGTCACCATCACTAGGCCAGACATCAGTTTTGCAGTCCAAACACTCAGTCAATTTATGTAGGAGCCTAAAGTTTCACATTGGGAAGCAGCTGTTAGAGTGGTTAAATATCTGAAGAATGCACCAGGTCAAGGCCTCAGTTTCAAATCACAACCTACACAGGAGATAACATGCTGGTGTGATTCAGATTGGGCAGCATGTCCTAATACTAGAAGATCCATCACAGGTTATGCAGTGAAGTTCAGAGAGTCACTAATCTCCTGGAAATCTAAGAAGCAGCAAACAGTATCTAGGAGCTCAGCGGAGGCAGAATATAGGAGCATGGCAGCTGTGGTAGCAGAAGCTACTTGGCTACTGGGCTTATTCAGAGAACTTGGAGTAGAGATTCATAAGCCAATAACAGTGTGGAGCGTTAGCAAGGCA
Organism: Solanum dulcamara; assembly: GCF_947179165.1. Classification (NCBI taxonomy): domain Eukaryota; kingdom Viridiplantae; phylum Streptophyta; class Magnoliopsida; order Solanales; family Solanaceae; genus Solanum; species Solanum dulcamara. The sequence goes on along the minus strand of NC_077237.1, from coordinate 8,519,583 downwards.
GCGATTCAACTAGCAGCAAATCCAGTCTATCATGAGAGAACAAAGCACATTGAGATCGACTGTCACTTCATAAGGGACAAGATAAAGGAAGGAACAATAAAGACTGAGTTTGTGAAGACAAATAATCAACAAGCAGACTTGATGACGAAGGGATTAGGCAAGCAGCAACACATGTATCTAATGGACAAGTTGGGAGTGTTGGATGTTATGCACCCTCCAACTTGAGGGGGAGTATTGAAGATAATTAGCTGTTAGTTAGTTGTGAATAAGTTAGCTGATTCTTGTTAGATGATTGGTTGTTAGTTAGTTGTTAATAGTTGTTAATAGTTTGTTAAGATAGTGGGGCCCACACTAATTAAGGATTGTATATGTACAGGAAGTGTAGATATTTTGTGTACAATTCTTCATTTTTGGAATACAAACAGAGCAGTACAAACAGAGCAGCCCTAATTGCTCTCCGCCTCTTCTCTTCATCTTCATCTCTTCTCTTCATCTCCTTTCTTCTTCTTAAAAAATTGATAGTTTCAGGCAACTTATACTGTAATGTTAATTAGCGTCTCAAATGAATATGTGGTCCGTTAAGTACGAATATAGTCCACAGGAAATTGCATCCCTAACTAATGTTTGCAATCGTTTTTCTCATAGGAAAATTGCATGTGTACTAATGTTTGTGGTCGTTTTTCATATTTTTTCTTCAGTTAGTTTGATTTATTTTCTAAGAGCATGAAATTTTTGTCATCTCTAAAATTTTCCAAATGTATATATCAGTGCCTTACATGGGCAACAAAGTAAAAATTTCAGGAAATTTGTCTTACTGCCAAGAATTAGAAGAAAGAATGACCATAAAAGTAGGGAAAATACCACTAAAGGGTGTGAGCCGAGTCTGCTTCACACCTTTGCTACCGAGCATTCATTATCAGTCACTCCTAAATCTACCTAGTATGGACAACTAAATCGATTCCTCTTTGATTGAAAAAAATTCTCTCAGGAGCCTGTGTATATTTGTCAAAGATTTGACTTTCACAGGGCCGATTTATCTTTGCCGTCAAATATAAAGTTAGCTCATAGGGTTCCAATGGATGGAGCTGTTTTTCCCTTAAACAAAGATCTCAGTTTCGAGACCTGGATAGGGAATGCTACTGCAGAATGAGCCCTACCCGGCACGAATCCAAATTAATCACACTCCAATGTGGGAATAGCCGTACATGACACTATATGGAAAATAAGAAGAAAAAAAAATTCCCTTAAAAAAGTTGTCCTTGTACACATATATGAACTACTTTGTACTGATCAATCAATGCCAGTAACCATTCACCCTTTTATTCAGTTCTACTCTTCCAATTCAAATAAATGGAATACTATTTTTATCACTTTTAGCTTATCTACATTACAGCCTTCATACTTAAACCTTGTGTTTTTTTATAACCAGACATGATTATTTTCTTTATTCCTTTCCTCCACCGATAAAGGTTCATCTTGAATCACAAGAGCAATTGAGCAAACAATATAAAAATTCAGCAAAATTTAACACATACCTTGCGAAGATGAGTGCCGATCGCTCTGTGTTTGTGGCTAGAGTCTTCCTAGTGCAATTTTTCCTTTTGGACTCTATGAATCTTTTAAGAAATAATGATTAATATAAGTATTTTACCTCTATATTCATATTAATTGATTTATAGCCTTGATATGCACTGATATATACATTTATCAAATAAGTTAGTATCCATAATATATGTATAAATAAAAGAAGTAGAAGACGAAAAAAGATACATAGATACACGCACAAATATGCAATGTATTTGAAGAAAAATATTTTATTCATAAACTCTAAAGTTCTTGAATTTTAATATAAGATCTCTCTTGATCTTTTTTTTTTTGTATATTCTGTATTTTTCTGTATTGAAAATAATCAAGCAACATCAAATCTATTTCTATATAAACTGGGACAACCAAATTTTAACTAAACATTAATTAAATAAACACCAAAAATAACAAATTCTAAACAGCTTAAAATTTCAACTCCAACTTTAAATTGTTATTCCAATAATTTTTATGCGTGTTTCGAATAATACAGGGATTGAGGAATAAGGATGAAGGTGGGTGGAGAAACAGAGGAAAATATTGACAGATGGAGCACTATTGGGAAGAAGTAGTGTAATTAAGAGGAAAGATTGAGTGATAAATATATGAAAGAGTAATTTTAGGCTAAAATTAAGAAGCGTTTATCTTATGAGCAATCTTCAAGGAAACTCAAGTATACAAAGTGTATTTTAAAATATATATAAAATATATTTTAAAATTATTTATAAAAAATAACATATGATACATATATATATAATTATAAAATTTATGTATATAGACCCTTCTTTATACATTGTGTCATGCATAGGAATCTCAAAGGCTTGGGCGAGGAGCTTGAGAATAATTATCGTTCCGTTATTGTCCATGATATGATAGGAAGGTTAGCCAAAATTATTGGTAGCCAAAAAGGAGAATCGAGGTCGATGATGAACATATCATGCCTTGTTCACATGTGTGTTCTATTTATCGTTATGATCTCCTAGATAGCTAATTAAATAGGAATAATCAGCGATGGACAAATTCTATAAAGTTCTCCAGCTAAGAAGCATTAGTTAGATCTGCCTTCGTCTTTTTCTTTTTTAATTTTGTTGTTATGACAAATTGTTGATGTAATCTGAAACGAAAAGGAATTAGTAGTGGAAAAATCCCCGCTTTTTTGCTCTCTTTCCTTTTTCCAACATAATAGTCAAATAGATTTGGTAAAAGAAATAAATTAAATATTACTCTCAAAAGAATGAATTCTATCATCATGATTGACTATTGATTGCACCCCTTTACAGGAAAAAATAATTTATATACATTAATATTGTAATATATTTAATATATTATAATATATTTTAATTTAATTATTATAAAAAACAAAGAATTTTATTATTTTGATTAATAAATTTGTATACATGAAAAAATATCTGCCTATCTTTTAAATAACTAATCTTAAAATCTCTTTTATGCTATCTATGTCCTATCATAGTCGTCATTCATTGATAGATTTCTTAGTATTTTTCTTTCTTAAAATTGAAAGATAAAAATTGAAATGTCTATTGCAAATTTAATTATATTTTTTTAATGATTTAAACAAAAAAATATTCTTCTATTACTAACATTTAATTATGACAAGACCAATCGGATTGTGGTGCAGTGATGTGTCACGATTCGAATCTGGGTATGATGACACTCATCTCAATCCATCAAGACAAGTCAGCCTAAAACTTAACGAAAAGTAAATGCGGAAGTAATTGAGATAAAGCAAGGTTTAACTTAGTCAAAAATAAATAAATAATCTCAAAATTCCCCAAGACTGGTTGTCACGTGTACAAGCCACTAATACATTACCGAAGTATGAAAGAAAATACAATTACAATGTCTTTGTCTCTAGAATAGGACTAAAACATAATAAAAGAGTAAGAGGTGTCCGCTAGATGGATGTAACAGCTACCTCAACACTTGAAATAATAGCCTCGGATGTGGTAGAAAATAGTAGGAGATCAAGCAGGTCTGGGCTCACAACCTACACAAGTGTAGAAGCAAGGGGTGAATACCAAACAACACGGTACTCAGCAAGTGGATAACTAAAACTAAGCAAAACTCAATAGATACAAGTACTCATGTCATCCCAACCGAACCTCCTCAACTACAACCTGTATAAAACCAGCTCAACTCTACACAATAATAATACAGTCCACGAATCTCATCGGTAGTCTCATCAAGTGAATCATATCAAGTCAAGTTCAACATATATAGAGCAATAAGTGGTAAACATGAATTCACAAATATCAACAAAATGTGATGCAATGCAATGAGATGATGCATGTCTGTCCTATCGGTACACATCCGCTGAATTACAGTCCGGAATTCATGGGGGACATATCTGTCCATGTTACTTGCCACGGAGCGTGTGGCCAGACCCTTTGTTTCATAATACCTACCACGGAGTGTGTGGCCAGACCCCTTTGTTTCATATTATTTTCAGTCTCAGCACAGTATGTCAGAACCAATGCAATCAATTCATGTTCATATGATTCACGATAATAACATGACAACAACAATAATTTTTCCTATCTCATATCAACATAGTCATTTTAAATGTCCAAAATAAATTCATAATCTCATAACATCAATTCCACCAATACATGTCATTAGATCACCATTTTATACCCTTCATCTCTATTTTTAAGGCCAATCATACAGTCAATAACTCATTCTAATTCTCATTACTCCCGAGTGCACATAACAAGGAAATACAAGCATCTACAAGCTTAAACTGAGGTTTAAAAATTCACTTGCTTCAAATAATCAAGCACTTACTTCGGGGACTTGAGCTTTCCCCTTTCGCTGGGTTTCCAAATCAATGTAATCCAATTAAATGAATAATCACAATAAGATTTCGAAATTAACAACACCCATATTACTATATGTCTAGCCTAGACAAAAAAAACTCACTCAAATCTATAGTCGGGTTCCTAATCTTGATGCCAATCAACATATCAAGTCTCATATTTCTTAAATTTCAAGCCTAGGCTAAGTCTTAATTTTTTTCTTTCAAATATCATAAATCTAGTGGAATTCATATAACATAACACCCACATTTGATTACCTATCGCAATATATAAAAACTTAATATATAATTTGATAACAAAATAAGAATGACTAAAAATTGAAGCCACTGGTTAACGAAACTAGTGGCAGCAACTACGAGCAAAGTGCATCTTTCCCTCCACCATGATTACTATATAATGTTTTATATATATAAAAAAAATGATTATATCACCTCCTACCAATTCCATAAGAACACGAGAACATTCACACATTCATATAGCCCCATCTAACCTCCATTTACCCTTACATTAATCTACTCAAAAGCACCTGACCTGCAGTATTCAAGGGTCTCGTGATGAGAAAATAGATTTGGAACTTCTGTCTTCGTGTTCTTCTTAGTCGTATTCTCCGCCGTTTCTATTTAAATATTGATAATATTAATTAACATGTTAAACCCTATTATTTAAAACTTCTCTTGTACATGGGTCAAATGGTATAATATATTAACTAAATTAACAATTTAGCCCACCAATTAAATTAATTATTTAAAATTATCCATCAACTAATTAACATAGTTATTAATAGTCCAAAATTTTCAATTTAAATTTACGGAAATGATCTTTTATGAAAAGAGGACTCGTTCTCAAAAAGATCTAATGGGTTATTACATGGTGAGACTGTTTTACTCTTAACCAGAGATCTCGGGTTCGATCCTTAGATATAAAAAAAATCATGTTGGGAGCGCCACTCCGAATACACCCTACAGTGTGCGATTTAAATTTAATCTGAGCTTCACGAACTCCGAACTCCGAACACCAAGTGAAAAATCAAAAAAATATGACAAGACCAACCAAAACACATAATTATAGAAAAAGTTAACATTTTTCATATCACATGAAAAAAAGAAAAAGTAAAAAAGAAGCAAGAAATTGAACCCCATAAAAGGGGGAGGGGGGACCGTGGTACGTAGTCACATGCTTTAATCCTCTGAGCTACAGGCCCCATTCCGTCTCCACTTGATCTGTTTCCGGGAGTAAAAGCAAAAAAAATTCACCAACCAAGAGCATCAAGAATACCTAAAACCACATCACAAATATGTTTAAATCCATCTTCCCTAATAGCAAGTTGAGATGGATAATCTAATCTTGGATTCCTCCTAAATCCATTGTGACAAACATTAGGATAATCAGCCGCGGCCATAACATGCATGTAAGCATAGTCATAAACTTGATTATTCAAATCTTGAAGTGAATCTTGAAGTGCATTAGTGGCTAATGTATATTTATCAGCACAATCTTTGAGGAGTTTCTTCATTAATGCCAAATCATTATTTGTGTAATTAGTAGTATTAACTACTAATTCAGGTGAAGAAAGAAAAGTGTTTGTGGCTGTGGCATTGACCATTCCAATTTTGACCATGATAGTTGCTAACCCCTTTGTGTCTGCTTTGAGACTTGTGGAATCTGATTTGAGAGATGACACACAAAGATCATAGTATTTTGTGTTCTTACATGTTTTTTGGATCAAATCAATTGATGATGATGTGGAAATTGTTGGTTGGAGTGAAATCAAGAAAACAAGAATCAATAAGAAGTGGAAATTACAAGTCATTCTTGATGATTAAAGATTGATTTGCTTTTCAATATTTTGTTTTCTTGTTTTGGATATATATGAAGAGGGTATTCGGGGATAGAAACTAAAAAGGGATTTTGATGTTAGATTTCTTGGTCTAGTATAGATAGAATAATATAGTTGTATGAAAAGGGGGTTATTTTCTCTTTTATACTAAGGAGAATTTCTAAGTGGAGAATATGAAAACTAGATATACACTTTATGGGAATTTATTTTTCAGAAATATTCTAAATGGGATGAGATAAAGATGAGTATTCATAAATGTGTTAGGAGAAAAATGGAAAATATTCATCATAAAGTTATGATAGAATGAATATGATTCTACCCTTTAATTAGAGCTTTTGGGATCAAGTTCTGAGAATGAATTTTTTTTTGATAAAAGTAGAATTGTCTAAGTTCATATAAAGAGATTATTTATATTATTAATAATTATCAATGTGAGAGATTTTCATTCTTCAACATCACATCTGATCACATCCAGGGGGCCCAACTCTAGACATCTGATACCATTTAATTTTTTTTTATCTTGAATCTAACTCAATCATAAAAGTTAGCTCATGAACAAAGAATTGTTCAAACCCATATAAAGACATCAATCACCGATATAATTCTTCAACAATAAGAAGTGTTTTGCCTTAAATGGGCTAGTACTCGTAAAAAATGTCTTTAGTTAGAATGTAATGAACATTAATCACAATAAATAACGAAAATTCTTAAATAGGAAATGACAGAATATATGAGTCTTCAGCACCACTTTTTCTTGGTTTCCCATTAGATGTATCGTGTATGTTCGATATTCATATTGAGGTTCAATATAATTTAATTAAATTCGTATTGAAAAGTCTCACAAAAAGGTAAAATATTTTTTCTTTCAGTATAATAAAGGTGATTTTGTATGTCTCAAATTTAAAATTTTTGATTAAATTAAAAATAAAGAACTACTTACCGGTTCACTGTGGCCCAATTTATTTTTGAGTGCCTCTTAGGTTTCTTGGTATTTTTTGTGATCTATCTGTTTGTCACTATCGAACTATATATGGTACCAATATAAAATTATGGACTTTATTTTTTAGTTGTTTTTGTATTTTTTTCTCCTAGTTGTAGGTAAGGGTCTGCTTGGCAGGGACAGTAACAATTAATAGGCCCTTTTTGGAACTTGCCTACCTTCCAAAATGAGTTCACGGGAAACACTGTTAGGAAAATATGGACCCCTTCAATTAATCATGTCTGGAATATTTGTTTCTTTTGTACTAGGCTTTAGCTAGCTAATTCATTAACACATCACCCACTTTCCAAGTACATATGTCTTTGATGTGAAAGAGTTTCACATTGGTTATTTAAACGATGTGTTTTTTTAGGGTTTAGCCGTTTAGATTGGTTAGTGTCTATTGTTATATTAATTATTGTAGTGTTTACTTTTGATATTTATTATTATCTGTTATTTATTTATTGTGTTTTGATTATTACATTATTTTGTTTCTTTTTGTTATTGCGTTTTGACTCATCTCCTCAGTCCCCACTTTAGAATTTCATTGGGTATGATATTGTTGTGGTCTCTTTTATATGATTTGGATAATCCTCATTATTTGAACTAGTTTATAAGATAGAGTTAGGTTCAATATCTAATTTTTTAAAATCATGGAATTAGAATCGGATCCATCTCAATTCTCATTTTTCAACGTTGAGCGTTCATATTAAATTATCTATGCTCTGAATGTTCAGCTCCAGGCGCGAGGAGGGTGATGGGGGTGGGCCGTGGGGTGGAGGTGGGAAGAGTCCCACACCAGTCATTCAAATTTCAAGGAATGCATGATCTCTTTAATATATTTTGAACAATTCTCACTTTTTAAGCTAATTTTTTGGGTTAAATTAGACTCAGTGTCTATTTTTTTATCAGGATGTCTACCATTATTGATTCCCTTTCAACATTTTTGTTTCTTATTTTTGAAAATCGATCTTATGGTAAATTTAAATACTTTTTTAATTATATGTCCTTTTTAACAGGAAATATATTAATTATAATCTAATTTTTTTATCCGACAATAATGACTTAACTCTATGTTTTTGCAATAGAATATATTACTACTTCTGTGATTTTAAAAAAAGACAATATACAATAGTACGTACATGGACGTTTCATTCAAGGGTGCAATTCTGATATTTTGCAATGTTTTTTTATAAAAAAATTGCATTTTTGAATTTGTTATCTTATCACATTATTCAAGAAATAGTTGTGAATAATTGTGAAAGTGAATCATGCATGTGCATGTTACGTAATTCCATCCTTGTAAAGCAAGATTGTCACTATGTGAATTGACAAATCAAATTAAAGTCAATAAAATCTTTCATGCAAGTGGGTTGAGATTTATGTCAGCTAATGGCCCATTATTAAATCATATATAAAGGTAAGTAAATAAAATAATCTTATAATTAATAGAATTAGTAAATTAAATTAGAGAAAAGCAAGTAACTTTCTATAGTATTCTAAAATCATTATACAGAAATAAGAATTACAATAAATAATTCACCATTAATCTGTCGCTAAATTACACAGATAATACTTTATTAATCCACCATTAAATTAATGGGACTAATGATTATTGTTTAGTCATTAAATTATCGGTCGCTAGTTTTTCTTTATTGTTATAATGAATACATTGGTGATTGGTCAATTATATCAAAATATTCGTTACACTATTATTAGTGCAGATAATTAGATAAATCTTATCTTTATTACACTTTTTGTCCGATATTTTTGTTTGGTTAATCTTTCGATTTGTAGATCGATGTCCCAAATTATTTGTAAAAGTATTAGTATATCTATATCAGTTCCCTCTATGTACATTGAACAAAGAGAAAGCTCTAATAAAAATAATTAGTATTCATAGTCTTTCTCAAAATCAAGTTTAAGTTCCAGTCTTTGTATATGCTCAATGATCCATATATATATGGATGTAATTTTACAGCAGTATCTTTTAATTTATATTCTCGGTATAATTGTCAATACCTAGATCTTAAATCATGATGAGCTGGATGTTTTTTCATGAACTTTTCTTGTTTTAAGGTTTCCTAGAAACTTCTCGCTCTAATATCAATATAAAAGGATTTGGATTTTTTCAATGGTTTTGAAGACTATTTAGTCCGTATATTATTGCTAATACTTCTGCGTCTATGCTACTCATATTTCTCTTTTCCTTATATTGTTCACTTTGGTAGGCACAAATTTTTTCTTCATTTTTATGGTTGTATTTATTAGGTCTAGATTTTAAAATGGCCTCCCCATCCTAGCTTACTTCCATCTGTCTGGATAATTAAATAATCTGATTCTAATGGTATTTTGAGATTTCTTAACCTTTTTCTTTAATTTGTTGGACTAATTTAACGTCTTTCATATTGAAATGCTTTTGTCCTGTACTTCCTGTTTTTGCATATAAGGGTCCTGCTATCTTTCCTAGATCTTGTATGAAGTTTCGTGCATAATTTACAAGTCCTAAAAAATTTTGTAAATCTTTTGTATTATCTAGCTTATCTGGCATAGCTAATACTTTTTACGCTATGTGTGGCTGGAGTTTAATCTTTCCATCTCTTAGAGTTACTCCTAAAAAATTATATGTCTTTTACATAGCTCCATCTTCTTTTTGCTAATTATTATTCCATATTTAACAAATAATCTAAAGATTGTTTGTAAATGTCCTAAATGTTCTTGGATATTTCGACTAAATACTAGAATATCATCCACATTCTATGCTTTCTGGATGCATTTTAACCTGCTAATATCCTGATTTACAATTGAATTTACTAAATATCTTCTTTCCTTGTATCCTATTAATTAATTCATTTTTGTCAGAAAGCTTGTATGCATCTGTTCTAGTATTATCATTTAATCTTTTATAATTTATTATCATACGAGCTTTTCCTCTTACTTGTTCACTATGGTTTCTAACCACGAATGCCGCAGATCTATGGTTGGATGTAGATCTTCTTATTACTTCTAATTTTAATAGTTCTTTAATTTGTTTACTAAATTATTCTGTATCTTCAATAGATGTTGTTTTTATTGTATACTCGGGATTTATTATATCTAATTTACACATGATTTTATTAGCACCCCAATGTACTACCGGTTTTTCTCCAATTATCTCCATTTCGTCTAGTATTGCTACTATATTGTCTAAATCTTTTGGACTTCTTATTGTACCTATCTTATTTATTCCTGCTTGAAAATTATAGAATTTTGTTTCAATATTTATTAATGTATAGTCTTTTCCTATATCTTCTAGGTATGCTAAGTTTTCTACATTCGATTCTTGTTCTATGTCTTCTATGCTGCCTTTTTCTTCATACGGGTCTTTTAAAGAGCATTTATTGTTATTGCCGCAGCCTTCACAACATGGTTGCGAACTTTCGGCTAAAGTTGGGGTTTCTTTATTATTTACCTAATATCTACCTTTTGTTTGGAATTGTATAGTTTGTACTGGAGTATGAGTTGTTTTCTTAAATAACATTATCCCATCTCTGAAAAATAAGCAACTTCCATTATTTTGTAGAAGGAATTGTAGTCCTATTATTAAATCAGTTTTAATGTTTAAGTCTCTTGCTAGTATTTTATACATATTGTATGTTGATTTGTAAAACTCATTACATGTATTTATAAAACTTATTTGTGCTTTTTCTATGTAATGGTCATAAGTATTATAAGTTCCATCAATTTGTATTACTGAAATTGGTTCTTTTAAAACTTCTAGCAAATCTTGTGATACTATTTTCTTGTTTATTAGGCAGCTAGTGCATCATGTATCTACTAAGGCTAAAGTTTCTATTTGTATATCTTATATCCTAATTTGGGCTAGTACTTTTATTGTTCCAAATTTTTTATCCTCATTACATATGAAACTTGTATTATTTTCTTCAATATTCATTAGTTTTGTTTCTATTTGTTCTAGATGTATAGTTCCTTGTGTAGATATATTATCTATTTCTATTTTTTATTTTCCTTTTTCTAGCAAAACTAATCTTTGTTCTAATTCGTTTATCCTTGTTTCTAATGTTAGTAGTCTCATATTAGTAGCTTGATCTCTTATTTGTGTATTTTCTTGTTGTTTATTTATTTTTATTTTTAGTTTATCCTCTATACAACTAATACAGGCTTCCATATAACATTTTTGACATTTATGTGATGACCCGCCACATCATCACGCCACATAAGCGCCATGTAAGTGCCACATATCACAAAGTTGCCCTTGTGGAAGCCTTACATAGGAAAAAGGCTAGTCCATAGTGGAAGGTTCTAGAGACATGTGGAGAATTTCCTTGGAAGACTTTAGAATTCCATGGATTTGCATGAAAAGTCCTTAGAATCTTCTAGTTGTGTAGAGAAATCTAAAAGAGGGACTAGTTTGTAAATATGGAAGGACTTGTGTAGTAATTTTTATTTACACTTAAGCCCCTTAAGAGTAGTATAAATACAAGGGGCCATTCATTTGTAAAACAATCAAGCATTCTTCCAAAGCAATACAAAAGCCTTCTTCATAAAAGCTCTCTTGTCTTTCTTATAATCTAGCATTCCCTTAGCGATCTAGTTTTAAAGGCTTATTTAAGCTTGCAAGATCGTGAAAGATTCGTAAGTAAGTTTTCAAGTGCCGCACGAAGGTCTTAGTTGAAGTCTAAGTCTGTGACAATGTGGTATCAGAGCGAGGTTCTACTAAGGGATATGGAAAGTGAGGGAGACATCAATGCCACTACCGCCACAAACGTCAAGCAAGATGTTGGAAAGAAGCACCGCAAGGGAAAGAAGAACTCTAAGAGAAATGAGGAGATGCCGCTTGAGCCTACACCAAGAGAGGCCCTAACATCCTACTCACCCTCGGCAATTGAGGTGAGTGACGATGAGCAAAGTGAGGAACCCGTGGATGTCACGCTCGGCATTGAGTGGATCGCAAGGGTGGATGCTGCCCGATAGGCCGTAGAGATATTGGGCAAGCGCTTGAACAAGTTCGACGGCAAGTTCAAGTCTCTAGAGGAGTTTACCCTTGAGGAGAATGACAACATCCGAAAAGAGTTGGAGGTGCGCAAGGCTGCCGAGTACGAGATGAAGGAGGTGATCACTTCCTTGGAGTGTCGGCTCATGGACGTTCTAAGCACGATGGAGACCATGAGGACCGAGATAGCAACACTCAAAGGAGACATAGATGCTGGGAGATGCATGACGTCCAGTGAGGAACGGGAGGCCAAGATTGAGGCTCCCAAGCCATCGATGTTCAAAGGTGCCCGTGATGCACAAGAAGTGGAGAACTTCCTTTGGCACTTGGAGAATTACTTCAAGTGTCACAAAGTAAAGAATGACGAGAAGAGGATTAACACGGTCGTGCTATACCTCTTGGAGATGGCCATATTGTGGTGGAAGCGCAAGGAGTCCGAGATCGAGAAGGGTCTATGCACAATCAACACCTGGAGCAGTTCTGGGGCGAGTTTAAGAAGGCCTTTTTCCCCAACAATGTCATCTATAAGGCCAAATGCAAGTTTTGGGAATTGAAGCAAACGGGTTGCATACGGGCCTATGTGAAGGAGTTTACTACTCTCACGCTTCAGATTCCCAACCTCACGGATGACAATATGTTGTTCCACTTCATGGATGGGCTATAAAATTGGGCCAAGACGGAGTTGGAATGCCAAAAATTCAGGACTATCGATGAAGCCATCACACAAGCCGAAGCTTTGACAGACTTCAAGCATGATAAACATGATCGAGGAAGAGGAGACGAGACGATAGGTAGTCATGAACAAGGTGGGGGAGGTTTTAAAGAGAAACAACCTCATCCAAAATACCATGACAACCTTAAGTCCGATAGTAAGAAGGCTGGACGACGAAGCGATGCCGATAGAAAGGCACAGACTGCGAAAGGGAATGGATGCTACATATGCGGAGGGTCGCATGGCTATGCAAGGTGTCCTGAACTAAAGAACCTTGGTGCCATCCTATGGGAATGGAAGGAGAAATATGTACAAGGGCAAGAGAAAGGTACAGACATGACACAATTGGGCCTGATTGGACTATGCAGAGCTATCACAAAGCAATCAGGAAAGCCAAAGAAGTACGACGCACAATATATAGACATCATGATCAATGGATAACCCGCCCGTACAATAGTTGACACAGGTGCAGAGGCTAACATAATGACCAAGTCAGTAGCTATGAAGTTGGGGCAAAGTTACAGTCCAAGTGACGCCCGCCTCAGGATGGTTAATGCACCCCTGACACTGGTGTGCGGAGTCGCTAAAGGAGTAGACATCATATTGGGTAAGTGGCGAGGTAAGACCAACTTTACCGTGTCTCCCTTAGATATCTTTGATATCATCCTTGGGCAGGAGTTCTTCCAGCGATGCCATACGGTGATCAACCCCTACCTCCAACAACTCCTGGTTATGGAGCAAGAGGGATCGTGTATGGTGCCCCTAGTCAAGGTGCCGAAGATGGAAGAACCAACCCAACTTTCGGCCATGCAGCTTGAGAAGGGCCTAGAAGAGGGAGTACCGACGTTCATAAAGACCATTGCGAGTTTGAGCGAAGACAATGGTGCTAGAGAGGCATTGCCACCTTGCATGAAAAAGGGCTTGATGCCGAAGAAGTTGCCAAGACACTTGCCTCTAAGGTGCTTAGAAGAACGAAGGCCAGTGTTGACTGAACCAAGCAGAAATAGGGACAATAGGACACTGCCATGTTCCTCGCCCACGGGAAGAAACAATCTCCGAAGGCGGCCACATAAGAATGGTATGAAGACTTGTGGCAGCTTAAAGACAAAATCCGGGAGCTTTTGTAGAAGCAGTGCGCCGAGGTCACCGCAACATCAAATGGGGGAGAGTGTGATGACCCACTACATCATCACGCCACATAAGCGCCACATGTCACAAAGTTGCCCTTGTGGAAGCCTTACATAGGAAAAAGGCTAGTCCATAGTGGAAGGTTCTAGAGACATGTGGAGAATTCCCTCGGAAGACTTTAGAATTCCATGGATTTGCATGGAAAGTCCTTAGAATCTTCTAGTTGTGTAGAGAAATCTAGAAGAGGGACTAGTTTGTAAATATAAAAAGACTTGTGTAGTAATTTTTATTTACACTTAAGCCCCTTAGGAGTAGTATAAATAAAAGGGGCCATTCATTTGTAAAACAATCAAGCATTCTTCCAAAGCAATACAAAAGCCTTCTTCATAAAAGCTCTTTTGTCTTTCTTACAATCTAGCATTCCTTTAGCGATCTAGTCTTAAAGGCTTATTTGAGCTTGCAAGATCATGAAAGATTCGTGAGTAAGTTTTCAAGTGCCGCACGGAGGTCTTAGTTGAAGTCTAAGTCCGTGACATTTAGCTCTATTGGTTTTGCTGGGGTACCATCTACATATAGTACATTGATTACTATCTATTCCTTTTTGTCTTTCAAAGTTATGATTACATTCTTGGATAACATTCATCATAGTACTAATTTGTAAATTTTCTAGGTTTAACTCATTTACTTCTAATTCTATTTCATTTATTAGATTATCTTCTTCAGAATCAGATGACTCCGATTGGGTTTTGTCTTCTACTTCTATACTCATAATAGAAAATATACTTTCATTGTCTGACATATATTCATCTACATTCAATAGGGTTTCTTGAAAATCTTCTATCAATTTGGAATTTCTGGTTCTGCTGTTATTTCTTTTTGGACATATGTTTGCTAAGTGTTCTATACATCCACAAGTATAGAATTCTAATTTATTTTTATAATTTGTATCATTTCTATTTTTTCTAACATGTCTATCTTTATTTAAGTATGGCTTTTTAGCTGAAGATTTACGTAAGTAGTATTTTTTACGGCTATATGGTCTCTGCTAAGTAGATCGTCTTCTATATTTCTTTGGTTTACATGGTTCTTTATCATAGCTTTGTATTGTATATATCATGGTTTTACAGAAATTTATTTCATTTTATTTTAGTTATTTTTGTATTTGTATGTTGGTACATTTTTCGTGTAATACTTCCATTACATGTTGTATTTTTTGTCATATATATATATATATATATATATATATATATATATATATATATATATATATATATATATATATAATTCCATTATTAATTTCTTAATTAAATACAAGAAAAAGATAAGTATAAATCCAAAGTATTTCATACATAAAATTATTTATATATCGTGCTCATAGAAATCCTCAAATTATTCATATAGGATGGTACAAACTAGCACTATATTTAATGACCCTCAAGGTCATTTTTTGAAATTTTCATAAAATGACCGTTTTACCCCTTTTGATAGTTGTTCCGAGTCATTTTTGATTAGTGTTTCGTGTTGGTTACATTTTGAAAATTCTGTGAAAAATCTAGAATTTAAGAAGTTTTTGAGTTTTGAAGGCTTAAGTTGTTCAAACGTGGTATTTGGGACCAACCAGAGCTACGAGTCTCGGAATAGAATTTCGTTAGTTTCATCAGCTCTAAAATGTGAAATTTGTTCTAGAAGAATCTTCGTTTCTGGAATTGAAGTTGTTTCGGGAATTTGAAGTCTTAAGTTTGAAGTTGAGGTTATTTTAGACTAAGGTTTGATTTTGATCAACAATTGGAGTTCGGATGCTCGGATTGAATTTTTGATGATCTGTTGGTTTAAGGAGGTGATTTCAGGCCTACAAAGAGTTTTAGTGTATTTTTCGGGAGCTCTGAGGGTGTTTTGGTCTTTTTGAGGCCTAAACTAGTTTAGTTGCGACTAAACGGATTTCGGATCAAGGAGATCTCAAATTCAAATTCTGAAAATTCTATTGAGTCTGAAACGTCGAATTTACTAGGGTGGCATGTATGATTTGTCTTCACGAGATTCTGAACAAATCCTGAGGGTCCATTCAGAAGTTTGAGAAGTGGAAGAATTTTTTGAATGTTCATATCTGGCGGCCTTCGCTTTTGCGAAGGGAGGATCGCGAAAGCGACCTCCACTTTAGCGAGAGGCCTTTCGCTTTTGTGACCAGGACCCTTAGGGAGGCCTCGCAATTGCGACCAGGATGTCGTGAAAGCGACCCTGTGTTGCTTAAGTGACATCTAAAAGGGGTTTAGTCGGGGTTATACCCCATTCCTCTATTTTTGGGATCCTAGAGCTCAGAATAGATGATTTTAAAGTGATTTTTCAAGACTTGTTGATTGGGTAAGTATTTTTAACTAAGAATCTTCAATACCCATTGATTATATTGTGATTTCAACTCTGAATTCTTGATTTTGGGCATCAAATTTTGGGAATTTTATCAAGAACTCAAAATTTTCTTATATTGGTGATTGAGGGTTGTTTTTTATTCTGTTTTTGAAATAGTTTTCACTAATGGATTCCAAATGCTTTGAGGAATATTTTCAGGTATTAATTTTCTTATTTTAACCTCGTTGTTAGAATCGGGATTTTTAGTCGTTTTGACCACTTTTCCCTAATTTTGTGATTTTGGAGTCGTTATGTAACACCCCAAATTTTTTTCGCCAAGACTTGAACCATTCTTCATATGTGTGTAGATTCGAACTGAATGACTTATAATTTTATATATGAGTTAGGATAAATTCCTAAGTATTTGAAGGGTATTAGATGTGGTTTATGTTACACCTCAAAATTTCTACGCTAAGATTCAGACCATTCTTCGTATACGTATAGGCTTGAACTTGAAGACTTCAAATTGTATATATGATCTAGGATCAATTCATAAGTATTTAAAGTGTATTAGATGTGATTTATGGTCATAAGGGATCCCTAAAACCAAGCCAAGTCCAAAAAATTTCTATCGGCTATGTTTCTGAATGAGTTCGTATAAGGATCAACTTCAAATGACCATGAACTTGTCATTGGCACCATTTAGGTAGTAAAGATAGAGGCTTTATAGACTAGATAGTGATGAATTTATTTTGATGTCTTTAACTCTTGATTAGTTTTATTAGTTTTCTTTCAAACTATGTTTTTGATTTGAATGATGGAGATTGATGATTGAGTTAGCCCACTAAGATTTGTTTTTCTCTTAAACTAAGTCTTCCGTTGATCAATAAATGTGTGATCAGGTCAAGTGGTTCGCTTGAGAGCCAGCAATGGCTTCTGAGTGCCGGTCACGCCTAGGGTACCCTCTCGGAAAGTGACACGTTAGTACCAAAATTTGATTATAAATCATTGTTTGATTAAATTGTGGTGATTTGGACATTATTCGAAAGGGAAAAACTCAAGTGTATGATTGATCGAATATTGATTAAGGCAAGTGAACTCCTAAACCTTTGTTAAAACTTATAGAATCTTGTATTTCTTGTTATGTGCACTGGGGAGTAATATGAAATGGTTCGCATTACTTGTTCATTTTGTTTGATCCTAATAATGTAGAAGAGGGATGATAAAATGACAACTCGATGATTTATATTGGTGCGATCGATATGATGATGACTTTGACATATCGTAGACATGTGAAATGATTATATTGATGTGAAATGTGTATTGTTGTCGATATCATCCTATTATCATAATTTGTATGAACATTTCTTATTTGCATTGGTTCTGATATGCTGTGATGAAATTGAAATAATGATGATGCCGAAGGGAAATGGTTCCAGCGATTGATGATTATGCCGAAGGGAAATGGTTCTGGCGATGTCGAAGGAAAATGGTTCCGACAGATACATGAACCATGTGAGTCCTCCATGGGTTCCGGCCAGCTAGTCAACAGATGTGTATCATTAGGACAGACATGCATCACTATACATGACATTTTATTGCATTGCTTATTTTTTTCCATTGTGGACTGTTTTTTTTCCCCTTTGTTGTATCCGTGAATGATAGTGTTGAACTTGATATGATTTGATTGATACATCGTTGAGCCATTCTTGATTGCGAGCTATATGATATTTGAATTGTTAGATTGACTGATTTCTATGCAGGTTGTAGTTTAGGAGGTTTGGTTGGGATGACAAGAGTACTTATATTCTTTTTAGCTTTTCCTAGTTTTAGTTGTCCATTTGCTGAGTACCGTGTTGTTGGTACTCACTCCTTGCTTCAACACTTGTGTAGGTTGTGAGTCCGGACCCGCATGAGTTCTAGCTTTTCTACCACATCCAAGGCTTCTGTTAGAGTGTTGAGGTAGATGTTGAATCCTTCTAGTGAACACTTCTTACTCTGTTTATGTTTTAGTCCTGTTCTTGAGACGAAGATATTATGATTGTATTTCTTTTCTTATTTTATTTTTCATTAGTGGCATTTACACGTGACAACCAGTCTTGAGGAATTTTGGGTATATTTATCCTCTTTGTTTAAGTTAAGCCTTGTTCTATCTTATTTACTTCTGCATCTACTTTTTGTTAAGTTTTAGGCTGACTCATCTCGGTGGGTTGAGATGAGTGTCATCACATCCGTATTCGGATCGTGACACTATAACAAATGGGACATGATTTTTCTTTTAGCGACAATATTTATTGCAACAAAAATATTTAGTGGCAATAGAATTAATGCTAATGTATCTAAAATTGCTAAAGCCTTTAGCAATATTTAAATAAAGCATTATTATAAATACTCATATTTATTATCATCGATAAATATTATCATCACTAAAGTAATCGATTTGGGATGTGGATACAATTGTAAATGAAAAGAAAATTCTTCATAGGATTAAAGTCATAATTATTATTTTTAGGCAAACTATTTAACACTTGGAATTGCAGCTTTCACAAGCCTGCACATAAAAGTAACAACATATATATTTAGGACAACACATGTTACTCCTAGATATATATATTTGACTCAAAAGAGAATCAGATGAAAGAAATCAATTTTTTTAAAAGTAGAACCATCTTAGTTTCTTACATAAACTTGAAAATTACAAAAGCAATAAAATAAAATAGAAACTGCTGCTGTTTATCTTTGATCACATGTTCGGATCCACTAAACATCACACAATCTAAAGAGTAAACACTAATTTATGTTTCATTATCATCATTAATGAAGCATGTATTAGTGTAGGCTCATTTGGTAATTTCGTTAATCAAATAATCTCACCTCCATTGATATTGACGTCTTGTCTTTTCTAGCTTTTACTTCTTCTGTTTAATTTTACTATCTCTGTTCCATATTATATGAGCATTTTACTAAAAATATTTGTCTCATATTAGTTGATCACTTACTAAATCAAGATAGAATTAATTAAATTTTTTCTATTTTACCTCTACAATTAATATGGCCTTTTGAATGTAAACAATTTTCAATACTAGTTATTTCTATATTCTATGTAAATTGCATTGATATAAACAAAGAAAATCTTTCAATGTACTAATAATTTTTTAATCATCGTGTAAACTTAGAAGTGCCCATCTAATATGAAAGGGGTAGTATTTATTATATTTGAATTTGGTATATCCATTTAAGAGAATAATGATTGGCATGTTATTTATCACTATCATTTGTTAATTAATGTTTAGTAATAGGTTTTGTAAAATAAGTAATTGATGTTAAGGATAAAACATGAGAAAAAAATTATCTTTTCTTGACATTTAGATAAAGCATTATTATAAATATCCATAAAAATTTATTTTTAAAATAACTAACAAGTAAAATAAAGGTAATAAAAAAGAATTCTCTAACTTTTTGACATCTATTGGAAACACAACCCTAGTCCTCCTTATCTATAGAATTAGTTTCATACATCAAACGTTAGCATTAAAATCAAATCAAAATTATCTCCTCCTTGTTGCTGAAGGACTTTAGACTTTAAGTTGAGCATTATACTGAACATGTAAATCCCTTCACCTTATTTGATATCGATGCTGCTGAAGGACTTTAGACTTTAAGTTGAGCATTATACGGAACATGTAAATCCCTTCACCTTATTTGATATCGATGCCCATTAGGAGGTGCGAGCAGTTGGAGTTAGGGGTTATGAGGAGGGGCAGTGGTAATCCGAAAAAATACTGGAGAGAGGTGATTAGACAAGATATGACGCTACTTCATATCACCGAGAACATGACCTTAGATATAAAGGAGTGGAGGTCAAAGATTAGGGTAGAAGGCTAGTAAAGATAGAATGGTGTCTGGTCGTGTGCCTGTTTAGGGTGGTCGTAGGTTTAGGTGTCTAGCCGTGTGCCGGTTTAGGGTGGTCGTAGGTCTAGACATGTTTTTATAGTTGTGTTGTTATTACCTTTGATTATCACTTTATCACATTACTTTGCTATTGTTATAGTTCTTATTATTGTTCTTGTCATGTAAAATTTGCACCGCTTTTCATTATTTTGTGTCATTATGCTATATATATTATTTTTCTATTTTACTTGGAACTGTGACTTTTGAGCCAAGGATCTTTCGAAAACAGTCTCTCTATCTCCATGAGGTAGTGGTAAGGTCTGCGTACATCCTATCCTCCCCAGACCCCACTTGTGAGATTTCACTGGATATATTGTTATTATTGTCGATATCATTCTAGTTGTGTTTTATATTTGATTCAACAAACGCTTTATACCGTTTAATGGTGTGATTTGGACATATCAGAATCCTCTTCGTTTTTTTAGTTTTCATTTTCAAAATCTGTATAACATAATGTATAAAAATGTATATATACTTTTTATACATCATATATACATTACATATACACCTTTTAATAATATTTCTCATGAATCAATTTGAATAATATATAAATCAACTTTTAATGAATTAAAATAAATTGAACTAATAAATACACGAATCAATAACTTGTCCAAACTTTATTGGACTCTATATATGTATACGATTTACAGAAGAAGAGAGAATTAGATTTGGATTAGAACGGAGTGACATTACCAGAAATCAGTTATTCTTCTTTCTTCTCTTTGACTAGTTACAAGCGTTCGTACTAGTACAAGCCCAACATATGTTTTTTTTTCTTTAATCAATTATGTGATACAAATAGAATTTAAAGAGTTAATTAATTTTTTAATTATTATAATTTATAGTATTTTTTATGTAACTTTCAATAATATATGTTACTCTTTTTTGCCCAATTTATGTAACAGTAATAGATTTTTATTTGTTCTTAATTTTAAATTGTTAATTATTGTGATTTATAGTACTTTTTATGTCATTTTCAAAAAATATATGTTACTTACTTTGTTCCAATTTATGTTGCACATATAAAATTTTGAGACTCAATCAAAATTTTATGTCTTTTAAATATTTTAAACTATTAATTATTGTGATTTATAATTTCTTTTACGTAAATTTTAAATAATATATGCTACTCCCTCTATCCCAATTTATGTGGGATTGATAAAATTTTGAGAACCGTTTAATTTTTTTATATGTCTTTTAAATTTTCAAGTTGATAGTTATTATGACTTATAATACATTTTACATCATTTCAAATAATATACATAAATTAGGATGGAAAAAGCAACATTTATTATTTGAAAATAACAAAATATAAATCACAATAATTAGCTACTTAAAAATATTTTAATCTTCAAATATGCATTTAATTAAATATTTATATGATTTAGATTTTTCTTCTTCTAATACTTCATATTAGATAATTTATCCAAATGTACATGATTATTAGTGTCAAATTAAATCATATACAAAAGCAAAGAGATCCAAATTTTCTCCTGCGTGTCAAAGCGTAATGACAAATCGTAAAACGTGTCCATGTAATTTTTCGATCCCTACAAATTAATTTTTAATGCAAAGTCGAGTGAATATTTTATAAAATAGAGCTACCTATATGTAGCATCCAATTTAAATGAAAAAGCATAAACTTTTTTGGTCGGTAAGCAGCAAACTACTATATCCGTGTTAACATGGGCCCAATAATTATTTGAAATTTTTAATATTTGATCTTATTAAAATAAAAATATTCAAAATTAGCTTTAGCAATACTTTTGCACAATAAATTGTGGCAATTTATCATAGTTTTGTGGTCAAATTCTTGTGATTTGCTAAGATTTGTGATAAAATATCTAGAGATTTGTTAAAATTTGGCTACAAATTCTCATGATTTGTTAGGATTTATGAAAAGCAAGTTTCTATCGCAATTCAAAATAGGTTATGAGTGACATTCACATTTAACCTTCTAGGTGAAAGAACCAACGATACAAACCCCAACTTATATTAACTATTCAACTTATGAAATACTATAATAATGCGGAAGCACAAACCTTATTAAAGTAAGAAACAACAATCCGCTAGGGTATATTACATATCATTTTCAAAACCTGAAAGTTATCACATCAAGGACATCTAATTCTAAGATACTAAGTCTGGAATATCAAATGTTAGAATGAAATAAATAACATAGTTCGTGTCCGAAAACTAAAGACATCATGTCATGATCAAAGGAATCCAACACGAGCTAGAAGACATAGCTCACCCTGAAATATGACATGCTGGACACTTGCTAGAGCTGAGGGCGAGTCGAAGTCGATGGTACACTCGCTGCACTCCACAAGATAAAACAAAGAAAAATACAAGTAGGGGTCAGTACAAGGCAACATGTACTGAATAGGTATCATCGACCGACTCGAAATAGAAATCAATATGCATAAAGTAATAGCTGAAAATCAACTATAACACTTAACAGGTGGCAAACAACAAGATCAATATCAAGTGACAACATAATGAAACAGTTACGTAATCAGTCAACAATATCCAAAGTATACATAAGGACTCAACCCTCCACACCATGCTCTTTAGGGAAATGAGTTATTTGAGATTGGGTAGTATTAAGTCATTTTAATATGTTTTCCTTTAATATTATCGTGCCGGAACATGACACCCGATTCAATAATATCGTGTCGGCTCGTGACACCCGATCCAAATATACAGTGTCGGAACGTGACACCCTATCCAAATATACCGTGTTGGAACGTGATGCTCAATCCAAATATACCATGTCAGAACATGACACCTAATCCAAATATACAGTGTCGGCTCGTGACACCCGTTCCAAATATATCGTGTTGGAATGTGACACCCAATCCCAATATAATTAATTTATCATTCTTTATTATCACATTTCACTTCATTAACAATATTTCATTAAGCCTTCTTTATTCAAGGTATCACTTTTGATAAGGCAAGTTCAAAATTATGAATTTCACGGTCTTGGAATTGTAGACCAATCACAACAACATATCAACCATTCAAACCACAACAATTAAATGCATAGTAAACTTCACACATTACTCAATGACTATCAATCGCAATTGAAAGTCTATCTATGATATAGAATAAACCATAACCTACCTCAACTGAAGAACTGAAGTCAAGCAAGCTAATTCACCAATGTTGTCCCTTTCTTCAATGCCTCGCGTTTCCAATCTATCAAGTATACAATATTTATAAGCAACGAATTCGTAGACACCAATATTTATGTCTAGCCTAGACCCACACCTATTATTTAATTACCTATCTTAATATATCAAAACTTGAATTATAATATGATAAATAGAACTTAACTACACAAAACAGTACTTAAACCATGAACACACTTAATTAACCCACCAAAATTTTCCTGTACACTCACCTATATGCCTGAATTTTACTAGTTAACATATTATCTTTTCTATCCATAATAATTTCATTATATCCTAATGACTAATATATGCCAAGAATTGCCCAGGGAGAATTAAATGATTGTCCCCCACCAAGTCCAAAAAAACCATGAATAACATAGCAACTCAACTTAATAATATCTACAACGTACACCTTTTCCTGCCACCTCATTCTCTCCTTTCAATTATATAATAACAATAGCAAGTAATATATGACTATCTATATTCGTAATAGGAGAATTGAGCGTGGGATGTTTACCTGAAGAAAATTGGTATTCGTTTTGCAGTCGATGCACCACCGGAATTTTCTTAACCTAATTTCCTCCTCTCTGTTCTTTTTCTAAATTAATCATCTACTAAAAGTATAAACCCTACTTATTTTAATAATATAAGACAAGTAGTATAGGGTATAAAATAAATTATTAATTTAGCCCACTAATTAAATTAGTTATCTAAAATTATCCCTCAACTAAATAACCATTGTTATCAAATAGTCCAAAATATCTATTAAAAATTTACGGAATAAGTCTTTTATGAAATAAAAAGTTCTAATACTAAAAATGATCTAATGGGTCATTATAGTTTCACACACTAATTTAGATTGGTTAAGATTTGTTTTCTTTTACAAAAATGCATATTAGAAAATATTAAAAATTGCATGTTATCATCATTAGTGATAAATCATGCATGGATTGATTATGAATGAATTTATATATTATACATATATTAGTTATGCAAGATTTAGTTATTCCATCTTTAATAATGCATAAAATAATATATACATTCTCTATTTTATTTGGTAAAACAACTTGAACAAAAAATGTCGCTTAATATTTTTTCCAAAGAACAAATCTTCATATGCTCAACCTACGATTCAAATTAATGGCATTTAAAATGCAGAAGGTATTCTGCAAATTAATTTCAAAAATAAAATTAATGAAGAAAGAAGATATAATTAAGTCCTAATTTTATTCAATGAAAAATAAAATGATTCATAATATTGTTGCTAATAACTTGAATATGCTATGTTTCCTTCTTTAGCGGTTAACAGTTCATAATCAACGCAGATATTTTTAATTTTATTTTTCATACAAAAGAAAACTAAAAAATTGATCTTACTACTCAATTTTTTTCTACATAAAATAAAAAAAACAGAATAATAAAATCGATCTATTTCAAAATTAAAAAAAAACTAAAAAAAGTTACAAACCAATTACAACTTCTGAAATTAAACAAATTCCGTCGTTAGAGCACAAGATTTAGAATAAAAACATGTGAGAAAAGAACTTTTAATTTTATTCTCATTGTGAAAAATTTGTTTCTATTAAATATAAATAAATCTCTCCTCATATATAACAGATGATATTTTTTTCTTTTTATAATAAATTTTAGCATATTCAAGTCATTAGTATCAATAATATATTTCATTTTATCCTCCGTTGAATAAAGTGATGACTTATATTTTTTTTCTCGTGAATTTTATTTTGAATCATTGAGGTTAAGGTTTTTTCATAATAGTAATTTGAAGAAAAAATAGCGGGAGAGAGAAACAATTGAAAAAATGAGTTAAGATTTTAATTTCACTTAGGCATGAATTCCGTTAATATAAACCTAAGTTATTTATACAAAAAATGGACACAGACCAAACATGATGAGTTTTTAAATATTTAAAGGACTAAAATCAGTAAATATATAGTTAAGGAACTAAAACGATAAGTATATATAGTTATGAGACCAAACCTAATAAGTTTTTAAATAGTTAAAAGACTAAATCTGATAAATGTATGGTTAAGGGGGCATTTTAGACCTACTCATATAGCTAAGAGATTATTTCTGGCATTTTCTCATTCACATGGCATCTCTAGTTGTTACCTCTTGTATTCATGTTGTTAATTTAAATATAATTTTTATTTTGATTGTTATTTAAATTCTATTGTATCATATGTTAACTTCATCGTTATGTAACTACAAAAAGTTTCATTTTATGTAAACGATCAATTTGATATAATCAAGACGTTATCTTATCCTTTATCGTACCTTTTTATATAGTTCTACTTCTTACTCTACTTTTCTCGTGAATACATTCTATAAATTCTTGATATGTGACATTATATTATGTAATAATTGAAAATGATTCAATCTATCCAAAAGTTGTATTCATGTCACGACCACGATCCGTCGTGACTGACATCCACAATAACCCTCCAGTGGGAGAACCATTTTTACAACCCAACTTCTCAAACTTAAGAGATAATAATTTAAAACTTGCGGAAGCACGAATAAAACTAGAAATAATACTGAGTTCCTATAAACGTAACTAATAATTTTAATATCAACGAAATGCAGAAACATCCTAGGAACTGAAAGTCATTTCGTACCAAAACTCTAACCAAATGTCAATATAAATAAAAAGGAGAACACTCCCCCCAAAAAGTCATAAAACTAAACAGTGTTTGAAAATTTGAGTCATGAAAAAGAGACTAGAACAGAGAAGAGTCCACGGCAACTTGAAACAAACAGTTCACCCTTGAACTCGAATAAGTTTTACTCTTCTAACCTTGGTCTCTTCGCAGCCAGCTGAATATGCCTAGTACTCAACAAAATAGCAGAGCGAGAGTAGTATCAATACACAAAAACAACGGTGTACTGGTAGGACCACGCGGTTAGCCAGTAAGAGGATCATAGACAAGTAAATTCCACACAATAGGCATATACATATACATAATAAGTTAACTAATCTCAAGTTCAACCATATGCAGCAACTCTATATTTTCCATACGCTATAACTTCACACAAGAGTCCTCTCAAGGGACCTAAAAACAATCAACTTTGTGTCAGAACGTGACACCCAGTCCAAATATGTGTCGAAATATGACACCCGATCCAATTATGTGTCAGACGTGACACCCGACCCAAACATACCATAATCACAAATACATTCAATATTTACAACATTATATCGTCAAGAACAGGTTCATCATAAAACAGGCCAGCAGGTGATTATTTCACACATAATCTAGCAGGTTTCCCTATTCATATACACACATGCATATGATGTAGCAATTTAACAAGTATATGAAATACATACGAAAACTAGACCATTACCTACCTTAAATTCACACTTCAACAATCTTACAATGCAAGAGTTTTTCCTTTCCGGGTTCGTTCTTCTCGTTTTTGGTCTAGAAACAGTAAACACATATAAAGGATCAACATCATGGCCTAACTATCATGAAATATAACACAATTTCACCATTAGTTTTTAGTTCAAACCCTCCCCCAATGATTACCAACCATAAATTCTAGGTTCTAGGAATCAAAACATAAATTTAGGGAATAAAATCCTTACCTTAAGTGTGAAAATCCGTGGAAAATTGATAGATTTCACCCTAGGTCGTCTTTTGAAGTTTTAGAAACTAATTTTGCAGAAAAAGACCATTTCTGAACTTTGTCACGACTTAAGTCGCGAATGCCCTGCTCTGGCGGGAATAATCCCAATCTGGTGGAATATGAGAAAATAGTGAGCTCAAAGTTTTTCTCCAAGCCCCCATTTCACAACACCCCCCTTTCAAGGACGTATTAAAATATAACTTTCACGCCAACTTCGATTTGGGGAGTTTTACTCGCCCAAATGCGATTCCACGAAGCCATAAATGCTCTGTATCGTCTTGGATAACAGTCTGTCCAATCAAATTAGAGATTTGACCTCACATCATTCACATGATCTCCCTAGACTTCAAATGACTCAGAATTCGTCCAAGTCTGGCTTAGGCTAAATTTTTCGAAGTTACTACCTCAAGTTTTCTGGCCCGAAATCCTTCCCCATTTGCCTTGTTGACACCTAATTTTGATCCTCCACAACGCAAATTATCTATCAAGTTTCTTTAAATTTCGAACAATTTTTAAATAATTAGCTTTTATAAAAAATAAAAATATTTTCATGTTATTCTTAACTATTTTTATCTTTTTATAAATTTTAGTATAATATATATGTTTTTATATAACTATATCTTTTATTACTATTTATGTGGTTATTTAAAAATCATCTCAAAAGACTTTATTTTTTTACTAAATATAATGTTAGTTAGGTTAGTTTAATTATAGTTTATATTTCTGAAATTTTTAGTTTTTTCTTTAAAAAAAAACCATACTCCCACATCGAAAATTCATGAAGAACTTGGGATTTTTGGAGCCTATATAAAGACTCATATTCTTGTTAAGAAAGGGAAAGAAGTGAGAGGTTTTTTAGTCACCCAAAGTTAGAAATTTTCTTAACTTGACTAGGATCAGAGCGGTTTGATCCTCGGAATGTCTACAGACCGTGTCTAGTAGAGTTTTGTTTATCGGTGTGTTGTGCACCACATCTATAAACAGGAGGCTACAGGACATTTAGGATGTTTCATTTCTTTCATATCTAAGATCGTGCGATAGAGCCCAACAATAGGACATGCAATTCTTTTTCTAACCTTTAATATCAGTTGAAAAATGACATCGATAAAAGAAAGTGACTGATGATATTGGAAGCTACACAGTATACAGGTAAGTAATGGTGCGAAGGAGGCATGCTAGATAAGGTAAGAATATTGTAACATGATTGATATGTAAAGTTAAAAATTGATAGGAAAGTGTAACAGATGCAGTTCGAGTTGGAAATACGAGGTAAGTCCATCATTTTCATACTGTTGTTGATATTGGGCGCCCTGTGTGGCTGAGATATGATATGATATGAATATATATATATGTTGGCCCTGTGAGACATTGTTGGTATTTTATGCGTGCAGATTTTGGGATAGTATGAAATACAAAGGAAACTCTGCCCAATTTTTTCCAGAAATAAAAAGAATAAGAATTCAGTAGCAATAATGTGATTGCAATATTTTAGATACATCAAAGAAAAGTATAAGATGGTTTGAGGCACAACTAAAGAGATATAATTAGTATTGAGGGCAAAAGCCATAGTTGAGCCCTGATATCAACTGAAAAAGGTAAGAGAAAATATAAGGTCTGCATACAGACTAGTATGGCAACGTTAAGATAATTATGGGCTGATTTACGCACCTACACATATTCGTGTGAAGATTGCAATAGGATGCGTGGCAAGAGAGCTAAGAGCAAATTTGAGTAAAGGGGCAATGGAAAAGTTTGAGTCACAAATAGAGAAACAAATCAAGATAATATGCCTAAAGTATTGCAAATTAAGGTAAAGGAAATTATGAAATGATTTACCCAAGACAATCAGAACAAGTGGTTTACTGGTTACTGGATGACGGTAAGGTCATAATATGAGGAAATCCTAGCGCCAATTGATAGCCAACCCAAAGATGGAGATCAAGAAGTAAAAGCAAATGATAGTTAAAGACCTTCAAGAGAAAGTTAGAAAGTGACACATGATACAGATGACTTCAGAATACGGACTGTCACAGCAGAATAAAGCAAGTATATTGGAGTACAAAAATGTTACACCCTGTGAAATTTCATTTTACTCGTAGAACTTGGAATACGTTATAATGAACTAAAGCGATTAGACAAATGGAGGAGGTATGTGAATGGCATAATTAACTATAAGAACACTTGAGAAAATATTGAGAATTTAGAATCAATTTAACATTCGTGGACGAATGTTCCAAAGGAGGGAAGGATGTTACACCCCAGAATTTTTTTTTGTCTTACTAAGGCTATAGATGGCTTAACCGTGAGCTGAGATGGAGCCCACTTAATGGGTTTTTATAAAAAGGACATATGATAATTTATATGAATAATGTATGTGAAGTTAAACACAACTCAAGGAGGACCCTTGAGCCAAATCCAAGTGTGAGCCCTCCAAAAAGATGTTTTTAAGTTATGTTTTTGGGCAATCTGACTTGGGGAGACCATAACGCTATCATGGCTCAGGAATTTGGGAAACCTTATAAAATAAAAGTTGTAGATAATTGGATTATCTTTCCAACCATAGGTTGTGGTAATTTATTCGATATTGATATCAAGAGATATGACTATTTTACTGAACAAAGGTGCTGGCTGTGAATTT
Organism: Solanum dulcamara; assembly: GCF_947179165.1. Classification (NCBI taxonomy): domain Eukaryota; kingdom Viridiplantae; phylum Streptophyta; class Magnoliopsida; order Solanales; family Solanaceae; genus Solanum; species Solanum dulcamara. Next base: position 8,489,757 of record NC_077237.1, on the reverse strand, counting down.
TAATTCCGAATTTTAAAAATGGCTCGATCGGTTTTCAAATTTCTACTGATATAGAAATATTAATCAAGATTAGGGATTAATTAACCATGGTTGAATTATTAAATAGGAATTTGAGATTAATTGAGATTAATTAAGTTAATAGTGGATGAAAAGTGATCCCCACTGCCACGTGGCCAATTTCTATTGGCCCACATTTTTGTAAGGGACAATTAGGCCTCTTGGGCAGCCACTTGGTCCCCCTTATTGACAAAAATCTGCATCCACTTCTTTTCCAACTCTAGAGAGTTCTCCAAGAAGGAAGAACTCTTATTTTCAACAAATGAAGATAGAGAGAAGTAACGAGAAAGAAATTGAGGGAGAGATTAAAGGGTCAAGGTTGGTGATTATTCAAGTTTATGGCAGCAAGGATGGGTCCATTAAAGAAGCAAAAACATTTTTGACCAAGCCCTCAAGTTTTCAAGCAAATTATGTCATAAAAGCCTAAGGTAAGATTTCATCTCCTTTTTCGTTTTTCCCTCATCTTGAAGGTAATTGAAGCTTGTGTGAGTTGTTAAATGAGTGATGTTTATGTTGAGGGGCTGCTGTTATAGGTCACGAAAATTTGATGAAAAGTAGTATGAAATAAGGTGTAAAAATTATAGGTGGTTTGCTTGGCTTGTGGTATGTGTTCATGAGGTTTTTGAGCATCTTTATGTTGTTAGTTAAGGGCTATTTTGATAGGTTGTTATTGTTCTTGTTGAGATTGAAATATTAATGATAATTAAGGTCATATGTTGCACTATATGTTTGTTGGGCTGTTTTAGAATTGTTTCAATAAAACGTTAACACTATGAATCATTAAAGATAATTGAAAGATGTAGTAGTTGTATGTGGATTGGAATTGTTGTTGAGTGTTATGAATGTGGGCTGACTTAAATTACCAATAAGGTTATAATGAAGATATTAACTTGTATTAAATGGACTTGGAAGCAAGAAAACCCCATGATTAGTGTTGGTATTAAAATGGACAGATTTGGAGTATTTTTGAATATCGTCTTGGCTTGTCTTGACATGGCATTTGAAGGTGTGATTATTGATGTTGCTTGGGGATTTTATGACTGATTTGGAAGTGGAAAAAAAAGTGAGCAATATAAGGGAGTTGCTGCCCAGAATTTTGTGTTTTGCAAACCCATTTTTGGATGGGACTGTTGTTAGTAAATTTAGCATAACTCCTTTTGTAAAGCTCCGTTTTGGTTGATTAAAGATGTTTTGGAAAGCTATTTGATAGATCTAAAACTTTCATTTAGACTCTAAAACCCAGTTTTACTTTTATATACTCGAAAAAGGGTGATGAAGTTAAGGGGAGGTGCTATCCAGTTTTTTTGTTTGTTAGAAATAATCTACTAACGATAAAAACGTTTTATGCCTTTCCATATCTTAACCATAACGCTTAACGTATTAATATAGGTATGAGGCAGCATATACATGTTGTGTGTGGATAAACACTAAAGGTATGTAAAGCCTATCCCTTCTTTCTTTTGGCATGATCCATATGAAATCAGCGGACGATGAATGTATAAATTCCAAAGAAACTCCTATTCTTAGAGACACTAGGATGGCTAATGTTCGTAAATTCCTAGAAATTATATCATTGTATTTTGATACATGAGTTTGATTCTAGCCATCCTATTTTGATATAATTCATCTTTTGATATAATTCATGCTTTAGTATAATTCATAATGACAATCGAAGGTTACTTGAAATAACTATTATCTTGATTTTTAAATGATAGTTATTTCAATTATTCAATTGATCCCCATATTATGTTTTGAAATATGGAAAATGATTTCTGAAAAATTGTTTTGACATAGACCATCGTAACATAGAAAAGAAGTACACTATGATTATAGCTCAGTTTATTTTATATGACTTGTCATCAGGATTAAGCTATTGAGTCTCTATAAATGTTTTTATATTTTAAATTGCATTTAGTTTCTCATTACTCTACTCGTGCATACTGTAACCATTCTTTCACTGAGTCTGGGCCAGGATATGTTATCAAGCGTACTTCTCTGCATTTTTTTTGCCATGCCCCGACGTGAGGGGGCAGGTATGACATGTACATGGGTTGTGGTATATGTTATGCCACGGAGTTATGCTGTGCCATGTACATATATAATATGATATGATTTGATTTGATATGGCCATCTGATATGATATGATCTGTTACAGAGATATTTCCTACTCTGGTGTTATGATGTGCTGTGGCGCCAATGACAGGAGGGCGACCACGTTTTGTTCACCGAGTCCCATGAAATAGGGCCGGATACGGCATATGTATTTGCATATATGATTTGGGATTATGATAAGTATTTTGAAATTCTGAACATTTATTTCGTTTTCTGCACATACTATTCCGATTATGATTTTAATTTATTGTAATTCATGCTTTACATATTCGGTACATTTTTCGTACTGACCCCCTTTCTTCGGGGGCTGCGTTACATGCCCGCAGGTACCGAAGTTCGATTTGCTGATCCACCTGTTTAGGATATTTACTGCGTCGTTGACAGTGCTCCCTTGTTCGGAGCTTGTATTTTGGTACTGACTTTATCTCTGTATATTTGGATATTTTGGTCAGGGGTACGACGGGGCCCTGTCCCGTCATATGACTATGCTATCATCTGTAGAGGTCTGTAGACATAGTTATGTTGTGGGTTTTGTATATATGTTTTGGGTTGAGTGTGTTTCGTGATGGCCTATTGGCCCTCGTGCCTACATCTATTTTTGTGATCTATTTAGCAATCTTTCCTAATCACTACCTATGTTTATTCAATTAAAATGTTAATTTGGGATAAGGGTACATTTGGGTGCCCAACTTGGGGCACCAGTCACGGCCTACGAGGTTGGGTCGTGACAATGATATATTCCTTGGTTTAGCTTAAAATGAGTAAATGCTTATATAATTTTATTTTGGTGCATGTGATATTAATTCGAGTCCATCTTTGGACTCCATCCTTGTATATCATTGAGTTTTGAGTCTCCCATCATCTTGCTCGAATTACTGGAAAGTTGATGCATGGAAAGAAAGCTAATATACATGGTTTGAATATTGATATTGAATTATATACACGGAATAGAGATGGAAAACAGTGTCATATACACTGATATACAGTATCTATACAATCCGATATGTAAGAAAACAATGTTGTATACATTGATATAATATATATATATATATATATATATATATATATATATATATTATAGTTATATACAATAGATACATGGAACAAACAGGTGGCATACTGTATGTAGATAGTTCCATATACAGAAATAATGTTATATACACTGTATGCACCGTATATACAGTACGATATACAGTGTATATATAACTGCGATATACAGTGGAATTGTGCTTAAGGCCCAAAACGCAGATGACCCAACAACTTAGTCCAGGCGTACATAAACTAATACAGAATCTAAGTGTCGGTCCATACTTTCATGTGTTATTTATTGTTTATTTATATCGATTCGGGTTGTAATAATTTATTTACTTATGTTATTTATACTTGGTTAGATATTAATTTTAATTTGTTTTAACTTAATTAGATTTCCCTAAAGATAAATCAATTCATGTTAATTTACTCTTTAAATGATTTTCTACCTTTACTTAGTCATTTGATAAACTTTTTACTTTTTTTTTATATACATGTATATTATTTTCAATGTTTAAGTTTCATCATTTTTTCTAAAAAATAATTTTAAAGCCTTTGTTTCCTTTTAAATTAATATTTTCAAAAGTTAGTCAAATAATTTTTCAAATCGTCGGATAACCGTGCGTTAGCTTCCACTTTGAATGCTTAACACCTTCTCAAAGTGGAAATAAGAACTTCGTACCTTTTTCTCTGAATTTTTAAAACTTAAATCTGTTAGGGTCTTTTAAATTAATTTTTTTCTTAATTTCTTTAAAAAATTAAATGGCGACTCTTTTTTTCTAAAATTATTTTTTTCTCTATAAAGTTAAAATTAATTTTAAACCGTATTTTTTCGATATAACAGGCCTATTCCTAACGATGAGGATAGATTATTATAATTCATCAAAACAATCCAATACATATAACACATATAATATAATATAATACAATATATTATGAAGCAATGTAATGCGATTCTCCAAGCAAATGTAATTGTTTCTCCAGTGCTTATGCAAAATTTGCTACACATGTCTATTCCCTATAGAGTTGAGATAGTATGGGATGTGATTATGGTACCATAGCCACAAGAAATATTTGATCTTGTTGAGCTCGCTTGGTCCAAAATATAAGACACTTGTAATATTAAAACATGTTAAGTGACAACGTGTCTCACCATGAAACACTTATTATGCTTAAAAAATTATATTTGTCTTTGTCAAGAACATTATGCCTCCAATTACTACTCAAGGAAAATAAAGACGAAGACGGATTTCTTTACATGACATATATCGGCAAAACGTTTCATGAGTTCCTCTTGGAAACTAATTTGTGATTTAATTGCTAGTTAACTTTTATATTTTGGTTAAAGAAATGCATATATATATATATTAGGTGATGTTGTGCCTCACCATAAAACGCTTATTATGCTTAAAAGATCATATTTGTCTTTGTCAAGAATATTATGCCTCCAACTATTACTCGAGGAAAATAAGGTCGGAGACAGGTTCCTTTACATGCTGTACATCTGCAAAAATACGTTTGAGTTCCTCTTGGAAACCAATTCGTGATTCAATTGCTAATAAACTTTTATTTTTTGGTTAAAGAAACACACACACATACACATATATATATTCTTCGATGCATGGATGTCCTGAGACCTTACACTGAACCGTAAAAGTAAATTTCAGAAGAAAAAAAAGCATTTGATACCAGTTCAATCTAATTTTTTATTTTTTAGGTATTTATGCCCACGCCTAGCCTAGAGGTAGAATTAAAAGAGATAAGGATATTTATAATAGTTTGGCAGTTTTTTGAATTATTGGGTCTAGCCATTAAAATAAACTAGCTGTGTGTATGTGTATATCGACATTAATAACAATACATATTTAAAAAAGAATAAATTATTGTGTATACTTATATTATTAAATACATAATATTTTTAAAAATAACATAAAATTTGTAAGACAAAAAATGTACTTAAAGATATTAAATTAATTTTGTCAATTAATCTACATATGATTAATATAAAAAAATTAAAAATTGAGAGAATAATTTCACAATAAATAAGATTTCGTTTGAAGACTACGTTATGAATGTCATTATAGTCCATAATATTTTTCTCCAAAAAAGAGGTTACCTAAATATGAAAGTTCGATCTCAATCTATCTAGAGTTAAAATTAAAAGAGGTAAGGATATTAATAATAGTTTGGCAGTTTTTTGAATTATTGGTTCTAGCCATTAAAATGAATAAATAAATAAGATATATGAGTTGTCTTTTTCTAGATTTTTTTTAGGTGTATCAAATTCATATCAGAAATCCTCATTATGGATTGTTCAGCAAAGTAGTTCATACACATTGAGAAAATAAATGTAAGAGGCATGGATCACCCTACCAAGTGAAAGTAGCCGGACCAATATGGATTGCGGTGATGTGATGAGACTTCTTTATTCTTAATTAGAGGTCTCGGATTTGAGCCTTGAGTATGAAGATTTTTTTTTATTGGGAGCGCCACCTCCGATTGGGTCCTGCAATGCGAGATCTACATTTAGTCGGGGTTTCAATATGAACTTCGAACACTGAATACGAAAAAAAAAAGTAGCAGGTACCTACCATATCTTGCTTCGGGATAGATCTTTTATATTAAAGCAAATAAATTGAATAGTTTTTTATATTTTATTTATTAATTTATTATTGTATGTCTCTTTCACCCCTACTTCCCAATTTATTATACGTATTTCTAATGAAAAAGGTCGTGTACCACAATTTGAATTTAAAAGAAGAAAGGGGTTACTATAGAAAGAAAGATTTAAGAAATTAGACTTATGTACACTCATAATGTGAAAAAAGAAAAAGTTACATCATCGAAGTAGTTGAGTAATTAAATGGAAATAGTTAGAGTGATTTTTGTGTTATAAAATAAAGTTGAATGACTTTATGAAATAATTACTATTAATTGAGTAATTTTCCCGCTTTACAAAATAGGTCATTTCACGATATGGTGCCAATTCAAATTTTGTACTATTACAGACTTGTTTCATAATTTTCAATAGAGAAGCAAAGCCCGTATGAAAGTAGAGTGATCTTTAAAATGAAAATTATTAATTGAATGACTATGCAGATATGTGAACTTTTCTTTTAAATAAAGGAAGTGCTCTAATTTGCATATACTCACAGAATTTAGAATAAAACACCAAACAATAATTCTTATTTCAAGAATAATTTTCAAAAGTATTTTTATTTTATTTAAAAATCTTAACTCTTACACACTTTTCTGTTATAACTCCTAGCAAAAGTAGATGCACGAATAATGGACAATATTTGTTCCTATTGTTTTGGATAAATCGATGGGTGCAAAATAATAGAATTATCAATCATATAAAATAAGCTAGTTAAACCTTCAACCACCCATGAATAAACAAACCAAAAGGCGCCAGCAGCTTGGAAACAATAAACTGCTGCACGTTTTTCAAAATATTTAAAACCTTTTTTCTTTTAGAATATTGAAATTAATTAAACTTTTAGTTAATATTTTTGTTAGGATCAAACTATCATCGTGTCAAAAGCTACAGAGCACACATCATGAGCAGAATTTTATTTCTTAATCAAACCTAAATCAAGCGACACTTTTGATCATTTGGATTCGAGGCGAAACCCCTCTCCTTAGAGTCAAGTGGCTTTAACTCTAAATAGGGACCCATCACCTAACCAGTCATAGGTAGGATATAGTCACACATGTCTGATGCAACTTATTGTTGTTGGTCCTAATACCAAATACTTGTTAGGATCAAACAATTATCATCATACTAAAAATTACAATTCGTATCAAAAGACAACTTTATTTTTTAACCAAGTTTATCAAGCAAGCGTCATGTTGAACTATGATTCCGATCTTGACTATGCCCCACCCATCACAATACCTCACCATATAATATTATTGTTATTACTAATTAATACACATCACAACAAAACTCATGGTTTCGATATTTTGCCCGATAAAACTAGTTCCTCATTTATATATAGTCTCATAGGTAAACAAAGGGAGCAAAACCATCAAAAAGAGAAATAGACTAACGCAACTTCATGGAAAACATTATTTCTTCATCACTTTGCTCGTCAATGATAAAATAAATTAATTGATGGATCTAGGTAGAACGACGTCTATATCTTTCAAGTTAACATTAAAATAAATACTCAAGTATTGTGGAAATACCAAGTGATCGACAATTCCTCTAACTATTTATTCCAAAAAATTCAAACATACCAAACATAATTATTAATTATCTCTTCTAAGCCTTCTATGCTCTTATTATAAGTTTTGTAACATTGAATTTGAGCAGCACATATTAAGAGAAAACATAAGAGGCCAAACCATGGAACACAAGAAGAACTACAATATTGAAACATGTTCTGATTCTGCTTCCACTGTTACTACACATGAAGACTTCAGGATTAGAATTGAGTCATTTCATGCGCGAGAGAAGGACATTTCTAAGAAAGATTCTGCAGAAAAGAAACTTTCTTGGTTGCGTTCTCAGATAATTGGTACAAATATCAATTTTGAGACACCATTTGGAAAACGTAGGCTTACTTATGCTGATCATACTGCCTCTGGGAGATGCCTTCACTATATCGAAAACTATATCATCGATAATGTCCTTCCTTTCTATGGTATGTTTTTTATTTTACTAGTCACTGGATAATCATTGCATAAATGTGGTATCACCATAAATGATGTTATTCTTTTGTACAGGTAACAGTCATACTAGTGACAGTTATGTGGGATACCAAACAACAAAATTGGTGCATGAGGCAGCGGCATACGTGAAGAGATGCTTAGGTGGAAGAGAAGAAGAGGCAATTATATTTTGTGGTTCTGGTTCTACTGCTGCAATTAAAAGGCTTCAAGAAGTCATGGGGATTTCAGTCCCTTCTATACTAAGAGAAGAAGTACTCACAAAATGCTTTAGCAATGAAACGAAAGAGAGATGGGTTGTTTTTGTTGGACCTTATGAACATCACTCAAACATCCTTTCTTGGAGACAGAGTTTAGCTGAGGTTGTGGAAATTGGTTTGGACGAAAACGGGCTAGTAGACATGGAAGCCTTAAGGGTTCAGCTTGAGTACTACAAGTATACGAATAGGCCAATGTTGGGTTCATTTTCAGCTTGTAGCAATGTCACTGGGATTTACTCTGATACAAGAGCCATCGCTCGTCTTCTTCACAAAAATGGAGCTTTTGCTTGCTTTGATTTCGCAGCAAGGTATACTAATTTAGTCTGTTTCAATAGAGAAAACCTTTTTTCTTTTTTTAGAACTTTCCACGTAACATGTTTAAGACCACGAGATTAAAGAGCATTTTGATACATATAAGATCGAACACATACCAAAGTCTTGTGTATTTTCTTAAACTCCATGTCAAGTAAAAACAATACAAACAAATTGAAACCAAAGGAGTATTTGATATCCTATGTTTTACTTCTTAATTTCCAATTTACATCTTGCAGTGCTCCTTATGCAAAAATAGACATGAGATCAGGGGAAATAGATGGATATGATGCTGTTTTCCTCAGCCCCCACAAGTTTCTTGGAGGGCCAGGGACACCTGGAATCCTTCTAATGAAGAAGACACTCTATCGGTTGAGAACTTCACCTCCATCAACTTGTGGTGGTGGAACTGTTGATTTTGTCAACCCCTTTAATGAAAAGGTAATTTATGTCTAATATGATGTCTTTTTCTTTCTTTTCATCTTCATGTCCTTTTCACCTACAGTTTCTTTGTGTTGAATTTTTTTTGCTCATAAAACATTCGAGTGAGTGTCGTCTAGTGATCAATGAAGTAGTGGAGGGTTCAAATCTCAGCGAAGACAAAATATTCTAGATGATTTTTCCCATTTGTCCTAGTCTTGGTGGCCAAAGTTACCAGGTACCTGTTGCTGGTGGAAGGTGGCATTGTATTCCACGAAACTAGTCGAGGTTTGCAAAAGCAAATCTGGACATAAAAAAAAACATTCCAATAACTTGATAGATGAGTTTGACTGCCATTTGAAGTATAAGCAGGAAACAAACTAGTATAAAATTAAACTTCTGAGCTCTAGCTAATATAAACCACACTAAACTTGCTGTAGTCATTATATATAAATATTGAGAAGAAATTATAATTTTTTCTTCAGAAAATGTTTATCCTTCTGTACATGTTTACTACTATTTCCTTTTGTATGTCCTTGATATAAAATACTTTTACCAGGACACACTGTATGCGGAGAACATCGAAGAAAGGGAGGATGCAGGAACACCACCAATCATTCAGAAAGTAAGAACAGCACTTGCATTTTGGGTGAAAGAGTTCATAAGTCACGAAGTAATTGAAAGAATGGAGCATACCTACATTGAACTTGCACTACAAAGGCTTCTCCCAAATCCTAACATATGGATTTTGGGAAATGTAACAGCCAAGAGACAGGCTGTGCTTTCTTTTCTCATATATACCACAACTTACTCTTCATCAAGTGATATCAATAGTGAGGAAAGCGAGTTTTACTTATGGGGAGAAACAGCAAACAAAAGAGATAAGCCTCTTCATGGTCCTTTCGTCGCTAAGCTTCTTAATGACCTATTTGGTATTCAGGCTAGAGGAGGATGTGCTTGTGCAGGACCCTATGGACATAGCTTGCTCAATGTTGATGAACCTCATTCTCTTGCTTTCAGAGATGCAATTCAAATGGTGAGTCTCCATATACAAATCTAGTCTGATTCACTAAGTTTTCGACATTGCATTTCTACATGTGCAAATATTTTGCTCACAAAAGAACTTGTCCTGTTCACAATGTTTTACATCAATTGCAAGTGCTGATCTCGATAGAATTTCTTTTTGATCGCGTTTAATGTTAATGTCTTAAGTAGTACTACTACATCATTTGACATAAGTTATCTTTGACTTGACAGAGTTATTGTGGAGTAAAGCCTGGATGGACAAGGGTCAGCTTCCCCTACTACATGTCCAAGGAAGAATTTGTGTTCATTCTAGCAGCAATAGAATTCATATCGATTTATGGACAAAGGTTCCTCCCTTTGTACCATTTCAATTGGAGGAGTGGTGCCTGGACTTTCAAGACAAAAGCTTTCAATTGCAACTTTTGCTGCTCACAAATGATGAAAGTATTGAACCATGACACAAAAGAAAACAACCATGGAGGAAGTGCTACCAAGAAAGGTCTTGTTTACAAGTATGTAAAGTACCTTGAGACAGCCAAGCGCATCGCTAGTCTACTTCCCAAGTTTTCACCTCAACGGACGATACCTGAAGATATAGACCCCAATCTTGTACCCTTTAGAGTCTGAAGAGAATTAGCTTGTTCTGATCCTTCTCCAATATGATCATACACTTTGCCAATGCCTGGTTAGTAAATTCAAAGTTGACATGTAATAAACTAAAAGTAGAAAAAAAAAACAATTTTGAATATAATATACTTGTAAAGGAAAATCAAAATAATGGTTCTCAACTTCTCATCATATGAGTTATTGGTTTATCACAGCTTTAACAATGTGTTACATATCAACAGAGTATATTTGGTCTTCAATCTAATCAAATTTGGTTAGTAGCCATATAGACACGTTGGGCCAAGCTAACTCAATGTTAAAGTTAGTTCATTAGGTGAGAATTGCCCAAAATAATAAAAAGCGACAAATATCCACATCCCCACCTGATGTGGGAACTTAACACCTCCACACGTGAGGGGGCGTGTTGAGGATATAGTCTAAGTAAAACAAAAATGTACAACTTATTACAGTTTTGGTTGTTGGTATTCATATCATTGTATCACTCAATCTAAGTCAAGTCAATTTTACCATCAAGTTAATTATCAACTGTCCCAATTAAGTATGTGTTGTTTTTGACAAGAAATAAATGACAGTCAAATTCATTCATTAATCTCTTTGGATTAAAACAAATAGTACAAAGTTTCATAATTGACAAATGTGAAAAGGACATAACAAAACAGCATCATATCCATCTATTTCACCTGATCTCATCTCTATTTTTGCATATGGAGCACTGCAACATCACAACAAATGAAAAATAAGGCACAAAATTAGTTATCTTTTCATGATGTGATCATTGTAACGATTCTTATACGTACTGTGAGTATATAGAACTATATAAGTCAAACTCAATTAGCATACCTTGCCGCGAAATCAAAACAAGCAGTATTAACTTGCAGGTATACTATAAACATCACCACTAGCGGACTCTATTCAATTGCCACAGCAGCGTCAAGTATTATGTGATTCTCCATGCTGTTACTATCCACTGGCTGTAGAATGTTTTGTTGGAATTCTTCGTAGAATTCATCCAAGGTCACAAGTAAATCACTAGACAGAGATTTGAATACATAAGAATGAAAAGGGAACACTAACCTTTATCCATGACAATAACTTGATTGAAGAACTTGATTTTCTAAACCTTGAAGATTATTCTTTATGGTATTCTTTATCTGAGATGGAGAGAAAAAGAAAAGAAAAATATTATAGTTTTAGGGACCATGTTTATTTATAGTTTTAGAAGTGTCTTTTCATGTTGAAAGATATCTTTAATTAGAATGTTTTTTAATGAAAGGTACATTTTCTTAGAATACCTTTTCATGAAAAGATACATTTTCTTATAAGTTTCCATCATAATTATAAGAAAAGGTTCATGAATGATAGCATATCTATGTACAAATATATTAATATGTGAGTCCATAAAAAAGAAAATTACTAACAATCTCCCACTTGGACCATATATATTTATGAAGAATCGTACATATATGAAACTTTATTGTGCACAAACTTTTGTTATCTTAATTAAAATATCTCAAAACTAGGGGTGGGCATAAAATACCGAAAACCGAATTACCGAACCGAATCGATTATTTCGGTATTTCGGTATTCGGTATTCGGTATTTCGGTCCGGTATTCGGTACCTAAATGTTAAATTTCGGTATTTCGGTTTCGGTTTCGGTATTTTATAATTTTCCCGTTCGGTATTCGGTATTTACCGAATACCGAATTTATTTCTATTGGCAATTGGGCCTCCTATAATTATTTCTGTTGGGCCCATTCGTATAATTTAACTATATCTAACCTACCCTAAGTCCCAGCCCAACTATGTAACATACCCTAAGTCCCTAACAGCCCATTAGCCCAATTAACTTATCCATTTCAGCATTCAATATTATCTCTATACTGCCCAACGCCCCAACCCTAATCTTCACTCTTCACTCATCACTCTTCACTTCTGAGTTCACCATCACCACCGCCCTTTAGCTTCACGCACGCCGCCTTCAGCCCTTCACGCACGCCGCCTTCAGCCCTTCACGCACGCCGCCTTCAGCCCTTCACGCACGCCGCCTTCAGCCCTTCACGCACGCCGCCTTCAGCCCTTCACGCACGCCGCCTTCAGCCCTTCACGCCACCATCAGCTTCATGTTCTCCATCAAATATCAAATCTTTTGGAAAAATTTGTATGGAATTAGTGAAATAGAAGTTCCAGGTAAGAGATTCATGTTGATTGATGTCTCTTATTATCCTGAAAATCTGAAAATCTGAAGTGAGTGGAACTGTAGACAAGAACTGTATGGAGGGTTCGACATACAGCTGAGTCAACATGTTTAGTCTGTCTTAGCAACATACATTAGAAGTTGGTATCAGATTTTTGTGTCCATTCTTCACAAAGTTAATTTCTTTTTATTGTTCGACTTCTTTGTGTTTTCAGAGTATAAAGTTCATATTTATTTCTTTCTTGTCAATGGTAAGGAGGAGGAAATTACAATATGCAAGAGTCAGCAAATGATTCTGTGAGCTTCAATATTTATGCTAATGTATTCTGACTTACCTACTCTCCAAGTTTTTGTTTCCCTTTTTTTTCTTCCATTTTTCGATTAATTTGTTTTCTAGAATTCAAATTGGGGATGCTGTTCAATTCCTCTTACCTAGTTAACCATGTTTGTACACATTTACAAAACATAAAATCATTCATTTTTAACCGTGTTTTGTAGGTGTTTGCCCATTGTTCTTCTTCTAATGTTTTTTTTACCTGCTGACTTGTTGTTCTGAGTTCTCTGTCTACTTACTTGGGTCCTTTCTTGATTTGTTTTTTTTCTAATATCTTTCGATGTTTAGATGGAAGATGAAACAAGTCGACAACTAATGTTAAGTTATAGGTTTCCAAGAGAGGTTTAAGCTAACATCATTCTCCTACCTTGCATTTCTCTGTTAATTTTCTTGAAGTATTTAAGATGTTACTCCTTTAATCCTTTTGGTATTATAGTCAGTCATTGAGAAAACTTAACAGCCTCATTGGCTTCTGTCACTCTTTATGCCTAATCTGGTTAATGCTCTTTCCAAACCCCAACAATTACACATCATCTTAATCTGCTGATATTTGGGATTATGATATTTATTAGCTTGTGTTTGTTTAATGGTTACTTCTTGTTAGTCAAAATTCCAGTTTCATTTGCTCATGTTGTTTGTTGTTTATGATATTTATTAGCTTGTAGTGTTGCAGCTTATGTTGTTTGTTGTTGTTGTGTGTTGCAGCTGAATCATTTTGTTGTTGTTGTTGCATGTTGTATGCTGTTGTAGGTGCTGTTGACTGTTGTGTGTAGTGTTGCAGCTTATTGTTGCAGCTTATTGTTGCTGCTGGTTGGCTTATTGTTGTTGCAGTGCAGCCTGCAGCCTGCAGGTGTTGTAGTTTGTTGTTGCTGCTGGTTGTAGTGTGTGTAGTTTGTTGTTGCCTGTTGGTTGCTGCAGGTGTTGTTGCTGCTGGTTGTAGTGTAGGGAGCTGCTGCAGCCTGCAGGTGTTGTTGCTGCTGGTTGTAGTGTGTGTAGGGAGCTGCTTGAGTGTGTTGCAGCTTATTGTTGCTGCTGGTTGGCTTATTGTTGCTACTTGGTGTTGTAGTGTGTGTAGGGAGCTGCAGTTTGTTGGAATTGTTGATGCTGAAGAAGGTGCAACTTGTTGGAGATATGTTGCTGCTGAAGAGGTGCTGGAGAATAGCCATGTAGTGCTCTAACAACTTCAGATTGGTTGTTGTTAACTTAATCTGACTTTGCTGCTGACTGCTGTTGGTTGTTGCTTGTTGTTGGCTCCAAGTAAATTGCATCCTCCAAGTTGCAAAACCATTTTGAGTGCATTAATTTGGTGGTAGTCTCTGCTGTTGTTGTGTGATGTTTCTGCATAAGATGCAAAAATTTGGGTATTACCGAATACCGTACCGAACCGAATTTTTATTTACCGATTACCGAATTACCGAACCGAAGTTTGAAAGTTTGGTATTTGGTATATACTTTGAATTACCGATTACCGAATTATCGAATCTAAATTTTGAAAATACCGAACCGAATACCGAACGCCCACCCCTACTCAAAACAATCTGGTCTATTGATAATACCAGTATAGGATCAAAGTGGTTTTTGTAACACATATATTCGTAACTAAACCCATCAATGGCCACAAATATCAGGAATATCAATGACATAGATCAAATACGTAAATTACATGTAAAATGATCTAAGTCATGTCTATTTTCAACTGGTCCTACTTTATGACTTTATAGTCCAAAATCACTTTCTTATACCTTATGGAGAAAAAAAACGAAAGTAAACTTTTTTCTTTATCAGAGTTATCAATAAAACATGAAATTCATAAATTTCATAAAACTTCAATCTATACAGAAAATAAGCTTTAACATGTCCAAAAACATATATACAATGACAAACTCCCTCTAAAGTGACTCATCATCTAATCTGACAATACCCATATGAGTCACATGCCCATGAAACACTTTAGGCGGCAAACCTTTTGTGAGCGGATCCGCAATCATCGAGTTTGTACTAATATGATCAATTGACACAATACGACTCTGAACTCTTTCCTTTACAACCAAAAATTTAATGTCAATGTGCTTTGACTTTGACGAATTTTGATTGTTCTTTAAATATAACTCAGCAGCTATATTATCACAATAAATTTTCAATGGTCTCTCTATGCCACTGACTATCTGTATTCTAGAGATAAAATTCCTTAGCCAAATTCCTTGATTTGATGCTTCATAGCATGCTACAAATTTAGCTTCCATGGTAGAAGAAGCTATTAATGTTTGTTTTACACTCTTCCAAGAAACAGCTCCTCCAGCCAACATAAAAACATATCCTGATGTGGATCTCCTACTATTAAGACATCTGGAAAAAGCTGAATCGAAATATCCTACGATCTCTAAGTGATTCGACCTTCGATAAGTGAGCATGTAATCTTCAGTTCTTTGAAGATATCTCATAACCCGTTTTGCTTCTTGCTAGTGATCCATTCTCGGATTACTTAAATATCGGTCTAATATTCCCACAATGTACGCTATATCTGGATACGTACAAACTTGTGCTTACATGAGACTTCCCATTGCTGAAGCATATGGGATTTGTACATCTTTTTATTCTCTATGTCCAAATTTGGACATTGGTGCAAACTAAATTTATCACCTTTTGCCACAGATGTATCTCCTAGTGCACAATTTTGCATACCAAATCTACTTAATACCTTTTCGATATAAGTCTTTTGCGACAATCCAAGTATGTTTCTGGTATGATCTCTATGGATCTCTATACCTAAAACAAAGGACGTCTCACCAAGATCTTTCATTTCAAATTTACTGGATAAAAATTTCTTGGTTTCATGAAATAAACCTACATCACTGCTTGCCAGTAGAATGTCATCTACATATAGCACAAGAAGAATAATGAATTTGCACCAACTGAACTTGAGATACATGCATTGATCAACGGTGTTTTCTTTAAAACCAAAAGAGGTTATCACCTGATCAAACTTTCGGTACCATTGAGGGAATGCCTATTTCAAATCATATATGGACTTCTTAAGTTTACACACAATGTGTTTTGAATTTTGAAACTCAAAAGTTTCTGGTTGCACCATGTATATTGTTTCTTTAATGTCTTCATTGAGAAATGCAGTCTTTACATCCATTTGATGTAGCTCTAAGTCATATTGAGCTTCAAGTGCCACAATGATTCTAAAAGAGTCTTTCGATGAAACTGGCGAAAAAGTCTCTTTAAAATCTATGCCTCCCTTTTGAGTGAATTCCTTGGCAACTAGACGTGCTTTATATCTTTTGATGTTACCTTTTGAATCATGTTTGATTTTGAAAATTCATTTACACCCAATCAGTTTCGATCCTTGTGGTAACTCAACAAGATCCCAAACGTCATTATCTTTCATAGATTTCATCTCATCTTTCATAGCTTCAATCTATGTAGCCGAGTTTCTACATGATTTCACTTGGCTAATAGTTATAGGATCATCTTCTAATCCCATATCAAAATTATGTTCTTGGAGATAAACAACATAGTCATCTGAAATTGCATTTCTCCTTTCTCTGTTAGATCTTCTTTTAGGCACTTCAACTTGAGGTGATATCATTGTGTTTTCTATATAATCCTAATTTACAGGTTGAAGAATATTTGGTAAAGATACTAGATCATTTTCACTAGCAGAATGAATATTATCAAATTCATCTTCAAACACAATTTATTTGTTTTGATTGCTCCCTTCATAATCAACATCCTCAATAAATTTGGCATTCCCTATTTGGAAAAAGGATCTGTTTGAGGGGTCATAAAACTTAAAACCTCTTGACCTTTCTGAGTAACCTACAAAGTAGCAACTAACAGTTCTTGAATCCAATTTCTTTACATTAGGCTTGTAAGGCCTTGCTTCATATGGACATCCCCAGACATGTAAGTATCTAATACTAGGCTTCTTACCAGTCCACAATTTGTACGAGGTCTTAGTTACTTCTTTGCTTGGAACTCTGTTTAATATGTAAACTACAGTTTTTAGTGCTTCTCCCCAAAGCGTTTCAGGTAAAGAAGAATGACTAATCATACTTCTTACCATATCTTTAGAGTTTGATTTCGTCTCTCAGATACACCATTTTGATGCGAAATTCCTGGCATAGTGTATTGAGGTACAATTCCACTTTTATTAAATATTTCGCAAAAGGCCCTGGACTTTGTTCACCTGATCCATCATATCTATCATAGTATTCTCCTCCACGGTCAGATTTGACAGCCTTAATTTTCTTGCCTAATTGAGTTTCAACTTCAGCTTTGAAAATTTTAAAAACATCCAATGATTGCGACTTCTCTTGAATTAAATAGAGATTCATATTGGGAGTAATCATCTATAAAATTAATAAAATGTTGTTGACCATTCCATAAAATCGTAGGGAAAGGATCGCAAATGTCTGTATGTATCAACTCTAAAGGTTCCTTACTCCTATAAGCACATGTTTTTCTTATATTTGTTTGTTTTCCCTTAATGCATTCTATATAAATTTTAAAATTTGATAAATCAAGGGAATCAAGAATTCCTTCAAACACAAGCCTTTGTATTCTTTGTTTTGAAATATGACTCAATCCCTTATGCCATAACATTGATGAATTCTCATTTATTAATCTGCGCTTAGTACCAAAATTGCTGGAATACAGGTTTTCATTACTATATGAGGCTTGACGATTTAATTTGTATAATTTATCAATTAGAGTACCAGTTCCAATAATATTAGAATTTTGAGAAATACTAAAAATTTCATTTCCAACAAAACAAGTATATCTAGATTTGTCGAAATAAGAATAGAAATTAGGTTCCATCTAAATGAAGGTACAACAAATATTTCCTCTAATTCAAAATAAAAATTAGTATCTAATTAAATTCTAAAGACACTGATAGCCTCCAGAGCTGCCTTATTTCCATTACCCACATAGATGTATCTTTCAGCATTAATTGGCTTTTGATCCCTTAGGCAATCCTGCATAGTGACATTTACGTGAGTAGTTGCACCCGAATCTATCCACTAAGTATCACTAGGTACCATAGCCAAATTAACTTCTGAACAAACAAAATTGAGAAGTTTGCTTCTTCTTTTTTTCACGCCAAGCAGTGTATTTGGAACATTCTTTCTTCATGTGATCAAGTTTCTTACAAAAGAAACAGGGCTTTCATCCTTAGGCTCCAATGTTTCTTTGTTTTCAGTTTCTTTATCCTTAGTCCATTTTTCGCTTATGTGAAACAGCTTTATTTTCAGAGGTAGACATCAGATGAGCATTTTCAATTCTCTCTTGTTTTAGTCTGTCCTCTTCTTGCACACATTGATCTATAAGCTCATTCAATGTCCATTTTTCCTTTGAGTATTAGATGAAATTTTGAATTGACTAAATTGTGCAGGAAGAGAGATTAAAACCAGGTGCACAAGTATGTCATCAGACAATTCAAGTTAAAAGGTCATGAGTTTTGTCACAAGATTAGATATTTCCATAATGTACTCTCTTATGTTTCCTTTACCCTTATATCGCATTGAAACAATCTTATTAAGAATAGTACTTGTTTCAATCTTTTCATTAGCAGCGAATCGGTCTGCGATTTCTTTTAAGAAACTTTTGCCATCTTCATTCTCTGTTATACTGCCCTTAAGGATTACGGAATTGAGTGTTGCATCATCACAAGCTCATATGATTTGATCACTCTCACTTTTCATATGCAGACATTTGTTCATTAGTGCTAGTTTCATTCAAGTCCACATGACGATCAAATCTTAATGCATAGTCAAGATCCATGCAGCCAAGCACAATCATGATGTGCTCTTTCCATTTCTTAAAATTTGTGCCGTTAAGCATAGGAATGTTGTTCATATTGACAGATATAGAAGACATTATAAAATAAAACAAGTAATTCTCACAATTAATCAATCAAATAAATCATGTACATGTGAAGATAAGTAAATTAAATGAAGTTGTAGCAAATTCAATAAATAATTTAAAATACATTTATCAAACATACACACATACACATAAAGGTGGGCCCATCTCAAGATACATAATACAACATTATCATTTAGTCTTTGGACTGAAATAATAACTTTTAAGTGGTACTCTTATACATAGTTCATAAACATTGATTACTAAAGCGGCCTAACAATATGCCTTTCTTTGGACCGACATATTATTAGCATACATTACAAATGTATCACCTATTCATGACTATCCATAATCTGGCCAAAATAATCTTCCTTTGGGATAATTATTTCGCATAGATATAACATGTTTACATGTTCAATGTAAATAGAATTTAGGAAATAGAGGTTACTTTGGCAACATATTGTTTCAATTTATTTATTTAAGAACCAAAATCATAAAAAAAAAAAAGAATGGCACCAAAATAAAATAAAATTGGGAAGTAACAAAGTTGACCGAATTCTTCTATTGAAAAACTTAACAGAAAATAAAATTATCTTAAAAAGAAGAAGAAACTGCTTCTCAAAAATTGTTTAAAGGGTCTCAATTTTAAATGCCGCTTTGCGTCAAAATGAAAATAAAATAAAAATAACCAACAACAAACAACCAGAGGATTCTCATTTGTTCCACTAATGACAAATAGAGAAATTGCCTCTAAAGGATTCTTTAACAATGCTATACTTTGGATTATATATCCAAAAAAAATTTATATACAAAGGAAAGAACCGAAGCTTCAAAGCCTTGTTTTAAAAAAATAAAAATTGAAAAACCGAGGAACAAATCAGTGCTTTAAAGCCACTTTAAAAATTGAAAAGAAAAACAAAGATCAAAACAAAGCCACTTTGAAAATTGAAAAAAAAATAGCATTAAATTCGATAACAATCAGTGAAATCTTAGATGACAATACTTCTCATGGATCATTAATGTCTCTATATCACGTCTAATAATCTAGCAAGACCGTGCTCTGATACCACTTGTTGGAATTCTTCATAGAATTCACCCAAGATCACAAGTAAATCAATAGACAGAGATTTGAATACATAAGAATGAAAAAGGAACACTAACCTTTATTCATGGCAATAACTTGATTGAAGAATTTGATCTTCTAAACCTTGAAGATAATTCTTTGTCGTATTCTTTAGCTGAGATGGAGAGAAAAAGAAAAAAAGTATCTTCTGATTTAGGAATCATGTTTATTTATAGCTTTAGAGGTGTTTTTTCATGTTGAAAGGTACATTTAATTAGAATGTCTTTTAATAATACCTTTTAATGGAAAGATACCTTTTCTTATAAGTTTTCATCATAATTCTAAGAAAAGGTTCATGAAATGATAGCATATCTATGTACAAATATATTAATATGTGAGTGCATAAAACAGAAATTATTAATATGTTTTACTTGTCTACTTCAACAATTTAACTCGTCTGAATTCAGTTCAATATGTTCATTTGACATCCCTAGGATATAGCAACTTGTTGACTTGATAGAGCAATTGGTTTTGCCCATCTTCATGGCTTCCCACTTGTACTTATAAAGAGTATCATGATTGTGTTTTACTAATTAATTTAAAAAGCACTTTTATCAAATATTAGAATAGTGATTTATGCTTAGCCAAGATTTCAAATTAGTGCTTCACGAGAAAAAAAAATGTTTTTTTAAACAGACTAATAAAGGTGGATAGCTATGATTTCCACAACCTTTTATGTAGTGCATTACACATTATTGCAATGTCACCTCACATTAAGGAATACATTAGACAACTTTATAAAGACAAAAACACAAAAGCGCATGTGAATTGATCAAAATTTAGATTGTCAAAACATAGTAATTGTAAGTGATTTAACCAAATAAATACTTGATTGATATTTTCTTAAAGAAAATACAAATACATATAGAACACGTTAAAGAAAAACGAATAAGGCAGTACTACTCCTGCCATCTTCTACTACTTTTAGTTTATTACATATCAAACTAGATTTTGCCCAACTAGACATTAGACAAAGTTTATTTTCATATACATATTATATGGAGACATAGAAGAAGCTTATGCTCTTATTCATCAGACTCTAAAGGACACAAGATTAGTGTCTAATTCTTCAGGTATTGGCCTTTGATGTGGGAACTTAGGAAGGAGGCTAGCAATGCGTTTGGCTGTCTCAAGGTACTTTACATACTTGCAAATAAGGCCTTCTTTGTTACTATTAGTGCATAATCCTTCTACTTTTGTGTCATCATGGCAATTATTATTGCCACCACTTAGGTTCAATTCCTTCATCATTGGTGAGCCACAAAAGTTGCAATTGTGATCCCTCCCACCCATAAGAGCTTCCTTCAAAGCTTTCTTCTTGAAAGTCCAAGCACCACTCTTCCAATTGAAATGGTACAAAGGGAGGAACCTTTGTCCATAAATTGATATGAATTCTAGTGCTGCTAGAATGAACTCAAATTCTTCCTTGGACATGTAATAGGGAAAGCTTATCCTTGTCCATCCAGGCTTCACTCCAGTATAGCCCTGTTATGTCATAAGACAACTGTCAGATCACCTAAAAGATAATTATATGTAATCGTCCATTTTATGTCATTTTTAGCAGGTTGAAACAGAACGATACATTTCTATATTAGAAACATTTTTAATTTTAAATATCTTATTTTACCCTTGATGACATGACTCTATAGTCACGTAAAATGTGTCTATGGAATAATTTAATTTAGACCACGATTTTCAGAAACCCTTCTTTCTTTCTTCAATTATATGTCCAGTCAAACACCATATATAACTTAAATTGAGATAGAAGGAGCAGTAATATTATCAAATCTCTGTAATTTGCATTGTCAGTGTACATAAGTTAAATCCTTTAGTCATGGAAACTCACCATTTCAATTGCATCTTTGAAGGCAAGAGAGTGAGGTTCATCAACCTTAAGCAAGCTATGTCCATAAGGTCCTGCACAAGCACATCCTCCTCTAGCCTGAATACCAAATAGGTCATTAAGAAGCTTAGCCACAAAAGGGCCATGAAGAGGCTTATCTTTCTTATTCCCTGTCTCTCTCCATAAGTAAAGCTCATTGTCTCCACCATTGCCATCACTTGATGAAGAGTAAGTTGTAGTATAAATGAGAAAAGAAAGCACAGCCTGCCTCTTGGCTGTTACATTTCCCAAAATCCATATGTTAGGATTGGATAGAAGCCTTTGTAGTGCAAGTTCAATGTAGGTGTGCTCCATTCTTTCAATTACTTTGTGACTTATGAATTCTTTCACCCAAAATGCAAGTGCTGTTCTTACTTTCTGAATGATTGGTGGTGTTCCTGCATCCTCCCTTTCTTCAATGTTCTCCACATAGAGTGTGTCCTGATAATTTTATTGCATATCAAGAGTCTTTTAGCTTTAGAATTATCATAACAGTCATATTTTCTCAATTTCAATTTGTTTGTCTTAATAACAATTTGAACGGTCAAAAGATATTTTCTTTCAAAACATTTATAAAGATACTATGTCCAAATTTACATTAAAAATAAAGATTCTATGTCCAAATTTACAGTAAAAATAACTAGTTAAGTTGACCCTATTACTCTGAATCAAGTCAAACAAACAAAGGGAGAGTAATAATTAAGCATACAAAAATTGATCTTTAGCGGCAATAACTTAATTACCACTAAATATATTCTTAGAGGCAATTATTAGTGACAATTACTCTCTCCGTCCCATATTAGTTGTCATGTATATTAAAAATAGTTGTCCCAAAATAGTTATCAATTTAAACAATCAAGAGAGAATTAATTATATTTTTCAACTTTACCCTTACATTAATTATTTTAGTATTAAGAGGCACATAAATAAATAAAAATTAAAGAATTAATGAGTATATTAGTCAAATAAGCTCCTAATTAATATTTTCTTAAAAATTGTGCAAAATTTTATCATGACAACTAAAATGTGACCGAGGGAGTACATGCTAGAACTTTTTGTACATGTTCCTAAAATCTATAGAGACATTGGATCCAATAATAATTAACTAGTGTCAATAAAAGTTTTAACAATTTTTGTTAATGTGTATATTTATTGTTGCTAAAAGTTATTTCTATCGTAATTTCTTATCTCCTATATATTTAATTATAACGTATTTATCCTTTAAATATGACGTACCACTTTCAATATCATGGTACCAATAAATCTAAGTCAAAGTCAATAATAATCACTAAAAGTACAATTGTTTGGCCGTCTGAATTCTTTGATATTTTTTTTCTTTCAAAATCAACAGCCACAAGATCTATTGTTTTAGAAGGAAAATGACAAGAACCACGTGACATCAATAAATGGCAGTCAAATTCATCCATCTTGCCCTTTGGACAAACTTGTCACATAGTACAAAATTTCATAATCAACAAAAACTTTTATTATAATAGGTTATATACTGATAATATAAAATTTAAATCCAAAATTCATTACCTTTTCATTGAAGGGGTTGACAAAATCAACAGTACCACCCCCACAAGTAGATGGAGGTGAAGTCCTCAATCTATAGAGTGCTTTATTCATTACAAGAATTCCAGGTGTGCCTGGACCTCCAAGAAACTTATGAGGACTAATAAAAACAGCATCATATCCATCTATTTCTCCTGATCTCATCTCTATTTTTGCATATGGAGCACTACAACATCACAACAAATTAAAAATGATACACAAAATTAGTCATATATTTTCTTGATATACTCAGTATTATCAGTATATAGAAGTCAAACTCAATTAGCATACCTTGCTGCAAAGTCAAAGCAAGCAAATGCTCCATTTTTATGAAGAAGACGAGCGATGGCTCTTGTATCAGAATAAGTCCCAGTAACATTACTACAAGCTGAGAATGAACCCAACATTGGTCTATTCGTAGACTTGTAGAACTCAAGCTGAACCCTTAAAGCTTCCATGTCGACAAGGCCATTTTCGTCTAATCCAATTTCCACAACCTCAGCTAAACTTTGTCTCCATGAAAGGATGTTTGAGTGATGTTCATAAGGTCCAACAAAGACAACCCATCTCTCTTTGGTTTCGTTACGAAAGCATTTTGTGAGTACTTTTTCTCTTAGGACTGAAGGGACAGAAATGGCCATGATTTCTTGAAGCCTTTTAATGGCAGCAGTAGAACCAGAACCACAAAATATAATTGCATCTTCTTCTCCTCCTCCTAAGCATTTCTTCACGTAAGCTGCTGCTTCATGCACTATTTTTGTTGTTTGGTATCCCACGTGACTATCACTGGTATGACTATTACCTGTATCAAATAAAGAACACTTTTCAATTTTGTGGTCCTAAATTAAAGTTATGTCAAATATTTCAAAATGCCCTTTAATCTTGTCGTCTTAGACATGTCATGTGAAAACTGAAATTAAAGTGTTGTCAAAAAAAAATCATTCTTTTTGAAATAGACGAAAAAGGAAAATACGTCATTTTTTTTTTGAAACGGTGGGAGTATAAAATTAAGGAAAACGAACGTACCATAGAAAGGAAGGACGTTATTGATGATATAGTTTTCGATGTAGTGAAGACATCTTCCAGAGGCAGTATGATCAGCATAAGTTAGCCTACGTTTCCCAAATGGCGTATCGAAATCGGCATTTTCACCAATAATCTGAGAACGCAGCCATGAAAGTTTCTTTTCAGCAGATTCACTCTTAGAAATAGCCTTCTCCCTCACATGAAATGATTCAATTCTACTCCTCAAATCTTCATGTGAAGCAATTGAAGAAGCACTACTACTAATAGAACTACTAATATTATAGTTCTTAGTCTTGTTGTTGTTGTGGTCTCTTATGTTATCTCTCAATATTGGCTGCTCAAATTCCATTTTGATCAAAAAGTAATACAATAAAATGGAGAAAATAAATAAATAGAAGGAAAAGGCTTAAAAATTAAGTGAGAATATTGCTGTGTGTGTTTGAGATGATTGAAAGTGCGGGGTATTTATAGGACAAACTTTAGGAGAGAGAATTAAATAGCTAGACGGATAATCATGAAAAGAACATTATTATTTAGACTACACAACAACCCAACAAAGTTCACACCAAAAATAAACATATTTTAATTTTCTATTTTTACAATTTTTTTCTAGAATAGTCTCAGATCTTTCCTACTAATTGTGACTTCGTATGTTCCATTATACATAAATGGTTTTAAATATAGTACTTTCTCTCATCTATATTAAGTGAATTGTTGACATTTTTTTCATAATTTAAAATAAGAGAATTTTTCAAAGTAGTGAATTATTGGGACTTTTTATCATGTATACACTTTATTTAATAAGGTTCTTAACTACTTTATATTTTCTAGTAACATATACTCCTAGTTCCTTTCATGTCTTTAATTAAATATCCAGATTGCTCGTGCCTAGGCTAAATTGGATTAGGTTGTTTTTTTAAATTAAAGTTAAGATTTAAATTAACAATCAAAATTGTAAAAAAGTGATACAAAAAATTTCTTTTATTAAATGAAATGACAAATTATTAGTTTCAAATATCTTATTAAACGAAGTTTATAAATAATCGAAAAAGATTCATTGGTTTTTGTTTCTAAGTTGTTGTTCCCTTTTGACTTGTTTTATTCATGCCATGTTCAAAATTTTAATTTACTAGCTTAATTATTTATTGCATGCTTGACGAAGCTATTTCCATTATTTTGCACCCATCGATTTATCCAAAATAATATATTGTACATTATTCATGCATCTACTCATAATTTACTTGGTCATGATTATGAGTTGGAGGTATAACATAAAAGCGTGTACAACTAATATTTAAGAAATTTTCAATGGAGAATTTGTTTGAGAAAAGCTTTGGTTATTTTAAAAAGTTTGTAAGTATATTTTAAAAGGCGCTTACAAGGAAAATATTCCCTCCGTTCATTTTGCTTTTTCTAGTATTAATGAAAAGAACTAGGAAAATATATATATATATTTTCCCTCCACAACCAAGCATTGTGACTTAGGGTCTGTTTGGCCAAGTTGTAAAAATCAGTATATTTTGAGAAGTATTTATTAAAAGTGATTTGAAAGAGTAGTAGTTTATTTTTGATAGTACTTTTATTAGTAATATATTATTTTAAAAAATATTCTAATAGTCAAAATTATAAAAATAAAATAAAAAATTATTATTGAATAAATAATCGTAAGTGTTTTTTTATTAGTAATATCTTGTTTGGTCAATATTTTTAGGGATAATTCCCTTCAGGTTTCGCTAGCTCTATAACACTCACTTTCCTTGTGGTTAATTTACGAAATTACGTTTACCTTCCTTATTTTAATTTTTTTTGTAACCATTCTTTAAATCTATTAAAAATAATATAAATTAATTACGATTTTACAAGCTTGCCCTTCTTTATATTAATTTATTTCATATTCATATTATAAAAAATAACTTACTTAATAAATGTTTTTAAAATAAATCAACATAAATAAATATTATTCACATTCTTAAGAATCGAAAGTCCTCTTCTATCCTAACTTCCACGTTCTTGTTCAATTTCTCTTTATTTTTCTTGGTAAAAATGGTGAGTTACCGTGAATGAAATCACCAGTGAATTAATTCACTTTACTTTGCAACGACCTTTTATTTTTGTTTGGTAATTAAAAGAATACGTGTATATATACATGATACATTATAGTTCTAATTTATTTGTGCTGATTTAGTATTAACTTATTTGTGTTGATTTATTTTTAAAGTATTATTAAATAAGTTATTTTTTAATAAGATGGGTTAATATGAAGAAATTAATATAAATAAGGAAAAAAATTTCAAATTTTAATTACTTTATATTTATTTTAAATAAATTTAAAAAATAGTTAAAAAATCAAAATAAGAGAGGTAAGCGTAATATTATAAACCACAGGAGAGGTAAGTATTCTAAAACAAAACCTTAAGAGAGGTCTCAGAAATTATCTCATATTTTTAAAAAGTATTTTAACTGTCAAATCATGAAAAAGGAAATACTGCAAAAAACTAAGTAATTTGGTAAATGTAATTAATTGATATGTGTAATTCTTATCTGAAAAAGAACATTTTGTTTTTGGAGAAGTTAATATAGCTACTCATAAATACTTGTTTTTTTCACCAAAAGCTTGATTAAAACACTTTCATTCACTAGAATTATTTTTTCTCGAAAAATTGCACTTTTATTCTTTTAAAACCGTGACCAAATAAACTAGGCGAAATGACCTAGAAGACCCTTGTACTTGGCTCCGTTTGTTACCCTTATACTTACGACTTTGCCAATTGAAACGTTAAACTCACTGAAACACAATATTTTAAACTCTTTTTGGACAGCTCAGTAGTGCGTGAATTACAACCGATTACACATCAATTTCCACGTCATTTAAAACTGTCACATGAAAAATTGCATGTTAAAAGTCTAAAACCTCATATTTCATTTTCTCTTTGTTCAAACAGATCCACATAATTTTCTCATGCTAATTTTTGACCTTTTGATCCCATGATATTGTCGATTATTGATGGTATTTAAGTGCGATTTTCAGTCTCTCTTTTTATGTTTATTAACCTCGTCTTAATCTAGAATAATATCTGTTTTGTTCATTTAAAACTGTCACATGGAAAATTGCATGTTAAAAGTCTAAAACCTCATATTTCATTTTCTCTTTGTTCAAACAGATCCACATAATTTTCTCATGCTAATTTTTGACCTTTTGATCCCATGATATTGTCGATTGTTGATGGTATTTAAGTGCGATTTTCAGTCTCTCTTTTTATGTTTATTAACCTCGTCTTAATCTAGAATAATATCTGATTTGTTCATTCTTTTTTTGGTCTTTGATTTTTGTGCATGTCGAATTTTAGTCTTTAGGAATTTTATAAGAATTATCGTGGAATTTTTTGAAATTTTGCTTCTCTTTTTTGTGTGTGTGATAAAATTGAAGAAAGTAGAAATCTATTTTCTTGGTAGTTGATGAAAATGGAGTAGGATGGAAGAATAGTTTTTTTTTCTGGGTGTTTGATGAAAATAAATAAATAAAAATTCTAATGTGATGAAATTGTAAAAAGAGAATTGTTTTTTTCTTGGTATTTGATGAAATTGGACAAAATTGTTATATTAAAAATGTTAAAATTTGTGGATCTAATCAGAAGATTAAGGTGGAGGAGAAAGTTTTGTGAAGAGTGATTACTGAAGAGATATTTATATAGGTGGTGGGACAGATAAATAAAGCTAAACAGATGAACAAGCATCAAAAAGATAAAATCAAAAAATTTGAAGAAGAAAATCGACTAATAATGAAGGATCTGCGCAAGTAAACGGACCTAGAAAAAAAAAGAAGAAGAATAGCAGGAAAAAAAATTAATGGGGAAGAAATTTGAAAAGAAAAATTGAAGAAAAGGTCAAATTGAGCTCAAATTTTGTTCAATAATGATGTTGGACTAATTGGGAAAGAAGATACATGTTATAAAAGTCAAAAGTGACCAAAATTGGTTTTTCAAGATGGCTCAGCGCATAAAATATGTGTATCACATGCACATAAGACAAAAAACACCACATAGGATGACATATCACCAAAAAGATTTAAATTATTGTGTTTCAGTGAGTTTGAGAATTTAATTGGCAAAACCATAATCATAAAGATCCAACTTACAAACGAAGTCAAATATAAGAATCTTTCAGATCATTCCAACAATAAACTATTATTGTTGTTCACCGCACTTAAATGGCTTTAAATAGTAATACTATATATGTTTGTTTCATCATATATAATACTAGTAAACTTGCTTTCTGTCTCATCATATATAATACTAGTCAACTTGCTTTCTTGGATTCAAATGGAATGAAACTTCTCATGAATTTTTCAAATTTGAGAAAAATTATAATATCCATTCCTACATTTCATGTCTTAATATTTAAATTTAAAAGTTAAAATGAATTAATATAATCATATATTATATAAGCTCAGTATGATATAATTATCTAATCATCTAATCGATAAAATTATCCAATCATCTAATTATATTACTCACTTTTTAAGGGTTGATTGGATAAATTTTTAAAATAAAATAGACATGAGAATTATCTTTTCTAATAGTGGTTTTGCTTACAATTATTTTATGTACTTTGACTATTTTATTATCTTCTTTTTTTTGTTTTCTTCGATATTTATATTAAAGTTTGATTAATTCAAACTCGTGCCGCATAGGACTCCACTAAAAAAAAAGTGCTTTTTATCAGAATTTTTTTTTTACCCAAAACTCTGGCACAATCTCTTCCAATGCACCATATCCCGTAACAACAAACGGCCCATGCATGTTACTATCAATAAGGCATTTATGTGTAAACTCTAAAGACAGAAAAAAAAAAAAAGAAGCTTATATTTGAAATAAATTCTAAGTTTAATTTTTAATTACTATTTTTTTCAGAAATCCCTCTCGGTCCTTATCCTGAATGAAAATTTATTACACATAATATAGTACAAAAACAATAAATTTTATTCTAAAATTCACTCTATTCACGACTTAGTAGGAGTCAACTAAAATATCTCTATGCAATAACTGAAAGCTACCGTACTTTCTTTGTCAATAGCGCCTTAAATTAACTGCAGCATGCAATAAACAACAATAACATATCCGTGATATTTCACAAGTAGAGTCTGGAAAATGTAGGGTGTACGTAAATTTTATCACTATCTCATGGAAATAAACAGAGTGTTTTCGAAAGACCCCTCAGTTTAAAAGTATCAGTCCCAAAAAAAAGAGAGCAATAGTATATATACATATCATAGCATGCAAATTCTACCAGACAAGAACAATATCAATAGCAAAATAAAGTGATAATCAAAGAGCAATAACAATACAACTATATTAGCACGCCTAGACCTAAGACCAACCCTAACCCATCACAGGGCAAGACAACAGTTTATCCGTACTAGCCTTCTACCCTAATACGCGACCTCCACTCCTTTCTATCTAAGGTCATGTCCTCAGTAATATGAAATCGCGCTATATCCTGTCTAATCACCTCTCCCCAATACTTTTTC
The DNA here is from genome assembly GCF_947179165.1 of Solanum dulcamara. Lineage (NCBI taxonomy): Eukaryota > Viridiplantae > Streptophyta > Magnoliopsida > Solanales > Solanaceae > Solanum > Solanum dulcamara. The sequence continues at coordinate 8,459,728 of NC_077237.1, read as the reverse complement.
GGTCTACCCTTACCCCTCTGTATAACCCCAGATCCAACCGCCCACACCTCCTAACTGGAGCGTCGATACACCTCCTCCGTACATGCCCAAACCATCTCAGTCTCTCTTCTCTCATCTTGTATGCCACAGAGGCCACTTTCACCTTCTCCCGAATCGCTTACTTTTTTCCACAGACTTACTAAAATCACTTACTTTTTTTATGTTCTTTTTAAATTATTATTAAAATCAATTTTAGAGTTAAATCGGATTAGATTGCTTTATTAAATGAAATGATAAAGCATTATTTTTTAAAATGTTAATTAAAATTTTAAAATTAGTTTCACTATTATAAAACCGAAATTTATAAATATTTGAAAAGGATGCATTGGTATTCATGTTGATGAATGCAACAAGTCTGACATTGATGGTTAATGAGATGGGTGATCTCCCTATAAAGTTTAGACAATCCTCCTCCCTTTGAGCTAGCTTTGGGGGTGTCATGAGTTATGACCAAGACCAATTTCAGCATGGTATCATAGCAAGACTCATCTCACCTGATGTTGAACCTCCAAATTAAATTGTCCACGCTTCAGATGTCTAGCTCTGCATGTGAGGCATGGGGTATTGAAGAATAAAAAAATCTCACATTAATTGTTAATGAATTATGTGGTCTCCTTATAAGGCTTGGACAATCCTCCCCCTTTGAGCTAGTTTTGGGGTGTGAATTAAGCCTAAGATCAATTTCAAAATTTGTTTCTTGGATATAGTGGGTATGAGGAGATGTAGAGGTAGGTCAAAAAAGTATTGAAAAAAGGATGATTAGACAGGTACATGACGCACTAGCTTCAACTGACAGATGACATAATTTTAGATAGAAAGGTATGTAGGTCATGAATTAGGGTATAGAAGGTTATTAAATAGTGGAGTGTTATCTTGCTTTTCGACAGTATTAGTTTAGTGGTAGTATGGAGCACCGTGTCTGTCATAGTATATATTAGCCTTATTCGGCATAGTTTATTGCTTCTGATATCAATTTATTACCATGTATGTTGTTTGAATTGTTTCGATCGTAACACTATTTTATTGTTGTCAATGTTCCTTTTTCCTTAGTATAGTTGCCATATTTTATCACTGCTTTTTTTCTTTTTTATGATAACTATTTTAATTTATTGTGTTTGAGTCTATGATTCTTTAGATAACCGTTCTACCTTCACGAGAGATATAAATAAAATTTGTGTATACTACTCTTCATAGAATTCAATTGTGAAATTTTATTAGATATATCGTCGTTGTTGTTGCATTGTATTTGCTTCTAAGTTGTTGCCTTTTGACTTTTTTTTAGTCATGCCGCGTTACGTTCAAGATATACCTTGCTTATTTTATTACATGCTTGACGAAGCTATTATCCAAAAAAAATATTGTCCACTATTCATGCATCTAATTTTCTTGAAGACTCAGAATTTACTTGGTCATGATTATCGGAGTTGATTATGATGAGTTGGAGGACTTGAGATTATAAAACTTTCTCAATAGAGAATTTGTGTGATTAGAGGCAGGTCGAGGATTTGAAGTTAATGAATTTTTATAATAATTTTAAATTAATTTATAATGATAATTGTATTTGCAATCAAATATTTTTAAATTTTAATAAAAATTTTAGTACATAAATATGAGCAAAAATTGTTGGGTTCCAGAAACTCACTTAAAGATTTGAATACTCCCCTATTGTGTCCCTCACTCTACAAATTATTTTAGAGAACTGTTTTCAAAACAAATGTCTTGTATAAGAGCTACTTTCTATGATGAAAAAGATATATAATAAAATACAAACGCTAAATTTTCTTTTGCCAACACACAAAGATAAAAACAAAGAACCAAGTATATAATATATATGAATAAATATTGAATGCCATTTAAAACTTCTATTAATTTACTTTTACGTGTTTTGGACAAACGTACCTTGATTTGTTTGAACAAGTCTACAATACATATATATATATATGTGTGTGTACACACAAATTACTATTCTTGCTCATACATTCTTGTCTTAATTACCACTTATGACTTTACTATTGACAATTGACAATCAAATTCACGAAGTTAGTAGTTAATTCCGTTTTGGGTCCTAAAATATTATTCAAACAATAAACTATATATTTCACGTGTGAAAATAGTACGTAAGTTGGCCAAGTCATCACAGACTGCATGGTGTGTGTTAATATATCCTAATTACATATATCTGATTTAACAATAGGAGCCGATTTATAAGCTTGTCTACGTGTTTAATAGAATCTAATAATTAATTTAATTTGACACAAATTTTATATTTATATTATAAAATCTACTTAATATATATAAATAATTTATTAAAAACTCAATAAATTAATTTCTCTAAAATTCAAAACTCATAAATTCAAAATTCTAATATCACCTCTGTTAAATTCTAATTTATTCAGAATAGTCGTGCCAAATCAAATAGTAGAATTTCCATATGAGGAAACATTATTAATTAATTCATCCCCGTGAAACTCATAATGTAAATTAAAGATGAGCCCACAAACATGGACTAGACCACTTTGGTGATCAAAGGAACTAGTCAATGTTTAAAATTGGAAAAATTACTAGAAAAACCACTTTTTAATAAATGATTACTGATTTTAGCGATACTTTTTATTTATTATTATTTATAGCAATATATAACAATATTATGATATATCTACTATGTATTAAAAGTGAATTATGCATGCAATATAAATATATTATAAGTGTTTTAAAATATATTATACTTGTTTGGTAAAAAATTGATACAATATATTATAAGTGTATTAAAGTATGTAATAAATTAAGTATCCATGAATAAAACTTGTATTATATGAGTTTTATAAATTATTCTCGCTAATATCTATTAAAATTGTATTATAATTGTATTATAAGTGTTCAATGAAAAAAAATATTATTGCTATAAATAGTAAATATTTTCTTAATGTTGTACATTTATGTAAATTTCCCTTTAAAATTTTATGTTTCAATTTGCTTAATTCCTATATTTGTCTTATTTTTAGACTTTACTATATATATCTTCATCATTCTTTTTTTGATTGAGACTCTTGGGGAATATGACAATTAATTTATTTATGGGGAAGGATCATATTTTTCTTACCATTCCCTCTCCCTTTTTCAAATCACTTTTCGTGGTTCATATCAAATTATCAATAGTGGAATGGTCTTATATTTAAGATTTTGTTTTTTTGAGAAGAGAAAGGGTCAAAAAGTTTGAAAGTGGTGATTGGTCAATGATACATATTTGTTGGTAACAAGAAAATACATGGGTAGTCAAACATATACTATAGAATTAGTTTAGCCGAGTGTATAACGATAATGTTGAATAGGATGTATTAGCAATGCTTACAGGCATAAGCAATATTAATGGTAGTTCTGTTGGCAATATTACTTACAGACCTCTTATGCAGAAAATATTTCGTATATATTATTTGATTTGATGTATTAAAAATAACATGCATTGCATAATTTTTAAAAAAAATCATTAAATTACCCTCCACAAATACGGTGGAATGAATATAAAAAAAGTTTTGAAGGGCAATTATGTATTTAACCATGCTAATGCATGCATTCAAATACTTTGCATTATGTACTAATACTATGGATGGAAGTGTATTGTATAACTGATGCATAGGTGAAAAAAGTCTATCAAACATAATACGAATAATACACAAAGCTAATACATACATTATTTTTTCTAATACACTCAATAAACCATCCCTAATTAGTCCCACTATGAGAGACATTATTTTCTACTTCCAACATACTACAACTTACCTTAACAAGAAAAAGAGTATTCTAGTTTGTTTGGCCAAATATTTCAAATTAATTTATTTTGAAAAATATTTTTTAAAAACATATTTTTGGTAAGAAGTAGTTTATTTGATTAAAATTTAAAAATATTAAATAATGTAACCAAAAAATTCTAATATTAAATGTGTTTGTATTAGATTCTATAATATTTAATTTAACTTATCATAAAAAATTGTGTTTGTGTTGGCAAGTCTCATGCAACTCCTAAAACCCAACAGGTTTAAAAAAGTAAAATTCAAAAATATTAAATGACGTATTCGAAAACCATCATCTATTCGATGTGGCGTGCCGAATAATAATCTTATTTATAAATTATTTATCTGTCATATTTATCAGGGGCGGATCTAAACCATTAAATTCAATAACTTTTGCGCATATTTTAGATTTAAATATATTAAAAAATTATTAAATATGTAATAAATATTTGTTGAAAACCTGTAACAAAGTAATCCCTTGGTTCAATCACGGAAATAGAACTTAATTAAGCTTTATTACTATAAGGATTCCGTTTTCATCTTGGACACTTACAATAAAGTTTTTTAAAAAATTTAATTTAAAATTATTGAAAATATATAAACTTAAAATTTTGAATCAATCTATAACATTTATGACGAACTATATATGATGATATTCGACTTGAACCTACCATGACATTCTAACGATAATATAAGACGCATTCATAGTGATCTTTTTAGTTGTGGTCGAAATTCAAATTGGACAAATTGAAATTATAAAAAAGAATCATATCGAATTTGATTAAATTTGATTTTGATACAATATTTGGAGAAATCGATATCGAAAATATCAAACTGAAATCTGTAAAAATCGTATAGAACATTAGAACCAACCTATGAACACTTCAATATATTGAATAGGATCTATTTATAAGGATCTTATATTATTTTTTATGTCTCAATTTATGTGACACATTGTCCTAGTTAATCTATCCTAGAAAGAATGTTACATTTTTATAATTAAAAATAACTTAGTTTTAAAGAGATAGAATCAATCCGATTCTTGAAATGCTTTTTTGGATATTCCATAGTGTCTCGACTTTTTACGGAACGTGAAAAACAGATGATTGATCATTTGTTTCCTAGATGACTTGTTGCCGATGATTTTCAGTTATTAGAGTCTTCAATGAAAATAAGACATCCACACAAATGTCTATGATTTGTTTTAAACTACTTTAATAATCTTTCTTTTATTTATTAAACTTTATATTTAATTAAATAATATTACATAAATTAAAATGGATTGAATATATATTAACGTGTTCCTTTCCCGTCAACAACGTAGTTTCTTTTCTTGTAGACGTGTGACAACGTTTGCCTAAATTCTCTGAATTATAGTACTTGTTAGTCAATGTTGACTTCTCTAGAAAATATATATAGACCCCGTTTGAATGGGCTTAAAAAAAGTATTTTTTATGTATGAAGTGCTTTTAGAACTTTGAAGTACTGAAAGTTATTTTTATAAATAAGCAGTTGAGTATTGGATAAAAGTGCTTAAATGAGAAAAATGATGTAAATTTTAGGGTTAAAAGAATAAAAAAGGTAATTTGGGAATTTAGTTAAAATATAAAGGATATAAAAGTAATTTTTATGATCAAAGAAAATAACTTTAAGCACTTCGAAAAAAAAATTAGGAATTCTAACTTTTCATTTTTGACTGACTTTAAAAACTTTATGACTTTAAATTGATTTTGACCAACTTCAAGCCCATTCAAACGGGCTCATACTAATTCTAGTAGATTGAAAAGTCAAATATACATCACATGAGAGGCTCAACCAATTTGTACAGAATTCAATTAATGTGCAACTTGTCAGCAATGTAGACTTCACAGGTTAGGGTCTATTTTTACCTGCCATATAGAATTATGATTTGAAAATAAATTAATTTGAAGTTGAAGTTTTATTATAACATGTAATATTTTGGTTTTTTTTCATAAGTATGAAAATTTCATAATTATAAAAGTATTAAAATTTTCTCAATTATTATATATTCTTATCAGATGAGCGGATTATAGTTTATTAAAAAAATATCGATATATCTTAAGCCGATGTATTGATAAATCATATATCGTGTTCTTTGTATTACAAGCTTTCAAATGCACATAATTTTATAAAGATTGACTAGTCAACAACAGTGATAACTAATTATTCTTTAATATAATCTTTTCACATGGTCCGAATCTCATCACGCTAAATATGCGTCTTTTTCGCAAAACTTAAAATGATTGGTCTTTTTTTTTTTTTACAAAATGTAAACTTATGAATCAAGTTTTACATTTTAAAATATTTGAAATCATGATTTAAAATCCTAAATAATATTTTTTTTTTAAAATTGGTATATAAAATTATAACCCCAAATCACATATCCAAACGATGAAATCATAATTTCATATTACATTTACAAATGGGTGAAATGGTCTGGTAGACTCTTATACTTGTATGAGTTGTATTGTAAATTCTTCTACTTACCTCTTTGTCATCTGAACCCCTGAAATCCATGAAACACAACATTTTAAACGTTATTTTTGACTTGGCATCTTATGTGACATGACCAAGCAAGGAGCATGTAAATCACATTTTGTGGGAGCGTGAGACACCTTAAAAAATGTTTAAAATCAATTTTAAAAATTTTAAAAATAAATAAAAATTTATTTCTTCTTCAACCATCTCCCCCCCCCCCCCCCCCGCCTACCCACCCTAATTTTTCTTCTTCTCCAGCGCTAACCCTCAACTTTCTTCCCTTCTTCTTCAACAAATTCACCCACCACACTCGTTTTTTTCTTTTTCTTCAAAATCACCTACCATACTCTCTTTTTCTTCTTCATCATCATTAGCCAACTCTCCTAACAAGGGACCTACAAACAATCAACTTTGTATCGGAATGTGACACCCGATCCAATTATGTGTCGGAATATGATATTCAATTCAATTATATCGTATCGGAATATGACATCTGATCCAATTATGTGTTGGAACATGACATCCGATCCAAGCATATCACAATCACAAATACATTCAGTAATTATAATATTTATATCACCAAGAACAGGTTCATCATAAAAATCACAAAAAAGGGCCAACAAGTGATCATTTCACATATAATTTAACATGTTTTCTTATTCATTTACACACATGCATATCATGAAACAGTTTGACAAGTCTATGAAACACATACGAGAAACTAGACCATCACCTACCTCAAATTCAAGCTTCAACAACTTTACAATGCAAGAGCCTTCCTTTTTCGGATTCGTTCTTCTTGTTCTTGGTCTATAAAACAGTAAATACATATAAAGGATCAACACAATGGCCCAACTATCATGAAATATAACACAATTCACACCCTAGGATAAACCCATGATCCTAACCCCACCCTAGGGCTATTTCACACCATTAGTTTTTCAGTTTAAACTCTCCCCCAATGATTACCAACCATAGTTTCTAGGTTTTAGGAATCAAAGGATGAATTTAGGGAGTAAATCATTACCTTAAGTGTGGAAATCCATGGGAAATCGATAGAAATCACCCCAGGTTGCCTCCTGAAGATTTAGAAAAAGTTTTTGCAGAAAAGACCGTTCTGGGGTTTTTTCTCGACTTAAGTCACCTCTGCCCCGCTCTGGCGGGACCCATCCTGCTCTAGCAAATCCTATTTTGCTCTGGCGGGAGATATCCCACTTTGGCGGGTTGCACGAAAGTAGAAAGCTTGGAGTTTGTGCTTCAAGCCTCCATTTCACGACGCACCCCCTTCCAATGACATATTAAAATATACCATTCACGCCAACTTTGATTTTAGGAGTTTTACTTGCCCGAATGGGAATAAGCGAAGACTAAAATGCTCCATATCATCTTGGTTATCAGTTTGTCCAATCAAATTAGAGATTTGACCTTTTATCATTCACATGTTCACCCTAGACTTCACTTGCCTTAGAATTCATCCAAGTATAGAGTAGGCTAAATTTTTTGAAGGTTACTACCTGAAGTTTTCTAGCCCGAAATCTTTTCCCATTGGCGTATTTCTAACAACGAGGACAGGTCATTACAATAGATACTAATTTACCCATCACTCATCCTCGAGTGACTAAATAGGGAAAATAGGGTTAAAATAGTGATAGGGTAGTACCTGATTCATCGAACAGTTGAGGATACTTGTCTCGCATGTCTTTCTCAGTTTCCCAACTAGCTTCCTCTACCTAATGATTTTTCCATTGCACTTTAACCATATTGATCTCCTTAGTCCTCAACTTTCGAACATTACAATCAAGAATTGCAACTGGCTCCTCCTCATACTAGAGCTCCTTCTCTAATAACACTGATCCCCCTTTAATGATGTAGTCCCCATCTCTATAGTACTTTTTCAGCATTGACACATGGAATACCGAGTGTACCCCAGACAAGCTAGGTGGTAAGGTCAATCAGTATGCCACTGGCCCTACACAGTCAAGAATTTCAAAAGGGCCAATATAGCGAGTGTTGAGTTTGCCCTTTTTGCCAAACCTCATTACCTCTTTAATGGGTGACATTTTTAGAAGTACTTGCTCAGCAACTTCGAATGTCATATCCCTTATCTTTTCGTCAACATACTCTTTCTGACGACTTTGAACTATTAGAAACATAGCTTGGATGCTTCTTACCTTATCCTGAGCATCCCCCACTAAGTCACCCCCCAATGGCTCCACTTCCCCAGATTTGAACCACCCATTGGGAGACCTGCATCCCCTTCCATATAGGGCTTCGAATGGTGTCATGTCAATATTGGAGTGGTAGCTATTGTTGTAGGAGAACTCACACAAGGGCAAAAACTTGTCCCAATGTCCCCCGAAGTCTATCATACATGACCTCAACATATCTTCCAGCACTTGGATAGTTCTTTCTGACTGTTCGTCTGTCTGTAGGTGGAAAGCTGTTCTGAAAGTGAGTTGAGTGCCCAACACTTCATGCAACTTTCCCCAAAATTTGAAAGTAAACTAAACCACGATCTAAAATGATAGTGAGGGGTACCCCATGTAGCTTTACTATCTCCTTCACATAAATCTTAGCCAGCTATTGTGCATTGTAGTCCATTCTAATTGGGATAAAGTATGCTGACTTTGTTAACCTGTCAACCGACACTCAAATGGAGTCATACTTTCCCAAAGTCTTGGGAAGTCCCACCACGAAGTTCATGGATATTCTCTCCTACTTCCATTCATGAAAATTTAACTAAAATTTTATAATAGATATTAAAAATAGTTTCTCTCTGTAAAATAATTTTAATATTAAAAGTGCACTGATACTTGTCATTTTTTGTAATTTGACTTTTAAAAGTACTTTTAAAAAAAATAGTTAAACATAATCTGCTTATCAAAGTACTTTTCAAATGAATTTGTTAAACACAAATTGTTTTTTTCAAAAGCACTTTTTTCAAAAGCTAACAACAACAACAACAAATCCAGTATAATCCCACCATGTGGAGTCTGGAGAGGGTAGAGTTTACGCAGGCCTAAACCCCACCTTGAAAGGTAGGGCGATTGTTTCCGAAAGACCCTCGGCTCAAGAGAGGAAAACAAGAAAAAAGATCAGATAGGGATAAGCATATCGAAAACAAGGAATAACAAAAGTGAGAAAGTCATGGTAGAATAGTATGAAAAGAAAGAGACATTAACTACTATAAATAAATAAGATAATCAAAGTACAACAGCCCCACACCTATAAACAACAATACAATGTAGAAATCAAATGGCAATAAACAATGAGCAGAACTACAACTACTATGGTGTAAAGATAAGTCACCTAGCCTTTTATCCTAATCTGAGTCCTCCACAAAAGAAATTATAGTGCGCTAATGCGCTTACTAATAGGGAAGAATAACGAGACTATGTACTAGCCTTCTACCCTAATGTGGGTCCTCCACACCCTCTTATCTAAGGTCATGTCCTCGATAAGCTATAACTGCGTCATGTCCTGTCTAATCACCTCTTCCCAATATTTCTTCGACCTACCCCTACCTCTTCTGAAACCATCCATGGCCAACCTCTCACACCTCCTCACTGGGGCATCTGTGTCTCTCCTCTTCATATACTATTTTTAATAAAATATTTCTAAAAATAAGCAGTTTTTAGTAGCAATACGAAACAGGCTTTTAATTAGAACCTGTTTGAATTGTCTTATATTAAATATTTTTAATCTAAAATAGTTTTTAAGCTCTTTTCAAGTGTTTGAGTAAATTAAATAAAATGCTTATAAGCACTTGGTTTTAAGCTAAAATGACAAATATAAATCATAAGTTAGGAATCTTAACTTATGGCATTTGACTTATAAATCAAAAGCTAATTCAAATAGGCTTTTAATCCGGAGGTCAAGCACATCACCTACATAATAAATCAATAAGTCAAAGATAGAAATATAATACCCGTGAAATTTTTAATCTTTGAAAGAAATCAAATGTTGGTGCCTCAACTATGTTTCAAATATTTTTTAAAATTTGAGCTTTTTGTATACTAAATATGTTGTTATTATTATCGTTTTGAGCTTCACGCATTAAAAAGAAAGTTTCAATATTTCGGATCGATCCTCAACCTCCATAGTTAAAAGTTGGATCTTCTTCTATAATTTGCACGTCTTCGGTGCACTCAAGAAGGTTAGGCCAAGAGAGGGATAGTGCATGTAAGCACTCAAAAAAGAAAGGGCTAAAAAGTGGTTGTCCAAAGAAAGGGTTTTAGGCTCAAAGTGGAGAAAACTAGGGATTAATGTTATTTGGTAGGCTTTGAAAGGCACAATTGGGTCAAAAAAAGCCTACAATCCTTTCTCAAACCAAACATTACTCAGGATTTCGCCTCAAAGAACATTCAGGCCAACTTCTAGATCAGCAGTGCGATGCAATTGAATTTTAATCTAAAACTCACCACACAATGCACATGAAGCCATGAAGTTGGTTTTATTCTTACCTTGAATACCTGCAAGAGAATTTTCAAGCATCACAAACATACAAATAAAAGATACCAACAGAAGCTATTATTTACCACAAAGCTAATCATTTTCATCATACCGAATATTTCGCATACTCCTAACTGTATTCGTCCCAATTAAGAAGATATGACTCTTAAAATATGTACATAATTTATTATTTTATTTAATTATTTTAATTATTTTTTGTTGAAAAAGAAATATTGAACCCATGAAGGGTTGCCTACATATCTCACTGAGATGAGAATCAGGTATGCGTAGTTCTTGCAAATATGATATATAAAATAATTTAAATATTTAGACAAACTCAGAGTGACGTCTCGTAAGTCTAGTGCTCTTTGACATCTTCAGTTGGGGAGTTTCTTTTGCCTATTTGCATCAATACGTTTCGTGTCATCTCAACCATCAGTGATGACACCTATCGTTGTATTATTTTTCAAATATTCTTCAGAGATTATACATTGGTGAGTTCTTCTAATTTCCTGCAGGAATCACTTGTTATTGTGTTCTTTTGGGGGATTATCTTTTATGACTTGAATTCTTCCAATTATTCACGAGAATCAAACATTGTTATAACCATCTTCGACTATCGTCGGGGATGATTTTCCTACAAATATATGAGAACAGTGTTAAAGCAGGGCCATTATAAAAAAAAATAAGTAACAAAATATAGGAGTAAGACTTTATAGTCAAAGACTCATCCGATTTATCTTTTAGGCTGTGTATTGGTGTCTTGTGAAATTTAAGGTAATCGTTATTTTTCCATGAACTCTTTGTCCCTACAAGATCCATAGGAGAGAGGGTTATTGTTTTTCTTAGATTAAAGAATTGAAAGAGATTAGGGTTAAAGTTTGTGGTTGAATGTTGCCGCCGATTTGAGATTGCTGTGATTCCCTCTCTTGAAATAATGTCGTCTCTCTTGCGTACAAAGAAAACTTCTTAGTTAGGGAGGAGGTGTTGACCTCTCAAAATTGAGATCCAATCATTTATCGCATGATGTCCTTTGATAAATGCCTCTACAAAGAAAAAAAGAATCAACTTTGTTGAACCCTCGATTTTTGAAAAGTAAGCAAGTTTGATTTCCGACACAAATTAGTCTCTTCTTGAAAAAGAAGAATAACTCAAAAGCCAAAATATCAGACAAAGAACTAAACATATAAATGTTACTTTAGTTGAATACAAACTAATCCATGGATGAAAAAAGATTAAATGGACAAAAATTGACCCATTTTAATTTTAGGATTGATGTGTGAGAAAGATTGACTTGTGTTGAATCATGGATTTCTTGCGCTTCAACTTTTGTATCCTCATTCTTCTTAGATGTAGAAGAAGTTTTTAATTTCTTTGAAAGAATGAGGAAAAACTAAGAACTTCAAAGACAGGACCGAGCCTTGAAAGGCTGCCTACGTATCTCACAAAGGAGAATTCAGGTCCTACGTAGTTCGACTAACTTGATTTTTTTTCCAATGAAACATCAACCCATTTTTTTGAGATGAGAGCAAGCTTTATGATTTGAGAGTAAAGTTCGAATTTTGTTGGGAAACTAAAGACTCATGGAGTAATTGGACGCACTTTTGATAGTGACTCGATATTTATGCCTATGAGGCTCTAGAAAAAATTTGAAAAAGAGTAAACTAGCATGTCTCCAAATTAAGCAACATATTCACGAAATGGTTATAGCATATAACACATAAACAGTTATTGCACATCCTAAACAGATATGTGACTTTTTGCGCCAAGGATAGGCCTAACGATTTGAAGGATGTATAACGTCATTTGAAATATTTTATTGCCCCAAAAAATCATATTTATACAAGCTTTATGAATAAACTGAATGAGGATACATAATAGGAAAATGAGATACAAATAATCGGTCTCACACAGCGATACAATCCTAAACTAAGGCTTCGTGGAAAATCTTTCATTCTTGACATCTCCGAACGCCAACGCCTTTTGAATAGAATAGCAACTCGTGAAGATTCTATTTTTTTCGACTAGACTAAACTATTAAAATAAGCTCTCATCCCCAAGGAACATTGGTTCGCCAAACGACGTATACAACCTTCAAGTTTAAACACATAAGTATGATCGTCCGTTTAAGCGAAGGCCATTTTGGACTCAAGGTGGTCTTTCTAATGGGCCCAATACGCCTTGGGTATTGGGTCGTCTTGGGCCAATGCGCTAAATCAGTGTTTTGATTTCACTGTACGCTAGGTTGACTAAGAGTGACTTTTGCGAGACTGGTAACCCAAGCGGACAATTATGGCTGGAACTTAAGACAATCATTGAACGCATGATGTATCAATAAATTGTCGATCATTTCGAAAAAGGGTCAAGTATAAAAAGTCCGGCTGGATTCCGCAAAACCGTTCTTTAATATAGTATATATTCAATAGGAAGATGCCACAAAATGCAAATGACAGTTTAATATATAAGTTAAACACATAATTGTACAATTAAGAAAACCAAGAATTACTAATTATTGCAAACCCAAATAGTTAGTCAAATAAGCAATCAAATCTAATGTTATAACCTAATTAAGTCCCCAGCAGAGTCGTCATTTCTGTTATGTCGGAAAAAGACAGTTTAAAATTAATTTCAACTTTATAGAAAAAAATCAATTTTAAAAAAGAAGAGTCGCCACTTAATTTTTTAAAGAAATTAAGAAAACTTAATTTAAAAGAACTTAACAGATTTAAGTCTTAAAAATTCAGAGAAAAAGGTACGAGGTTCTTATTTCCACTTTGAGAAGGTGTTAAGCATTCAAAGTGTCCGCTAACGCGCGGAAATCCGACGATTTGAAAAAATATTTAGCTAATTTTTGAAAATATTAATTTAAATGGAAACGAAGACTTTAAAATTATTTTTTAGAAAAAATAAACTAACTTAAACATTGAAAATAATATACATGTATATAAAAAAAGTACAACAACAACAACAACAACAACCCAGTACAATCCCACATCGTAGGGTCTGGGGAGGGTAAAGTGTACGCAGACCTGACTCCTACCAATGTAGGACGGCTGTTTCCGAAAGACCCCCGGCTCTTTAGAAGCATAAAAAAAGGTCAGACAAAAGTATTAAAAGTAGATAAATAGATAACGAAATAATCAAAGCACAAAAGCAGTAGGTATTATTAGATAGTAACATAAATACCATAAATCAAAGTACAAGATACAAGAAATCATAGTGCCTTAATAAGCCTACGGCTAAGGGGGAGAAATGCCACTATTTGCTAGCCTTCTACCCTAATGTGTGTCCTCCACACCCTCCTATCTAAGGTCATGTCCTCGGTAAGTCGTAAATGCGTCATGTCCTGTCTGATCACCTCTCCCCAGTATTTCTTCGGCCTACCCCTACCTCTTCTGAAACCATCCATGGCCAACCTCTCACATCTCCGCACTGGTGCATCTGGGACTCTCCTCTTCACATGCCCAAACCATCTCAGTCGCGTCTCTCGCATCTTGTCTTCCACCGAGGCCACTCCTACCTTGTCTCGAATAGCCTCATTTTTAATCCTGTCGCTCCTAGTATGCCCATACATCTATCTCAACATTCTCATCTCGGCAACTTTCATCTTTTGCACGTGGGAGACCTTAACTGGCCAACACTCCGCCCCGTATAACATAGCTGGTCTAACCACCACTTTGTAGAACTTGCCCTTAAGTAGTGGTGGCACCTTCTTGTCACACAACACACCGGAGGCGAGCCTCCATTTCCTCCATCCAACCCCAATACGATGTGTGACATCCTCGTCGATCTTCCCGTTGCCTTGCATTATAGAACCAAGGTACTTAAAACTACTTTTCTTTTGGATGGCTTGGTCCCCGAGCCTAACTTCTGCGCCAACCTCCTGAGGTGTCTCACTGAACTGGCACTCTAGGTACTCTGTCTTAGTCCTACTCAGCTTAAACCCTTTAGACTCCAAGGTGCGTCTCCAAGCTTCCAACTTAGCGTTAACTCCGCTATGAGTCTCATCGATGAGGACTATGTCGTCCGCAAAAAGCATACACCATGGCACCTCACTTTGAATTTGTCGCGTCAATACATCCATCACCAAGGCAAATAGAAACGGACTCAAGGCTAATCCTTGATGCAACCCCATCACCACCGGGAAGTGTTCTGAGTCCCCTCCTACTGTCCTTACCCTGGTTTTGGCACCCTCGTACATGTCCTTGATCAACCTTATGTACGCTACCGGTACACCTTTAGCCTCCAAACATCTCCATAATATCTCTCGAGGGACTTTATCATAAGTCTTTTCTAAGTCGATGAATACCATATGCAAGTCTCTCTTCCTCTCCCTATATTGCTCCATTAGTTTCCTCATAAGATGGATGGCTTCCGCAGTTGAGCGTCCCGACATAAATCCGAACTGGTTCTCTGAAATAGACACGCCTCTCCTCACCCTCATCTCCACCACTCTTTCTCACACTTTCATAGTATGGCTTAGAAGCTTTATACCTCTGTAGTTGTCGCAACTCTGGCTATCCCCCTTGTTTTTGTATAGAGGGATCATGATGCTCGACCTCCATTCTACGGGCATCATTGCAGTCATAAAGATGACATTAAATAACCTAGTCAGCCATTCCAAACCTACCGAGCCCGCACTCTTCCAAATTCTCCAGGGATCTCGTCAGGTCCGGTCTCTCTTCCCCAACGCATCCTACGAACAACATCTTTAACCTCATCGACCGTAATACTGCTATAACCCCCAATATCGTGACTCCTTCCTGTATGTTCCAAATCTCCCAACACAATTTCTGTGTCCCCACTGTCATTCAAAAGTTTATGGAAGTAAGACTGCCATCTTTGTTTGATAAGGGTCTCCTCTGTCAGTACTTTTCTGTGCTCGTCTTTAATGCACTTCACTTGATCCACATCGTGTGCCCTTCTCTCCCGGGCCCTGGCTAGCCTGAATAACTTCCTGTCCCCGCCTTTCTCTTCTAGTTCAGTATAAAGGCGTTCAAAAGCTGTCGTTTTTTCTGTTGCAACCGTCAACTTCGCCTCCTTCCTCGCTATCTTATACAGTTCCCCATTCGTCCACTTCTCCACCTCATCCTTGCTCTCCATCAACTTAGCATACGCCAGCTTCTTTGCTTCCACTTTCCCTTGCACTTCTTCATTCCACCACCAGTCCCCTCGATGCCGTCTACGACTGCCTGTTGAGACTCCCAACACTTCCCTTGCTACAGCCCTAATACAACTAGCTGTCCTATCCCACATACCGTTCGCATCCCCACTATTATCCCAGGCTCCCATATCCTTCAATTTCTCTCCCATATCTAGGGCCCTAACGGTTGTCAAACTCCCCCATCTGATCCTAGGTCGTTCTTCCCCGACCCTCCTCATCCTCGTTTTCTTAATCCCTAAATCCATCACTAAGAGCTTATGTTGGGTTGTAAGGTTATCGATCGGGATGACCTTACAGTCTTTGCACAAACCTTTATCATCCTTCCTAAGGAGTAAAAAATCTAGCTGAGTTTTAGCCACTGAGCTACGGAAGGTTACCAAGTGGTCCTCCTTCTTTGGGAAACTCGAGTTGGCTATCACTAACCCGAAAGCTCTTGCAAAATTCAGAAGTTAGATTCCTCCTCCATTTCTGTCCCCGAAGCCAAAGCCCCCATGTACATCATCATACCCTCTTGAAATAGACCCGATGTGCTCATTGAAATCCCCTCCCATGAAAAGCTTCTCAGTAGGTGGTATGCCTACCACTAACTCGTCCAAATCCTCCCAAAAGCGCCTCTTATCCTCCTCGCGTAAGCCCGCTTGCGGTGCATAGGCACTAATAACGTTCAACGTGATCCCTTCAATGACCATTTTAATCGACATCATCCTATCATTGACTCTTCTAACCTCCACCACCTGATCCCTTAAATCACTGTCTATTAAAATTCCTACCCCATTCCTATACTTCGATTTACCAGAAAACCAAAGCTTATACCCGTCTACCTCCTTAGCTTTAGAGCCTACCCATTTTGTCTCCTGGACACAGGCTATATTAATCTTCCTCTTCTTTAGAATCTTAACCAGTTCTATGGATTTACCCGTTAACGTCTCAATGTTCCAAGAACCTATTCTCAGTCTAGACGCTCCTTTAGCCCACTTACTCCTCGTTACCCTTGTCCCCGTCCATGAGGTAAAGGTAGAAAATCATTTAAAGAGTAAATTAACATGAATTGATTTATCTTTAGGGGAATCTAATTAAGTTAAAACAAATAAAAATTAATATCTAAGCAAGTATACATAACATAAATTAATAAATTATTATAACCCGAATTAATATAAATAAATCATGAAAATATGGTCCGACACTTAGTTTCTGTACGTCTGGACTAAGCTATTGGGTCATCTGCGTTTTGGGTCTTAAGCACAATTCCACTGTATATCGTAGTTGTATATACATTATATATCGGACTGTATATACACTATATACAGTGTATACAATATTATTTCTGTATATCGAACTATACACACAGTATACCACTTGTTTGTTCCCTATATCTGTTATATATCACTATATATCAAATTGTATATATACTGTATATCAGTGTATACAATATTATTTTCTTACATATCGGACTGTATAGATACTGTATATCAGTGTATACGACACTGTTTTCCACCTGTATTCCGTGTATACAACCCGATATAAAGTGTCCAAAATCCTAACCAAGCTAAGAAAATTTCTAACTTTTGGGTGACTAAAAAACCTTCTATTTCTTTCTTCTTCTTAATGAGAATATGAGCCTTTATATGGGCTCCAAAAACCTCAAATCCCTCAAGAATTTTCGACGTGGGAGATTGGAATATTTTTTTTTTAAGAAAAAACTAAAAATTTTAAAAAGACAAATTATAATTAAACTAACCTAACTAACATTGTATTTAGTTAAAAATAAAATCTTTTTGAGATAATTTTCAAATAACCACATAAATAATAATCAAAGATATAGTTATATAGAAATATGTATATTATACTAAAATTTATAAAAAGATAAAAATAGTTAAAAATAGCATGAAAATATCTTTGTTTTTATAAAAGCTAATTATTTCAAAAATGTTCAAAATTCAAAGAAACTCGATAGCTAATTTGCGTTGTGGAATAAAAGAGAGAGGTGTGTTTCTCAACTAATAAGTGATAGTTTAGGTATGAAACTCACACTTCCAATAATTTAGGTATGAAACTCAAAAAAGAGGGATAATTTAAGTGTGTTTTTGACACTTATCTCTTATTATTACTATTATGTTAGCTAGCATTACTCTATTCTTTAATTTATTATTATTTCATTTAAATTGACAAAAACTCAATATTCACTGGCACTACCATTATTAGGGGAACCACAACTTATAAAGTACCTTTACCCAAATAATTTACAAAAACAAAGTCAATTACTTGTTAATTATTAGATCATAATTCAATTGACTTATAATCAAATATTTAAACTCCAATCCCTTGATTAACTTGATTAAATTTAAGAACAATATTCTTCATTAGGTGATTCACTAAGATGAGTACGTAAGTTTAGTCGACAATTTACTAAGATTTTCCCAATATTCTTATGCAAATATGCAATTGCCTTAACATAAAAAGGTGAAAATTGAAATTCAAAAGTAATCTAATGGAGCTATCAAATTTGTATATGACATAGTTTCATTAATTCAAGACCTACGAGCTAATTGGCAAGTATATAACAAATATGTTTCATACGTTTGTAGTCAAAGTAAAATCACTATTAAAAAAAATTAGATACGAACTTTATCCCTGATTTTTTGATAATTCATTAACAACGAATTCTTTTATTTACCTATAGAATTTGTCGACTAAACGATGTTCTTTTAGTAGTGAATATAGTCCCAAACAAACCGATAAATAAATCTAATTATGAACAAATCTTCATTGTTAATGGAATTCGATATAGTTTGTTCCTTCATTCATTGTTTCTGAAGAACTAAATAATCAAATTCTAGAAGTAAGATGCGAATTAAATACCAAATTAACGCAAAAGATTGCTCAAACTAAATAGACAAACACAAGATTTAATCAATCATATAAAACCATATATTGCTAGTGCAATAAATCAATCAAACTAACACTTCAATTCAAGATAAAACTGAAATAAACTACATAATATAAAATTACTATATCTATTCCTATTCCTATTCGAGCATATATACTCGTAGTACTACGTAGGATTAATAATAAATTCTATAAAATCATATCTAGTAGCATGTAGCTGAAGTAACAGACATAGGATATTTGTAGGTATTGGCATATGTAAAAGAGATGACTTGTCCAGATTTCATTGGCGCGCCATTATTGACAAGGCAATCGTTCACAGCAAGTCTCTTAAAAGTCTGAGGATTTATAAATTTTGTGGTGGCGAATTCACCACAGGAGAGGTGAATGCCACTACAAATTGACTCACACTCGTTAACAATGGTGACACTATACTCTGGAATTCCACCAATTGTCCCTATAGCACCTTGGGTTATTTGGATTCTTGATTTTGGGCATGGTGTGACCATCTTCTCACTTGACATCGATACGCTTTTTTCGTCGTTGACACCTTACATTCCTAGCCTCATTGCATGATTAGTTTGCATCACTGCATATAGTACCATTAAAACATATTAGTTTGGGCACGTCTAGATGATATTTTATTATGTACCTACGTTTTGATAAAAAGAATTAATCTTTATTAAAAAAAAAAGAGAATGAAAAAAAGAGAGTAAATATACCAGAGAATGAAACAAACAGGAAAATCACAAAAACCATGAAAAAGCTCTTCATTGTCAATTCTTAATTATTTGAGAATTGTATTCTTCAATAATAAGAACAGAAAAAAAACACTTTGGTTGAGGGTACGTATAACTTTAATAGGGCTTAATTTATAGTTTTCAATCACCCCACTTAAAAGGTAATTCTCTATAGAAACATTAATTGGTAACTTTTAATAGGAAAATATTCGGTTGGTCAAAATATACTAATAATATAATAAGGAAGTTTTTACTTAAAATTATAAGAAAATTGCAATTGGCACGTAATTGGTAACATTGGAAAAATGGAAAAAGAATCGTCTATATATATAGCAGGTCAAAAAATATTGATATTGTATATAATATAAGGAAATTTTAACTTGTTTATTAATAATGAAGAGGCTCAATTAATCATTAAGAACCAAATAATGTCGTATTTCTTGTATTTCCTTTCTCGTTAAAAAAATTATTCGCACCAGATGTTTATATCAAAATTTACCATAATTAAGTAATTCATGAAGTAAAAATGTATAGTATTAAATAATTATAGTTAAGTGATAATTGTACATATTTAAACATATATCATGCATCAATTAATTTAGATTTAAGTTAAAGCACCTGGGGTGTCAATGTTACGGCTTTGAAAGATTATTTATAAAGTTTATCACCATACCAATTTCCTGGAAATTTTATTTTGTTTTAACAAAAAATAGGGTTTTTAAAAACGTCATATCATCTCAATTTCTCTCCGGTTACATTACGGTTCTGCAAATTTTCAAAACATTTCCATTAGTGGTACGATTTAGGCGATTGTTTGATTCGATACAGAATATGAAAAAAGAAAAAATACATTTTGACTTGTAATCAAACATTTATCATTGCCATATTAATCTTATAATATATACTGGCAAAATTCATCGATAATCTATTAAAATTAACACGATTTTTCACTTAGATACCACAAGTAAACCTGTTACATTTTGAACATTTGTATCACTAGACAGTGTGTCATATGCTGGAAAATCTGGAAAGCTCGGTGCTCAAACTGATATGGTAACGTTAAAGTGTCTTATTCTCAGTTATGGTCTGTACATTTGATTCATCACTTAATTTACCTTCAGACACATGCAGGTTGATATAGGTTGTGTTGCAGTGTGGACTGTTTTACTCTTAATAAGAGATTTCAGGTTTAAACTTTGGATATGGAAAAAAAAAATTGTTGGGAACGCCACCCACGAATGAGTCCTGCACTATGTGATTCAGATTTAATTGGGGCTTCAATGTAGGCTCCAGACATGGAGGAAACCATAAGAAATAATTTTGTATAATATTATTTATTATGTGTATAATATTGTATATCAAGTGTTTAACCATTATTGTAAAAAATAAAATATGAATTTTTTGTATATTATTGTATATCGAATATATAATG
The DNA here is from genome assembly GCF_947179165.1 of Solanum dulcamara. Lineage (NCBI taxonomy): Eukaryota > Viridiplantae > Streptophyta > Magnoliopsida > Solanales > Solanaceae > Solanum > Solanum dulcamara. The sequence continues at coordinate 8,438,728 of NC_077237.1, read as the reverse complement.
TTATATACTGAATTTTGTTTTGGGTTAAAGATTTGTAATGTAAGTTTTGGGGTATATTTTTACGATGTAAGCTAGGTAATGGAATTACTTGGGTGAGTACTTTTTAATAAATAATTACTGATTTTAGCGATACCTTTATTTATTACCATTTATAGCAATACTATGATGAATCTGCTATGTATTAAAAGTGAATTATGCATACAATATAAATGTATATATATAAGTGTTTTAAAATATATTATACTGGTTTGGTAAGAAATTGACACAATGTATTATGAGTGTATTAAAGTGTGTGATAAATGTATTATCCATGAATAAAACTTGTATTAAATGTGTTTTATAAATTGTTTTCGGTAATATGTATTAAAACTGTATTATAAATGTATTATAAGTGTTCAATAAAAAAAATGTTATTGCTATAAATGATAAATATTTTCTTAATATATCATATCTATTTTTCCTTAGGTATTTGTACATTTCCGAAATGTTTCTATTAAAAAAAATGAAGAACTTATATTGTGACTTTCGTTACTTATTCATTTTTTTCTTGATTGTGTAATAATTTTTAAACATAAAAGATCGAATTATAGAGTTAATGCTCATTATTTTTTCCTTTTTTTTATTATTTCTCAATTTCAACCCGCTCTTCTCTTCGCTATATTATACGTTTTGCTCAAATATTTTTCATTGCATTTAGTAAGATCGAATTGAGTCGATCTGATCTTGGGTTTCAGGTCAAGGGTGGAATCGAGTCTTTAGTCACGGTCAGGGCTCAAATCTTAAGTCTCGAGTCTAGTCTTGAATCAAATTTGGGGTCTGAGACATATTTGCATCTCATGTTAGGATTGGATCTCGGATCCCAAGTTTCGAATCAATCTCAAATATCGGGATCAACTTGAATCTCCTCTCAAGGTCAAGTCTTGGATCTTAAGCTAATATCGAGTCTTGGGTCCTCGATTTTGGGTATGCAATTGGAGTTAGACTCGAATATCGGGTATGACTCATGTATTGTGTTAGGGTCAAGTCTCGAGTCGAAGTTGGGTCTCGATGTGGTCGAGTTTAAATTCTTGGGTCCCTAATTGGGATCGGATCTTGATACTTTGGTCGAGGTCGACTCAAAGGTTAAGTCTTAAATCTCGGGTCTGGGTTGATATCGGGTTTTTAAATCGAGTTTGGGTTTAAGGTCTCGGGTCTTGGGTTTTCGATCTTGGGACTTTGGTCAAGGGTCACAAGTTAGGGTCAAGTCAAGGATCACAGGTCTCTTATTTTTTGACTTTTCTTTCAACAAAATTGATCTCTTTTTCATTTATGAATTGCATTAGTATGTCAATATTGTTTAGATTAAGCGGGTCAAATTTGACGGGTTATGATCCAACTCAATTTTTAGCTAAATTTAGTTAAGAGTAAATTTAAGGAAAAATTACCTAAATGTACAGTATTCAAAAAATATTTACCATACAGAGCAACATAATTATTTTAACCATATATAGCAAATTGTTTGAATGAAATTAACTCTCACTCCCTATTTTCTCTTCCCCTGTTTCTCTCCAACTTTCCTACACCAATATTCTCTCCAATCTTCTCACCCATAATTTTCTCCAAAATTAGGGCAATACTTAGCTTCATAGCTTCTTAACCACAACTTTCTACAACATTTGTACTCCAATTTTAGAATTAAGTAACGTGTATTCAATGGAATCTCACTTCTCAGAAGAAAACTTTTTGTTCTCCATAGCCAAAAAGAGGAAGAAGCAAACATGAGCAACAAATAGTATGATATTCAACAATATTCATGTGAAATTTTATCCAAAAATTTTTATTTTTATTACCAATTTTCATTTTTTTGATTGCAGCGATTACTTGTTCAAACTATTGTTAATCGGCGATTTTTCTGTCGACAAATCCTGTCTTCTTCTCAGATTCGTCATATGTTCATCTATATAACTTTGATCTCCTATGTTTACAGTTTAATTCAAGTTTAATGTGTGTGTAATTTCTTTGTTGTTCAACTTTAATTTATTTTTGTGGCCTCACAGATCACTGAAGGATGGTTTTGTTAGCGACATGTTTCATTCGTGTCTAATACTCTCTTAATTCAAGTTTAATTTATTTTTGTGGCTTACAGAGAAGGCTGGTTTCATTAGCTACAGGTTTCAGTCGTCTCTAATTCTCTTTTAATTCAAGTTTAATGTGAGTTTAATTCATTTGTTGTTCAATTTTAATTCATTTTTGTGGTCTACAGATCACTGAAGGATGGTTTTGTTAGATACATGTTTCATTCGTGTCTAATACTCTTCTAATTCAAGTTTAATTCATTTTTGTGGCTTATAGAGAAGGCTGGTTTCATTAGCTACAGGTTTCAATCGTCTCTAATTCTCGTTTAATTCAAGTTTAATGTGAGTTTAATTCCTTTTTTATTCAATTTTAATTCAATTTTGTGGACTCACAGATCACTGAAGGTTGGTTTTGTTAGCTACATATTTTATTCGTGTCTAATTCTATTCTAATTCAAGTTTAATTCATTTTTGTGCTTTACAGAGAAGGCTGGTTTCATTAGCTACAGGTTTCAATCGCCTCTAATTCTCTTTTAATTCAAGTTTAATGTGTGTGTAATTCCTTTGTTGTTCAACTTTAATTAATATAGTGTGGAGAGGCAGGCCACTTTGCTAGGGAATGCACTAGTCAATCCGTAACTGCCTTCATAGTGGTGATCGACTGCCTTTTTCGAGGTTGCTCAACTAACGTTTCCGATTATCCATTCGAGCTGAAACTTTTTGGGCTCTGCAATTTTTGGAGTTGCTGTAATCCTATAAAATTTGGAGCATTTTTTGTGATAGGTGATGCAATTTGTTGAGGGCTGTTGGTTGTTGTTCAGTTTGTGTGTTGCTTATGGCTGTGATATTGTTGCAGTCCTGCAATTTATAGGTACTGCAGTTCTGCCTTTGTACCTGCACAAACAACTAAACCCAAGGAATCCCCAAGATTGTTTGGTATTGTTGAATATTGCAATGCTCCATAATTGCTGGAATTAGTTTAGCTCTGTGAAACCTGCACAAACTAGTAAGCAACCACAAGCAAAAGAGGGTGATGGATTACTGGTACAGATCTGTATTGGATGATGTATTTAATTGCTATGGTTGGATTGTTTGGTGTAGGAGGTTACTTTCAGCAAGGATCCCTGCATTGTGATCCACCATTCCATTTTATGCTCCATGTATTGGAACTGTTGCTGCACAGCCAAACTCAAAACCACACTAAAGGTTAGTTGCTGCTTGCAAGCTGATAGTGCTTTCATGTGCTGCAGTTCAAAGTGTGCCTGCATAATAAGAAAAGAATGAAGTCAGGGGAAAGAAAAGAACTCCAGAAGAAGTCCCATAGATGGTTGAACATGTATGTTGTTCACTCTTGGAGCTATGCTACTTGCTGCAGTTATGGTGTTGCAGTTTCCAGGGGTGCTGCATGTTGCATTTGTTACAACCTCAAGCTTGCTTGTTGAGTGTTCCTGCAAAACTCTGTACCTGTATCTCCAAGACTGTTGCACAACAGCAACATTGGAAAGCCATTGCATTGTGCATGTTTTTCCTTCCAGATTGCAAGATATATTGCAATTTTGAAAGTTTCTTGGTAGTCCAATCAACTTTAGTGTGTATGTAATTCATTTTTGTGTTTTTATAGATCACTGAATGCTTTTTCATTAGCCACACTTTTCATTCGTGTCTAATTCTATTCTAATTCAACTTTAATATGTATGTAATTTATTTTTTATTCAAGTTTAATTCAGTTTTTATTCAAGTTTAATTCATAATGCAGGTTTCAGTTTGATAAAACTACTGAAACACATCACTGAAGACTTTTTCATTACCTACAATTTTCATTCGTGTCTAATTCTCTTCTAATTCAACTTTAGTGTGTATGTAATTCATTTTTGTGTTTCTATATATTACTGAAGGCTTTTTCATTAGTCACACTTTTCATTCGTGTCTAATTCTATTCTAATTCAACTTTAATATGTATGTAATTTATTTTTTATTCAAGTTTAATTCATTTTTCATTCAAATTTAATTCATAATGCAGATTTTAGTTTGATAACACTACTGAAACACTTTAACATTAACGTAGCTATGTATTGCATTATAAAAAAAGAAGATATATTTTACATGAACAAAAAACTATATTAAAATTGTATTTTACGTATACAAAAATTATCTTAAAAAGGATAGCACAAAACAATCTTCAAAACCTAACTTATACATCAGCTATAAACTGTTTTTAGACAACATAGTTTTCATATACATTTTAACTAATATAACTACATTTCTTTATTTATGTGGTCTTTCATCTTTACTTTGAAGGTTACTCTTTTGCTTCTTCACTGCATATTCCCATAGTAGAGCCTCAAACTTCTTTCAGAGACTGTCTGCACTTAGTTGTTGATTTACAATATTCTGGCCATTGCTCACTAACTCCGCAAATGCAGCCACAAAAACTTCACATTCCCTATAAAATTTAAAATATAAAATCATTATAAAAATACTATTGAGTTTAATAAGACAAATACAAAAGATAATATTTATTTGATAAACAATTAAATTTACGATCCTGCATATAAATAATTTCAATCTATCACTATAGATAATTATATCTTAACATGAACCCTAAAATAGGACTTAAAAGATATGTGAGATTTCAAAGAAAGAAGAGTAGCTTTATCAGTGCTAATATTAGCTAGTGAAGAAGAATGGTAATGAAGCATAATGAAAACTGCAAGAGAAAACAGAAGATTGCAAATTCTACCCATCACTGTTTTTATATTGGAATGTCTTTTATATGACAATAATTGATAATACATAGCAATGATCTTAGAAGATCTATTTATTGCTATCAAATCTTCCTTTGGTCTTAAGCTCAACAATAAGATAAATACAAAAGATTAAGGGATTATGAATCTAACGTAAGAAGTGATTTCAAAATAGAGAAACTGAAACCTTTTTTCATTAGCTATAGGTTTCATTCGTCTCTAATTCCCTTCTAATTCAACTTTAATGTGTGTAATACACAATTTCATTCAAGTTTAATTCATTTTTGTGATGTACAGATAACTGAAAACTTTTTTCAATTAACTACAGATTTCATTCATCTCTTATTCTCTTCTAATTCAACTTTAATGTATGTGTAATACATTTTAATTCAAAGTTTAATTCATTTATATTTATTTATTTAAATAAAAAAATTGCAACACAAAAGATCTAACAATTCATGACAAAACTCCCAACAATCACTAATATAATAAACTTGAGCAAATAAATTTAGACTATAATAAAAGTATCAAATACACAAATTTTTCTTCAACATCTAGCACACAAGTTCAAAACAACAACAAACTAAGAAAATACACATAAACAGATTGAAAATGCTATCAGTTAAATAATGTGTTGGTAGAATGACATACCAGATATAAACTCTCCGGTAGAATCGTATTTTTGCACAATCGATTTCGAATTTTTTGATTCTTCTCCTGAGCAACTGTAGGTTTCACTTTCTTTGACTGAAATTGAGGAGGTAATCCTCAAAATCATCATCACTGTCAATAAATTTCTTAGATGCCGATGCAACATCAACTCGTTTTCTTTTCGATTTAGAACTCAATTCATTGGTTTTTTTCTTACTTCTACCCCCTTTTTCTTCACATGTAATGCTTGGAAATTTTGATTAACCTCACCACCAGCTTCTTCTGGAGATTGATTTGCAGAAATTTCCAAAGCAAAATTTGGACCGACATTCACTTCACCACTGCCGGTTGAATCAACAATTCGAATTCTTGGGCTTCTTCTAGGAGATTTCTGACCTTTCATTACAATTATGCACCTAAAACCTATAAATTCCGTCTGAAATAAACAAGAAGATGAAGGAATAATGGAAGAATGAAGAAGAGATGAAGGAAGAAGAGAGAGACGCACAAACCTTAGAGAAACCTTAGAGAGAGAAAACCCTTTCCTCTTTCTTAAATAAAAAGGGAATATAATGTTTCTTTAATTAAAATATTGCTATTAATTGTTAAAAATGGTAATAAAATAAAAGTATATTTAAAAATGATAAATATTTTTTAAAACACAGTCAATTAAGTAATTTTACCTAAATTTAAGCGGACAATGACCCAACTCGATTTTTAATTCAGCCCAATACCTCTAGTTATTTCCATGATATGGGCCTAATTTTATTTATTGTTAATTGATTTCGTATATATTTTGTAAGATCTCTACTGCTACTGATCTGGGCCAAATTAGCCTCTATGGACTGATCTGTTTCCCTGAAGCCCAATTCTACGAAACCCTAACCCTTATAAGCCAACCCCTCATCCTTCATCTTCATACTTCCTGCTCACTCGCTCTCTCTAAACCCTAGCCGTAAACCTAACCCCTGAAACCAGCAACCATGGCGGAGAGAGGAGGAGACCGAGGTGGCTTCGGCCGTGGCTTCGGAGGACGAGGTGGAAGAGGAGACCGCGGTGGACGGGGACGTGGCGGCCGTCGTCCACGTCGTGAAACAGAGGAGGAGAAATGGGTTCCGGTCACAAAGCTAGGAAGGCTCGTGAAAGATGGCAAAATCCGCTCACTTGAGCAAATCTACCTTCACTCACTCCCAATCAAGGAGTTTCAAATCATCGATACCCTCATCGGACCATCTCTCAAGGACGAGGTGATGAAAATCATGCCGGTTCAGAAGCAAACCCGTGCCGGACAGAGAACCAGGTTCAAGGCGTTTGTTGTCGTCGGTGACGGGAATGGTCACGTTGGTTTGGGTGTCAAGTGCTCGAAGGAAGTCGCCACTGCTATTCGTGGAGCAATTATATTGGCTAAGCTATCTGTGATTCCAGTGAGGAGAGGTTACTGGGGTAACAAGATTGGGAAGCCACACACTGTGCCTTGCAAGGTTACAGGGAAATGTGGGTCTGTTACTGTCAGGATGGTGCCTGCTCCTCGTGGTGCTGGTATTGTGGCTGCTCGTGTCCCCAAGAAGGTCCTTCAGTTTGCTGGTATTGAAGATGTCTTCACATCTTCTCGTGGATCCACCAAAACCCTTGGCAACTTCGTTAAGGTTTGATCGATCTTGCAAATATCATTATGATTGTGTGACGATTTTGTTACATATATGGCTTAGTCTGTTGTATGTTTATATGTTGAGTATATCTACTGATACTATAACATAAGAATTGTTTATTGAACATTGTAATTGAACCATAATATGCATTTTGTTTAAAATGAATTTCAACACTGTGCATCAAAGGATGTGGAGATGATTAAATGTGAAGTATGTACGTTGAAATGATTTGTAAATAGCCTTTAACTTTTGTAGTGTACTTTTACATAAAAAAGACCTTTTCGGTATGATTATATATCGATATTATACAAGAAACCATTGTTCATCTTCATGTTTGAACCTAATTAAACTGCTTCCTGCTTTTGAGTCTGCATTGATGGCCAATATGTCAACTTAAAATATGCAATTATTTAGGGTGATCCTTTTATTTGGAGTGTATAGAAATAGCATCTATTGTTAAGTTTTAGTTGCAAAAGTTTGGATGTATTGATAGTAACTGTTAATTTGGGATTGAATGTATGCAATCAAGTTCTTATCAGTTCCTACAATGCTTGTGTTTGTTTTCTTTCTTTCTAGGGTTGGTTACATTCAATTCATATTCATGAATGTAGACGAGCTTCAATGTGTGAAAAGCCCTTTGTTTTTAGGAAATTTGAAAAGAAAGCTAACATGATTCTAGTTAGACTTTTGTTTAGAAGAAGAGACTGTAGTTTAACTGAAGATTCTGCTGTAAACAGCTATTGTTTTTATCCAAATTGGGGATTATGGGTTTTATAGCATATACTTTCATCTCTTGTTCTATATTTTCTCATCTGCAATAATTTATAGCATAAACTTTCATCTCTTACTCTTTATGCAGGCTACCTTTGATTGTTTAATGAAGACTTATGGGTTCCTGACCCCAGACTTCTGGAAAGAGACTCGCTTTACCAAATCTCCATTCCAAGAGTACTTTGATATCTTGGCAAAACCTGCCAATAAGGTTATTGTCTACGCCACTGAGGAGGCAGCTCCTGAGAGAGTTGAGGCTTGATTCATTAGATGTTATGTGCTCGGTTGATTTGTTCTTGAAGTTTTCTTATTATGAAATGTTAGTATTCTAAATTTTGACTTCTGTTCTTGAGAGATATTTTCTGCAGACTTGCAAAAGATAATGTTTCCTTTTTTGTTCTTTTCTTTTCATCAATATATATGAAGTTTCTGCCTGCTTACCTGATCTCTATCATTTGCTGGAACAGTTCTCTTATCAGCTGCAAGGTACTAGCCTATTTTCTACCCTTTGATGGAAAAAGAGATGTTATTTCTTGTTGAAATTATGCTTCCGTCTGCTGTAGATTTTGAAGTCGAAATTTGAAACATGAAAATCTGATCCTATTTCATGGCTAAATAGATATTTGAATATAATTATTTGAAATTTACTTTCAAAATCTATAGCCAAACGCTAACTTCAGTTTTGCAAGGCTTATAATTTCACCTTTCTTGTTCATTGGTAGTAATGTTTGTTTAGTTCAACTGATGTTAAATAAGTTCTTTTGATGTGTTTTTGTTCACTAGCCCAATTACCTTTGATCTGTTTACGTATTTTTTGACCTATGCATCTCTTTTATTTTTTGACATGATAACATGTTTCATTATACCAGAAAAATGATTGCTTTTTTTTTTTGTTGGTTTAAAGGAAACCATCTTATATAAATAATGACGTAGTAAATGGTAGTCCACGACCATGTTAATTCTCTGGGAGAAATGATAAAGATATAGGGAGATAGAGGATCCATTCTTCTTGTTGGAAGGAAAAAGGAAGTCAATTGAGTAAGTAGATACGCAAAGACAATATAAGATTTGTAAGCTATGAATTCTATAACAAATAATCACCCATCAATATAACAGAAAAACTATGTGATTTTAAATTCGGAATGCTATGTCTATTGTACCCTATGCGCATCCTACTAATTTACCTGTTATTATTACTTTATTAAGATCGTAAACATGCACAATGTAATCACTTACTTCAAATACGATCAATGACTATAAAACATCTCATTAAGGATAAATTATGAAATATTTAAAGTTTATTATTATTAAATATAAAAATATAATAATTTTAGAAAACATATATCTATTAATTAAATTCGAAAGTATATCACATGAATTGATTCCGAAGCAAAAACATACAATAGGACCATATAAGATGCAACTTGTAGAATGTTAACATGTGCTTGAAGGACATCCATAACGTATAATGACAATACAAGCCACTAACTTAAATATAGCAAGAATTTTCTCAACTTTTTATACTCATATTTTTGGAACACTATTTATATGCAGTGCCAACCTTAGTGTGCAGCAAAGGCTTTAGGCTTTTTATTTTTGGGGTCTCATTTTTCTAGTAATAATAGATTTATAAATTATTTTTTAAAAAATAAGTATTTTATAGTTAAAAAATGAGTAATTTTTAATATATTTTTTTTTACAAAAATTTAAAATTAATTTGAACAATACAAAGCGTATGAAAAATATTTTTAATTAATATTTTTCATTTAGTGGTAAAAAAAACAAATCACAAGGTGAAGAGATAAACAAACATGTTTTAATCACGAAAATTTCTTAACATAATGTTACTCAGATATTGATAGTTTAGACTAATTTTATAATTACAATTAGGAAAAAGGGATTGATATATCCTTCAACTTTACGATTTGGAACTGATTTCCATAAAACTATTAATTAGGAATTACTAATAAAACAATTTAATTACGAGTGGTAATAGATCTGAATTAAAAAAAAATTCAACTTTAATGAGTTACTATCTTTAATATGTCATTTATTAACTACTGTATTTTTCTCTCTAGTAATTTATAATCCTTACTATATTAGTGTGATTTCTTTTATCATATTAGGCTTAATTTAAGGAAGGAAGATAAGGATAGTTATTCAAGATATCTATTAAATGGGCTAAAATTTAGGAACATTGATGAGCACATTTTATTCTTCTCTCTTTAATTATATACAAAATTACATTATTCTCTCTCCAAATATTTCTTCTTCCTACACAATCTCTCCAAATAAATTTGATATTCAATTTGTTACTCTCTATCGATGAATTAAAACACACACATATATATATATATAATTTTACAATTTTTTAATTATTAGTCAATTTATTTATTTATCAAACGAAAGTTACATGTAAAGGTCGAACTAATTAACAACCTCATATGAGATTAAAAAAGAAGTAAACTAGTCAACCATCATAGATTCATTTAACGGAAAAGGGTCAAAATTACCCCTGAACTTTGAAAAATAGTTTATTCATGCCCTTCGTTATACTTTAGGGCCAATTATACCCTTATTGTTATACTTTGGGCCAAATATGCCCTTGAGTATAACATAGTGCCACGTGTCGGCCTCTCAGTGGCCAACTTATTTTTCCTTTTAAATATGTTTTTTTATTTATTTTTAAATCTATTTTTTATTTGTTTTTAAATCTGTTTTTTAAAATTTATTTTTTTAAATCTATTTTTTAAAATATGTTAATTTTAAAAAACAGATTTTTTTTAAAAAAAGATAAAAAACAGATTTTAAAAAAAAGATTTTTTTAAAAAAAGATAAAACAGATTTTTTTAAAAAAAGATTAAAAAACAGATTTTAAAATAAAAAGATTTTAAATCTGTTTTTAAAATTTATATTTTTAAATCTATTTTTTAAAATATGTTTTTTTATTTGTTTTTAAAATCTTTCTTTTTTTTAAATCTTTTTTTCATCTTTTTAAAAAAAAATCTGTTTTTTTAAAATTAACATATTTAAAAAAATAGATTTAAAAAAATAAATTTTAAAAACATATTTAAAAACAAATAAAAAATAGATTTAAAAACAAATAAAAAAACACATTTAAAAAGGAAAATAATTTGTCCACTGAGAGGCCAACACGTGGCACTCTGTTATACTCAAGGGCATATTTGGCCCAAAGTATAATAAGGGTATAATTGGCCCTAAAGTATAGCGAATGGCATGAATAAACTATTTTTCAAAGTTCAGGGGTAATTTTGACCCTTTTCCGTTCATTTAAAAATAAATAAGTGAATTATTAAAGTAGTATTTTTCTATTTTATAGCCTAATATGAATTATTAAAGTCGTATTTATCTATTTTATAGCCTAATATGAATTATTTAAGTAGTATTTTTCTGATAAAGCTATCACTGATTCATTTAAAGATAAAAAAGTTTATTGAGAAAAAATATTGTAATATACTTGAATTATGTTTTGTTAATATAATCTAAATATTATTATTTTTAAATAAGATGTTATTACGTTGATTTGACCTTTCTTCACTTTTTTCAAAAATTCAATATGCGTCATTGGTTTGGGACAAGGGTTGTTAATGTTGGAGAAGAAAAAAAACGAACATTTTAATGGTGTTGTACAAGTGGATGTGATTTCCACTTTTTTCTTCGGCCTTTTCTTTTCACCAAAATTTGTCCCCCCATTTTATTTTTCAATTTACTATCCTTCTTCATTTGATGTGGTTATAAATAACCATTGTTGTTATTTAATTATAAATATATATAGAATCCTCTCAATTCTCCCTCTTTCTCTTACTATCTCCCTTTCTTATTAATTTGCTAAGTTTAGTTTGTTTCATAACACGTTATCAGCACGAGATTCCATCACTTTGGACTATTTTAAAAAGATAACAAAATAATAAGAATTTTATTTTCTTAAAATGTTGAATATCTCTAGACTTGAATTTGTTGCTCTTGATATATTTGGAAAAGGTTACTCATCATGAACAATAGATGTCGAAATACACTTAGAATCGATGAGTCTGACAGACACCATCAAAGATAACAATATGATATCTAGTCAAGACCGTGCCAAAGCCATGATATTTCTTCACCACCATCTTGACGAGAGGTTAAAATTACAGTACCTCACATTAAAAGACCCCCTTAAAACTGTGGAAGAATCTAAAAGAAAGATATGATCACCTGAAGTTGGTCATCCTTCCACAGACACGTCATGATTGGCTCAATCTGAGATTAGTGGATTTTAAAAATATAACTGAATATAATTCTGCCTTGTTTAGAATTATAACACAGTTAAATTTATGCGGAGAAGAAATCACTGAGCAAGACAAACTTGAAAAAACATACTCCACATTTCCACCCGCGAATATGCTCCTGCAGCAGCAATATCGCTAAAAGGGTTTTAAAAAATATTCTGAATTACTTTCTCACCTTCTTATTGTTGAACGCTATAACGAACTGTTAATGAAAAATTATGATAGTTGGCCCGTTGGTTCTTTGTCACTCTCTCAAGTGAATCAGACAAACTATAATCAACGAGAAAGAGGTCATGACCCAGTTGTGGTCATTGTCGAAGAAGAAATTATAATCATTATGTTCGGCTGACACTGAAAAATGATCAACAATATAAAAAGAAGAGTGAAAAGCAAGATGTTATACCAAAGAAAAATTCAAAAAGTATATGTCATAGATGTGGAGGTATGGGGCATTGGTCACGAACCTGCCTGTCATCAAAACGCCTGGTTCAGCTATATCAGACATCCTTGAAGAGGACAGAAAATAATCCAGAGATAAACTTTATCTCTGAAGATAATATTGAGCCTATGCATCTCGATGTAACTGATTTCTTTAATTTTCCAGAAAAAAATATAAATATTGATAATCCTGATAATATTTAAATAATTTTCTTTTTATTTGTCTGTACTAAATAATATGTTTATAATTTTCTAATTCATGTAAATAAATAAAATTTGTATGATGAGTCATGTTTTAATTATAACGTTTACCTTATTTCTTTTTGAAGAAAAATATGAATATGCCTCAAATTTTATTTGGATCAATAATCATCATGAGGATATTTGTGTAATTGATAGTGGAACGACTCATGCTATTTTTAAAGACGAGAAATATTTTTTCTACTTGCTTAGAAGAAAAACAAATGTTACTACAATTTCTGGTAATTCAAAAATTATTGAAGGCTCCGAAAGAGCTACTATATTTCTACCTAAGGGGACAAAGATTGTAATAGAAGATGCACCGTTCTCTTCTAAATCCCCAAGAAACTTGTTAAGTTTTAAAGATATTCGCAGAAATGGATAACATGTTGAGTTTGAGACACTAAATGAAATGAATACTGAATACCTTGATATAACCAAGAGTGTCTCAGGCCAGAAATATATTTTGAAAAAATTACCAACTTTGTCGTCCGGACTATATTATGCAAAAATTAATGTAATTGAAGCACATTTGATCGTAAACTAGAAGTTTACTGATCTAAATACATTTGTGCTATGGCATGATCGAATAGGTCATCCTCGATCAATAACCTGAAGATTCTGATGAATTTTCATGAGCTGTTTGTTATCAAGGCAAATTAATTGCTAGACCATCAACCCTGGAGGTTGGCATCGAATCTCCTAGCTTTTTAGAGCGTATACATGGGGATATATGTGGACCTATTCATCCACTTAGTGAATTGTTTAAATATTTTATGGTTCTAATAGATGCATCATCAAGATGATCTCATGTGTACCTGTTATCATCTTGCAACCTGACGTTTGCGAAGTTGTTGGCACAAATAATAAGATTAAGGGCGCAATTTGCAAATTATCCAATTAAGGCTATTCCCTTGATAATGCTGGAGAATTTACATCTCAAGCCTTTGATGATTATTGCTTATCAATTGGAATAAAAATTGAACATCCTGTTGCTTATGTTCATACTCAAAATGGCCTCACAAAGTCATTTATTAAGCACCTACAATTGATAACAAGACCTCTACTTATGAAAATAAAATTGCCGATTACTGTTTGGGGTCATGCTATCTTACATGCAGCAATACTTGTACGTCTTAGACCGATGAATTATAATAAAGACTCTCTGTCACAATTAGTATTTGATCATGAACCAAATATAGCTCATATACGAATTTTTGATTGTGCGGTATATGTGCTTGTAGTACCACTGCAACATACAAAGATGGGCCCTCAACGAAGGTTGGGCATATATGTTGTTTCAAGAAGCGCAAATCTTCTATGTATCATGTTGCCGCCAATGGTCTAGCTGAAGCATTCAATAAGACTCTATGCAATATATTGAAGAAAGTCGTCCATAAGTCCAAGCGAGACTGGCATGAAAGAATGGAAGAAGCTTTGTGGGCATATGGGACGACATACCGCACACCAACTCAAGCAACCCCATATATATTCACTTACTTTCAGAGTTGAAGCAGTCCTACCACTTGAGTGTGAAAGACCTTCCTTAAGACTCACCATCCAAGAAAGGCTCTCTGAAGAAGATAATGCTCAACTACGTCTTGCCAAGCTAGAAGCACTTGATGAAAAGAGGTTGGAAGCTCAACAAAAGCTTGAATATTATCAAGACCGTTTGTCTCGTGCTTTCAACAAAAAGGTTCATTTGAGGTTCTTCCAAGTTGGAGACCAAGTCTTTGAAGTAAGGAGGCCTATTATCACTTCACACAAGTCTGGGGGCAAATTCACCTCGAAGTGCAATGGACCATATGTCGTACAAAATACATATTCAAATGGCGCTTACAAGCTTGTCAATGCTGATGGCATGAGGAACGGTCCTATTAATGCAAAATTCTTGAAGAGGTACCACCCTTTGAAGTGAGATGACACTCCTTAAGGTACGAGTATAAATTGCATGTTACTCTTGGCCGGCAAGAGTATAAACTGTTCACGGCACCCTAAAAAAATATCCGCTAGGTTAAAAATCTCAAAAGAGATGGCCTAGGCAAAAGTTAGGACACAATAAAAAATACTCTCCCAGAACTACATTGTGACTTGATCCTCTTCACTGAGGTACGTAATATCTAAGAATTACATTCTAGGTTCAGTTGCATGAATATCAAAAAATCACATGTTCCCACATTATTCGTGATAGTTAAGACTATGAGTACTCTCTAAAACTTCAGACTTGCACCAAATAATGGTGACTCAATGGAGGCAAATCCCTAAGAAATATGAGATTCCCCAAAAAAATTTAAAGTCTTCAAATCAACTAAGTATGTGAGTTAGTCTTCAAATTTTTCAAGTTTGAAAGTTGGAGCTTCAAACTCTTCAAGTTTGCAAGTCGAAATCTCAAATCAACCAAGTTTGCAAGTTGAATTCTTCAAAACCACTAAGTGTGCGAACTTCAAGAAAATCTTCAATGTTTACAAGTTGAAGTCTTTAAATCCTCCAAATCTGCGAGTCGAAGTTTTCAAGTTGAAGTTTTAGATTTACCATGTCTGCAAGTCAAATTCTTTAAAGTTGTTGAGTCTGAAAGTTGAGTATTTAAGCTTATACCTTCAAATTATCTTTCTTAGAGTAGGAACAAGTATCCATCCTTTTGCGTCATAAGAATACCATAAAATTACCTTTCTTAGGGTGGGGATGAGTATTCATCCCCTTTGCGCCATACGAATTATCTCTAAATTTTCATGCCTTAAGGTGGACAAAATTTGTCCTTTTACACCTTAAGCCAGTCTTTTCATGGGTTTATCCTTAAAAGAATCTCTGAATCTCCATGTCCTAAGGTGGACAATTTTTTTCCCTTTGCACCTTAACCTGGCCTTTCACGGATTTATCCTTAAAAGGGATCTCTAAATTTCCATGCCTTAAAGTGGACAAAAATTGTCCCTTTGCACCTTAAGCTGGCCTTTTCCCGAATTTATTATTAAAAAGATCTCTAAATTCCCATGCCTTAAGGTAAACAAAATTTGCCCCTTCACACCTTATGGTCAAGTATTCAGGATCTCATAAAACCTTAAATTTGTGATCTCAAGGCAGGGACGTTAAACACACCCCTTCACACCTTATGCTCAAATATTTGGGATCTCATAAAGCCTCAAAATTTGTGATTTCAAGGCGGAGACGTTAAACACATCCCTTCACACCTTATGCTCAAGTATTTGGGATCGCATAAAGACTCAAAATTTGTGATTTCAAGACGAGAACGTTAAACACATCCCTTCACATCTTAAGATCAAATTCTTGTGTCATGATAAAATTCTCCATTGTGTAGCCTCCACAAAAATATAATTATTGCTTTCATTGTTCTAAAAAAAAATGGCACAAAAGAAAAGAACCAATATAAAACATAATATATAGTGAGAGAGATGTTGAGGCGGCAGGAGTCAAAAAGATTGGGCATTAATGGCTAGTGAAGAAAAAGAAGTCAACCATTTCCTTTTTTTTTAAAATAATGCACGTTATTGCAAACAAATAATAATAATAATATAATTCAAAGTTCAAATATATCCCCATAATATACATTGGTCCCCTCTTTTTTTTTTTTTTTAACATTGTTGCAATTAAGGTATCAAATTAATACTTCAAGCTTAGTCTTCAAACGATGAAATATCTCAACAAGACTTCAAGTAGGAGGTATTTGTAATCATTTAAAATTTATCAAATATATATTTATATATGATTCGAATTATATTAAATTTAAAATATATTAGTTCAAATAAATATTGAGGATTAATATAATTGAATTAATTATTTAATTCAATAAATATAGATTTAATTAAAGTCCAACTCCATTGGGCTAATCCATTAATTTGGGCAACAAATGATGAGCCCACTTTACTAAACCCAATGTCATTTCATTCTAGAGGCCTAGTTTGGTATCACATGGCAAATGACGTGGCATGTCAAGTCAAACAAAGAAGCTAATAGGATCATGACATGTGTCAAAATGACATGGCATGCCTAGTCAAATCAAAGGCCAATAAAAATGTGTCACATGTCCAAGTGATGTATTCCGACCAATCAAATATTGTCATATCACTTAAATCTGATGGACCTAAGAAAGCCTGCTACTCTGTCATGTCACTCAAATCTGATTGGCTGGAGGAAAGCATATTCTCATCACAACTCCTCTATTTTACAACTATAATAGGGGTCCTCCTAAATCAGAAAAGACACCAGAATTCTAACAAGAAGCTAGAGAAAGCTCGTGGATCAAACACCATAGATTTCTCTACAAGCTACAAGTTCAAGAATTTTAGATCAAGTTCATCAAGTTCAAGAACAACTCAAGATCAAGACCACTAGATTCAAGAAGAAGCTCAAAATCCCTTGAATTGAAGTATAAGTCAAGATTAAATCCATCAAGTTCCACAAGATTCAAGATCAAGCTTATAATGCCCTTGAATTTATATTCGAAAAGACGAATCAGAAGATTAACAGAAATTGTAACGCTCATATCTTGAAATCAAATAGTACATTTATTGCGATATTTTTCAGTCTTGATTATTATTTTCTCGACTCGAATTTTATTGTCTACAACTTCAATTACTTTTATTATTTTTCTTCTAATTATGACTTCCACTTTGTTGGTTTTTAATCCATTATTACGCGTTGCGGCTAATTTGAGGCGCCATCCATTTGACCAAAATGGACGTTGGAAAAAAAAATTAACTTCTTCATCCCATAGATGTATATACTCTCATTGAAATATATATTTTTTACATAATTTATAATATTTTAAATTACTTGTAATTGGAAGTGAAGTCACATTGTATATATTTTCCACAAAATACATACTAAAAAAATCCACAGAATACACACTAAAAAAACATTTTGAGAATTGTAAATGATCACGACGAGGTCATTTTCTCCACAAAAAAAAAAGAAAAAAGAATTACACTAAAGGTTAAGTAAACTTTGTCCCTGTTAATTGTAATTGACCAATCAAAATTTTGTTGCTAGATTGAATTAAACAATACATGGTCAAAATTTTCGTACTAGTTTAAAAAATACTCTTACTTAGGGTGTGTTTGGTATGAAGAAAAATAGTTAATATTTCATGTTTGGTTGGTCAAAAGTTTTGGAAAATATGTTCCTGAAAAATTAGAAAAATGAATTTCCTAATAGAAGTAGAGAAAACAAATTTCATAAGTAACATCCTAAATTCATTGTCTCCCGGCGGCCACCCCTGAATCCCCCCCCCCCCGATCCCCATCCCCATCCCATTCCACCTCAGAGAAAATTGCTAGATCACATATAAATACTCTTAAAATATAATTACCGAACGTAAAAAAAAAATCACTTATATTTCAAAAATTATTTTCTTTCGTACCAAACGCATCCTTAATATATATATACACATATAATTTTAAATATTTTGCAGAATATAAAGTAACGTTTATATCCCCTAGTTTATCTCCTCAATCATCATTATCCCGCTAATTTTAATTGACCAACACAAATTAAATTATCTCCTCATCATAATTTCTCCTATAAATACCCTCCACTTTCCATCATCTCAAACACACACTAAATTATTATCCATTTTTATAATAATTATTCCTACCTCTAAAACCTTAGCCTATATTTCTTTTTTCTCCTCTTTAATTTTCTGTGTGCTTTTAACATGGATTTGGGGCAACTAATATTGAGGGAAACTCAAATAATAGACCACAATAATAAGGGAAAAAAGTACACTAGTATTGGAAGTAATATTAGTTCTAATTATAATAATTCTAGTGCTACTTCTTCAATTGCTTCACATGAAGATTTGAGGAGTAGAATTGAATCATTTCATTTGTTAGAAAAGTCTAATATTTCTAAGAGTGAATCTGCTGAAAAGAAACTTTCATGGCTGCGTTCTCAGATTATTGGTGAGAATGCCGATTTCGATACGCCATTTGGGAAACGTAGGCTAACTTATGCTGATCATACTGCCTCTGGAAGATGTCTTCACTACATCGAAAACTATATCATCAATAACGTCCTTCCTTTCTATGGTACGTTCGTTTTCCTTAATTTTATACTCTCACCGTTTCAAAAAAAAATGACGTATTTTCCTTTTTCGTCTATTTCAAAAAGAATAATTTTTTTTTTCTTTTTTTGACAACACTTTAATTTCAGTTTTCACGTGACATGTTTAAGACGACAAGATTAAAGGGCATTTTGAAATATTTGACATAACTTTAATTTAGGACCACAAGATTGAAAAGTCTTTCTTTTATTTGATACAGGTAATAGTCATACCAGTGATAGTCACGTGGGATACCAAACAACAAAAATAGTGCATGAAGCAGCAGCTTACGTGAAGAAATGCTTAGGAGGAGGAGAAGAAGATGCAATTATATTTTGTGGTTCTGGTTCTACTGCTGCCATTAAAAGGCTCCAAGAAATCATGGCCATTTCTGTCCCTTCAGTCCTAAGAGAAAAAGTACTCACAAAATGCTTTCGTAACGAAACCAAAGAGAGATGGGTTGTCTTTGTTGGACCTTATGAACATCACTCAAACATCCTTTCATGGAGACAAAGTTTAGCTGAGGTTGTGGAAATTGGATTAGACGAAAATGGCCTTGTCGACATGGAAGCTTTAAGGGTTCAGCTTGAGTTCTACAAGTCTACGAATAGACCAATGTTGGGTTCATTCTCAGCTTGTAGTAATGTTACTGGGACTTATTCTGATACAAGAGCCATCGCTCGTCTTCTTCATAAAAATGGAGCATTTGCTTGCTTTGACTTTGCAGCAAGGTATGCTAATTGAGTTTGACTTCTATATACTGATAATACTGAGTATATCAAGAAAATATATGACTAATTTTGTGTATCATTTTTAATTTGTTGTGATGTTGTAGTGCTCCATATGCAAAAATAGAGATGAGATCAGGAGAAATAGATGGATATGATGCTGTTTTTATTAGTCCTCATAAGTTTCTTGGAGGTCCAGGCACACCTGGAATTCTTGTAATGAATAAAGCACTCTATAGATTGAGGACTTCACCTCCATCTACTTGTGGGGGTGGTACTGTTGATTTTGTCAACCCCTTCAATGAAAAGGTAATGAATTTTGGATTTATAATGGAAGTATTTGTGTTGTCCTTTCTTTCCTATTCATCTTTGCTGTATTTGTGTCAATTGTGAAACTTTGTACTTTGCGCAATTTGTCCAAAGAGCTTGATGGATGACTTTGACTGCCATTTATTGATGTCACGGGGTTCTTGTCATTTTCCTTTTTTTAAAACCAACACATACTTGGGACAGATGATAAGCAGCCTAAATAAGTCAACAAAGAATTCAGACAGGCAAAATTCTTGTACTTACAATAATTTTTTTGATTCGACTTTAGATTTAGTGGCACCGTGACATGACTTCCAACAACCAAGTAAGCGCATGCTCTCTCTCTTCTTCCATTACAAGTCTAGATATTTAAAGGATAAATAAGTCATACACCAACATATCCGAAGAGTAAGATCTATGCAGACCTTACCCCTACCTTTGCGAGATAAAGAGATGGTTTCTAATAGACTCATAAAAGGATAAATACGTCATTTTAAAATAAATATTGGTTCAAGAAATTATAATTAAGTTTCTTTTGACTATAGTTGAGAAATTCAACTGCTTTTTAAAAGTTTCCATCCTTGTGTGTTTTAATTTTCTTTTAATCTTCTGCTTGGCTCTCATGATAATTCTGAAGCTAAAAGATTCTTGAAATATAATAAAATTACCAGGACACACTCTATGTGGAGAACATTGAAGAAAGGGAAGATGCTGGAACACCACCAATCATTCAGAAAGTGAGAACAGCACTTGCATTTTGGGTGAAAGAGTTCATAAGTCACAAAGTAATTGAAAGAATGGAGCACACCTACATTGAACTTGCACTACAAAGGCTTCTACCCAATCCTAACATATGGGTTTTGGGAAATGTAACAGCCAAGAGACAAGCTGTGCTTTCTTTTCTTATTTATACTACAACTTACTCTTCATCAAGAGATGACAATAGTGAAGACAATGAGTTTTACTTATGGAGAGAGACAGGGAACAAGAAAGATAAGCCCCTTCACGGTCCTTTTGTCGCTAAGCTGCTTAATGACCTATTTGGCATTCAAGCTAGAGGAGGGTGTGCTTGTGCAGGACCCTATGGGCATATCTTACTCAAGGTTGATGAACCTCGCTCTCTTGCGTTCAAAGATGCAATTGAGATGGTGAGTCTCCACATAATGTGGTTCACTAATTATGTTTTCTACATTCCATCCATGTTGGCAGTATAAATATTATTTGATAGTCTGACATGAGTTGTCTGTCTTTTAACAGGGCTATAGTGGAGTGAAGCCTGGATGGACAAGGGTCAGTTTCCCCTACTACATGTCCAAGGAAGAATTTGAGTTCATTCTAGCAGCATTGGAATTCATAGCCATTTACGGACAAAGGTTCCTTCCTATGTACCATTTCAATTGGAAGAGTGGTGCTTGGACTTTCCAGAAAAAAGCTTTCAAGGAGGCACTCATGGGAAGAGATCACAATTGCAATTTTTGTGGCTCACCAATGAAGGGGTTTAACCTAGGTTGCCACGACACTAAAGGGAACAACCATGGAGAAGGCGCTACAAAAGAAGGCCTCATTTGCAAGTATGTAAAGTACCTTGAGACAGCCAAGCGCATTGCTAGCGCCCTTCCCAAATTCCCAGCTCAACGGTCCATACCTGAACAAATAAACCCTAACCTAGTACCCTTCAGAGTCTGAAGATTGAACTTACACTTTTGGAAAGAGAATGCTCGTTCTCATTCTCCAATATGATCGTGCAGTTGTCTAATCTTTGGTTGGGCAAATACAAGGATTATTATATGTAATAAACTAGAAGGATATGATGTCATGAGTATACTACAATATTTTCTTTTTTCTTATGATTGTTATGAAATTCATGTTTAATCCATTAGAAACGGTATGTTCATTCTCATTGTTGGGAAAGATCATGCCATAAACTAGAAGGATATGATGGCATGAATATTGTATTAAACTAGGAAGAAGAGACTGGGGCTAACGCTCTCTTTTTTGTATCTTCTTGATGCCTTTAATGAATCATCCTCATAAATAAAAAAATTTAAAAAACTAGGAAGAAGAGATGATTTTGAAGATTTAGGTACCCCAGAAGCAATTTACCAGGACAATAAACAGGTTTGCTCATTAATTCCAATATACCATCATTTGTTTACAAAGATGAGTAATGAAAAAAGAATTGGTGGAAGAGAAACCGAGGAGTGGGTGAAAGATGGACAAGAGAATCATAATGCATATGTACCAAGATACTTAATCACTAGTTTAAAGAAAACAAAAGTTAGCTAAATTGGCCAACAAATAATTAGGAACAGAGAAACTGAAACCAAATAAGATGGTAGAAAATATATGATTTCAGAAATTTAGATGACTGAGAACAATAGAGACCTGCTGGCTGGAAGCTGACAAGCAGTACCCCTTTTATTTTCTTACTCTGGTTCTTGAACTGCATATACACTCTGGATAAGGATTTTGGTAAAATGACTCTTCTAGTCTTGACCTTGCTCGACCTTTGACACCCGTGGGAGCACCAGCTCTTTTTCTTGGAGCACCTTGCCTATAAATTGCAATATGCGTAATGATTTAATTAAAGGTCTGGAATTTATCAGTTATCAAGCAAACTTCAACATGGTTATAATTGTTGAGGCTTTACAATTCCCTCCAAAACAGTTTACAATAGGTTGTTTTTTACCAGTGACATATTCCCTCTATTCCATATTAAGTGAATTTGTGAGGCAATGCACACCCATTAAGAAAAACATTTCAGGACATAATTTAAACCATATTTTTCACTATTGCCTTTTGTTTTTTCCCAAGTAGTGCAATTTAATTCCTTGAAAATATAAACTTCATTAAAGGAAAAGGCAAATATGGAAAAAATTTCAAACATTTATCTTGAACTTTGAATAATTCAATTATTTTGAACAATGAAAAAATCCCCAAAAATTCACTTAATATTGAATAGAGGGAGTAACTTTCTAGAAACAGGTTGAAAAAAAAATTTAAATCAAGAAAGTTTTTGAAATGAGTATTGAACATTTTTCTTTGGAAATACTTTGACAAGATTTCTAGCTTTAGATTTAGATTTCTGCTGCCTGAATCAGAATGATCTAATATGTACTACCAGAATGCGAAGAAAATGTGGCATGACAAAATGTGAAAGAATATAGTATCCAAACCAAAATCTTAAAGAATAGGTAAATAATCCAAAATCATTTACAGATTTAAACATGTACTTAAGATTACTTATTTATTTTTAGATTTTCTTGTTTTACTCTCGACTAAATTTTAAGGATCTCACTAAGATTCAACAGCTGAAAGAGTGGACTTGGAATGAGAGACAAGTTCAAGAAAATAAGAATGGGGGTTTGAAACAGAGAGAGTAAGCTCAACAGACTGAGATGCTGGCATAAAGCTGGAGTTGGTAGCTCCAAAGCAATAAAACAAATATATAATAAACACTGACCAGAATGCAAAGAAAATGATTATGAGAAAGGACCAATACGTGATACTGTGAGAAAGAATCCCAGTTCTTTTTGTGTGTGTGTGCTGGGGGTGACCATATGACCCCCTTTAGAAGCCATGTACAATCGATGTGGGAGGTGATATATATCCAACATAAAATGGTTCGGTTCCTGCCAGTTATTACTCCTAGGGCTTATTGTTGCACCAAAGTAAGAAAACAGAGAGAATAAGCTTTCAACAGAAACAATTACGTCAGCAAGTGCAGCCGATAATGTGAGTAGCCATTACATATGTATATCACCTGTTCTTATGCAAATGCCTGACAAGATGTGAAAATGATGCTCCATCAAGCTGACCAACTTCCAGCTTATCAAATATTTCAACTAGGCCTTTCCTGCATGATTTAGCAAATAACTATGTTGCTATTAATATGTCGATGAAGAAGCCAAGGCCACAAAACTTAATCTACATTGCGCAATTTTAACCGTTCTAAAGACTTCTATATGACTCTTCCCTATGAGAATATTGAACTGTTTTCCAAACAACAGAAGGGGATCCAGAATTTAAGCTTAATGGGTTCAATATTTAAGGATTTTCAATTGAGCCCATCATTTGTTTAAGGTTATGGGTTCATGTCTACTATTTGTTGCAATTTTCATAAATTTTTACGCATAAATTTATATTCTGCATTGAAAGAACTGGATTCATATGAACCCGGTACTAATAGTCTCCATCCGCTTCTGCCAAACAGCACTTCTAACATGCCAGTCACGGTGGGGCCAACTTTCATGTTGTCATAGCACTTCCTCATTTCTAGGTGAACCTTTCAGCTATTTCTACCCCGTGTATTCATAGCCTCTTTGTGAAGCATTAAAATATGAAGGATAGTTGATTTGTGCTCTAAATGAAGGCGATTGTAACATCTCAAAAGAAAAATACCAAGCTTAGATTGAAAATTGACACTTCTAAAATTGAAAAAATCATGCTGAAAATTTTACCTCAAACCACACTCACTGAAACTCCATACCAACCAGAAGCAACTATGAACAATGACATACCCAATGTAATCCCATAAGTGGGATCTGGGAGGGTAGAGTGTACACAAACCTTAACCTTACCTCGGCTCAAGGAATTTTTTAAAAAAAATTTAAGCAGGTCGAAAAAAGAATTAACGGGAATGAACGGGAATGAAGAAGTTGGCAAATAAGAAACAACTTCGAAATTTTCATTAATTGCTTGAGTACCTGTCCGGAGTGATTGTTTTCCGATGGCCTAAGAATCTGCGGTGCCCCTCAACTGCTCTTGCCATATTACCTGAGTGTGATGGAATGAAAACATCACTCTCTACAGAGATTAGATAATCGAGTGCTGCAGTTTGTGAGGCATGATCTGCAAACCCTCTCAGTTCTTCTGGAGTTGCCAGCATTTCCTGACATAAATAAGACATTTGGTTTGGTAGGTAAAATACGCTATTGTTGTGAAGGAAATT
The DNA here is from genome assembly GCF_947179165.1 of Solanum dulcamara. NCBI lineage: Eukaryota > Viridiplantae > Streptophyta > Magnoliopsida > Solanales > Solanaceae > Solanum > Solanum dulcamara. Next base: position 8,413,849 of record NC_077237.1, on the reverse strand, counting down.
AACTTCGAGCTGCAAGACAGACAGAATGATCAGGTGTAGGTACAAACCTTGAAAACAACATTTGGAAAGTGAGATTTGAGCTCTGAGAGACGAGTGTTACCACCATAAATTCCTCCGGCAGCAATATAAATCAATGTTGACGGAGGATAACCAAGAGCTTGAAGAAATAATCCAACCTCCTTTGGAGTGAGAGGGCAGAAACCACCAATTCTCTGTTCGGTTGAGTTGATAACCTTAATCTTCCAATGATTTGTATTCTCTCTAGTTAAGGATGAGTAACATTAGATATTTTACAACATATTTGGTATTACTCTAAAGATCATTGCAACAATAGAAGAAAAGTGAAAAGATCTAAGAAGAGTCTGCCCTATTACTAGAAATCATGGTATCAGATGAAATTGGAGCAGTTCTTTAATAACAACATACCCAGTATAGTCCCACAAATGGGGTCTGGGGAGGTTAGAGTGTATGCAGACCTTACCCCTACCTTGGCAAGTAGAGAGGTTGTTTCTAATAGACCCTCAGCTCAAAGAAAGCAAAAACACAACATATATCAAGACTTAGCAACAACAGCAGGATAGTAAGAAAATAGAGGCATAAGAGACAATAAATAGTAATAGAAAACTATGAATGAGAAATAAGGAAATAGTAGAATAATAAAAATGCCGAAAATAATACTAATACTACTAGCAGGAGAGACAGACGCGAAACTATTTACTACTAGCCGAACCCTCGACCTCCACACCCTCCTATCAAGGTTCATGTCTTCAGTAAGCTAAAGGTTAGTTATGTCTGATCACCTCTTTGCAATACTTCTTTGGCTACCTCTACCTCTCCTCGAGGCTCAAGCCCTCCAGCGTCAGCCTCTCACACCACACCTCCTTACTGGGACATTTTTGCATCTCCTCTTGACATGCCCGAATCATCTCAGTTTCGCCTCCCGCATCAAGTCCGCCATGGAAGCCACTTCCACCTTGGCAAGAATAACTTCATTTCTGACCATGTCTCTCCTAGTAAGCCCACACATTCATCTAAACATCCTCATTTCCACAACTTTCATCTTCTAAACATAAACACTCACCCACCCACCCCTATACAACAAAGCCGGTCTAACAACTACTCTATAGAACTTACCTTTAAGTCTTAAGTGACACCTTCTTATCACATAAGACACCAGATGCTTTAATGTTTTAAGAATACATAGATGACATCTTGACATGCATAGATTAGTATGTATTTCAAGGGTCTTTGTGTATGAATAAGTTGTACAGAAGAAGGGATTCTGAAGTTTCAGAACTCAATTTGAAGGCTCTAAATATCAGCCTGTATAAACTTGTGATCAAAGAATTTTTGGCCATTCCTAAATAACCTACAGACCATGAATGAGACAATAATTTCTCATTAGGCTCAGAAAAATAAATAGACTGAAGGTGGATTATCACTCCTTTATGCAGATAATACAGTGAGCACAATTGAAGACATATATAGCAAAATCGTGACAATATGATAGTGATGATGAGAGAGACCTCATCACCCAAAGCTCCTCTGCCTCTGCATCAGTAAGACCATAAGTACAACCAGTAAAAGACAGCATGTCCTTCTCATATCTCAAATGGAGTGCAACGTATCTTTTTGCTCTGGTTCGCAGCTTCTCCACGAGCTTCTGTGGTATCATCATCATGTTAGTAACAAACCCTAATTAATGAGAAATTATAGGTCTACTTTGCAAATGAGATCCAAAACATAAAATGATGTAGATGAACTTGTACTGCATAAACTGACATGGGAATCCTACACCTAATACATAATATTTATTTCATAATTTGAATGTCATTCTTAAACAAGGAAACTTGGACACCAGAAGATTAAGTGAAATGCCATAGCCAGCAAAAAAGATTCAGTGTAGTGTGACAATCCAAAAGGGAAGCTCAAAACTCCATAAGAGTCACTGGTGTTATCAGAATTACTAGTCCCGAATTGTTAACATATTTGTCAGATGATGGTGCCTAGTTCTAACCTTTCCAAGTCTCTCAATAGGAGGAGAGAAGCGGAGAGCATTATACAGAACACGGCATCTTAATCTCTGAATATCAAGAGGCAGTTCGTTGTTCGCAAGGCGAGAATCAGATTTAGCAACATGAATTACCTGCAATAATATGCAATAAGCCAACTTTCAATTTCAGACATATAATTTAGTAGATAAGGCAAGAGAAAAATGGGATCAAGTCCCACAAACAAAAGGAAATAGAAATAAAGCATCCCTTCTCATAATAGATTTTACTGATAATATCAACATCATAAACTGATAAAGTTAATAAAATGATAAATTAAATCCCCTTCAAGATTTCATATTTGGGATTAAATGTTATCTCTGCTTAAGTAGTTAAGAAATTTTAAAGGTCCTTAATAACTGACTAATGAAAAGAAAGATCAAAATTTTGTGGCTAATAAATTCCAATAGTGAATTATACCTTCCATGAATCCACGTACAACAAGGCTTCAACTGATTAATATTTGCAAGTTTTTGGTAGTAACTCATTGATATGTTTGCACCAGCTTGAGTCGAGCATTGGAGTGATACAATACACTTCAAGATTTTTAATTTATTTTCTGCTAATAGTTAGTGAAGATGTCCCTTATTCTCCACCAAATCGAGTAACATAATGAAAGTTACTTATCATATTACTTACAACTTTCATGTATTCAGAGTAGATTCACGAATGGCCACTCGAACTTTTATTTTATTGCACCAAAGTCACCAAACTATTTTTTGTACAAAAAAATCACTCAAGCAGTTGGTTAGGTGAAACACCCACTAAAGCAACTCTTTCCTGTTATCTACAGTATGACCCAACAGCAAAATGCCACTGTAGGAGAAGTTTGGATTGATAATGGCTGGAACCTGAGCTTCAGAAGACCCCTTAATGATTGGGAGATAGATAACTTGGCAGAATTCTACAACATCTCAATTTATTCAAGAGCCTTTCTGCCTCTGAAGACAGTATTGTATGCAGGTGGATAAAATAGGGAGATTCTCAGTCAAGTCAGCCTACAAGGAGTTTAATCACTCCAACAACCAGCTTAGTTGTTGGCCCTGGAAACTAATCTGGAAAGTTCAGAATTCCTCTCAAGGTTGCTAGTTTCACTTGGTTCGTGGCCAGGAAAGAAGTCCTAACTCATGAAAATCTGGCAAAAAAGGGCTTCCACCTATGCTCTAGATGTTATATGTACAGAGACAATCAACCATCTTTTTTTGCATTGCCAAGTTAACTGAACAACTTTGGAGGATTTTCCTTAATTTAAAGGGAATCATGTGGGTGATGCCAAGAGATACAGTTGGAGTGCTGGAACGGATACAGCATTCACTCAAAACAGAAAGAAAGATGGAAGATTGTCCCTACTTGCATTTGGTGGACAGTGCGGAAAGAGAGAAATCAAATGTGTCTTGAAGACAATACTAGCTCTATCCAGAAACTGAAGATGAAGCATTTAGCCCTTTCTTATTTTTGGTGTAAACATGAATATATGGAAGTTATAGAATCCTTAGTTGATGTTCTAGGATATCTGTAAGTAGTTTTCAGTTCAGAGCATCTTCCTATATTCCCTTTTTTAATTATGGATAGCTGCAGTTTTTATGTTGCAGCAAATAGTTATACAAAAAAAAAAAAAAAGATCACTCAACTTTGCTCAAGTATGACAAAAAGTCACTAAACTATTTTGCTTAACCAAAAAATCACTGAACTTTGACCAAGTATTACAGAAAGTCACTAAATGTAACCAAAAAGTCATTCAACTTTACCTAATTATCATATAAAATGTCTCTTTTGTTTTCTCCTAATGATTTTTTTGTGATACTTGGGCAAAGTTGAGACTTTTTTGTTACAAAAAATAGTTTAGTGAGTTTCGTGATACTTAAGTAAAGTTGAGTGATTTTTTTGTTACAAAATATAGTATAGTGATTTTAGTTTAATAATGAGAAAGTTGGGTGACCATTTATAAAATTAACCCTCAAATAAACATCAGAGGGTTTGTTGTGCAGATGCTGTTTGAAAAGAGAGAAATATTTTGAATGGTTGAGACCACCATGAACACTATTAACACGTTGTGCATAGATATATAATACAGTTCAACTTTCCATGACGGCAACATTTGGGGTCCATTGCAAGAGAGAGGTTAAGCTAATCTACCTTTAAAAAAAAGGTGATAGAAAGAAGATTTTACATGCCTGATGCTCCTTCCACAATTGAGTCATTTCTTCATAGTAACCCACTCCTGACCATGACGTAAAGTGCTTCCTAGCTCGAGGTAAAGATTCTATTTCTTTGGGAAGCTCTTTAATAATCATGAGGTCTCCTCGTAATGCTTTGATGAAATGGTTCTCATCAAATATATCTGAAAATGTACTGTACATTAGCCCATTAGAACAAACAAGAGTAAGTATGTTTAGATAAAGTTAAACTTTTTTTAAAAACGGAAGTTGGTAGAGATTAAAGCACTCATCAGACATTTTACAAGAAACAAGAAAAAAAGTCACAATCTCAACTTGTAAAGAAATGGATCTTGGGTCTAACTCAATCTCAAAAGCTAGTTCATGAGGGGAGGAATGCCCAAGTTCATATAAGGAGACCAGACATCTGGAGCGTGGCAATTTAATTTGTGGGCGGGTACGGCAGGTGTTTTAGGGTTGAGGAGGTTAGACGTGCTATTAGCAGGATGAGGAAGGGTAGAGCAACCGGGCCCGATGAGATTTCGATGGACTTTTAAAAGAGCACTAATAAGGCAGATTTGGAGTGGTTGACTAAGTTGTTTAATGTTATTTTGAAGACTGCTAAGATGCCTGATGAATGGAGATGGAGTACTATGATTTCATTGTACAAGAACAAGGGTGATATCCAAAACTGAAATAATTACAAGGATATCAAATTGATAAGCCACACTATGAAGATTTGGGAGAGAGTGGTGGAGATGAGGGTATAGAGAGGAGTGTCAACCTCAGAGAACCAGTTCAGATTCATGTCGGGGCACTGAAGCAATCTATCTTATGCAGAGACTGGTGGAGAAATTTAGAGAAAGAAAAAGGAATCTCCATATGATATTCATTGACCTTGAAAAGGCTTGTGACAAAGTTCTGAGGGATGTTCTCTGGAGGTGTCTGGAGGCTAAAGGTATCCCGATGGTGTATATTAGGGCGATAAAGGACATGTATGTTGGAGCCAAGACTCGGGTTAGGACGGTGGGAGGTGACTCAGAGCATTTTCCTGTTGAGATGGGACTACATCAAGGATCTGTGTTGAGTCTTTTTCTTTTTGCCTTAGTGATGGATGAGCTGACACAGTTTATTCAGGAGGAGGCTCCATGGTGTATGCTATGTGCAGACGACATAATTTTGATTGATGAGACTCGGAACAGAGTTAATGATTGGTTGGAGGTTAGGATACAAACGCTGGAGTCCAAAGGGTTCAGATTGAGCAGGACCAAAACAGAATACTTGGAGTGCAAATTTAGTATTGCGATGGAGGAAGAGGGCATGGAAGTGAGGTTTGCCACTCAACCTATCCCCAAGACAGAAAGCTTTAAATATCTTGGATCCATCATCCAGAGTAGTGGGGACATCGATGATGATGTCACACAACACATTGGGGAAGCGTAGATGAAATGGAGGCTTGCCTCTGGAGTCCAGTGTGATAAGAAAGTACCACATAAACTTAAAGGTAAGTTCTACAAAATGGTGGTTAGACCAACGTTGTTATATGGAGTGGAGTACTGCCAATAAAGAACTCTCATGTTCAGAAAATGCATGTTGCAGAGATGAGGATGCTGAGATGGATGTGTGGCCACACTAAGAGTGATAACATCAGGAATAAGGTTATTCAGGAGAAGGTGGAAGTGGCATTTGTGGCAGACAATATGAGAGAAGCGAGACTAAGATGGTTTGGGCATGAGCAGAAGAGAGGTATCGACGCCCCAGTTAGGAGGTGCGAACAGTTGGATTTGGGGGTTATGCGGAGGGGTAGGGGTAGACCGAAAAAGTATTAGAGAGAGGTGATTAGACAAGATATGGCGCTACTCCATATCACCAAGGACATGACCTTAGATAGAAAGGAGTGGAGGTCGCAAATTAGGGTAGAAGGCTAGTAGGGATAGAATGGTTTCTTACCGTGTGTCGGTTTAGGGGGTCGTAGGTCTAGGAGTGCTTTTATAGTTGTGTTGTTATTGCCTTTGATTATCACATTACTTTGCTATCGTTATTGTTCTTGTCTTGTAAAATTTGCATCGCTTTTTATTTTTTGTGTCATTATACTATATATATTGTTTCTCTCTTACTTGGAACTTGGGACTTAGGACTGTGACTTTTGAGCCGAGGGTCTTTCGAAAACAGCCCCTCTATCTCCATGAGGTAGTGGCAAGGTCTGCGTACATCCTACCCTCCACAGATCCCACTTGTGGGATTTCACTAGGTATGTTGTTGTTGTTGTTGTTGAACATTGGGTGTGATGGGTACTGCTCTGACACCGTGTAAAGAAATGAATATTGGAACCTAAAAATCTAGCTCATGTGAAGAGGATTGCCCAAGTCCACATAAGGAGACCACCCATCTAAGCAATACATTACATACATAAACACATTTCTGAAAGAATGATAAGCCATGTGAGTTGTAAGATATACACTACAGAACAAAATATGACCTTGAATCTTGCCAGAATGAACGCTTGTCCAATTGAGGAATTACCAAAGTTGCATTCATCACATGTGCCACTGCCACCATGTCAGCTATCTGTAAGCAAAAAGAAGCAAAATAACAAATTAAGACTGAAGGGGAAAGTACTTCATTAACTAATAAATATGTGGACATATTTGCTTAAAGACCATAATGACATTTCAATAATGAGACGTCACTACATCCAACAACATGATGATTCATGAGTCAGCACTTCAAGCAGTCATGGCATAATCATCTTTGATCTTACCAACGAAAAACCAAATTAGCAAAGCTTAGAAGCTTACTAAAATTAGCTCTTAGTAATTCAGCTATGACTACATCTTCAATAAAGTGTAAATCTTATATCATTTTCCAGTTGTACTTCTTCAATAAAAACTAGATTCTCTTGCCAATCATGCTACCCTTTTGTCTTATTTTTTAGTTCAGCTATTTTGCCAAAAACAGATAGACTTTTTTTGATAATTAGTACTATGGTATTCCTCAGCAATTAGGGACTGCTAGGCACCCTCAATTACTGTGCTCCTAGGAAATCAACCCAACTCTTCTATTTCCTCCATACAATTTTCTTTAACCAAAAAAATAAAGTCACTAAGCAATTCCATTTGACATCATGGATGGACTTAATCTTATCTTCAAAACATCTTTCATTCCTCTCTTTCCATATTGTTTACCAATGCATGAAGAAGGTATTATCCTCCATTTTTTCCTGGCTCTTGCCTCCCCCTCTTCTAATCCAACAGCTCATCAGGTCAGCTGTATGCTTCGGCATTGTCCATACAGTTTGCGCAAGACTGAAAAACAAATCCCACAATTGGGCAGTGAACTTGCAATGCAAAAAAAGATGGTTATTTGTCTCCCCAATTTCATTGCACAAAAAACATCTTGTCACCACTACTCTCTCCTTCTTTTGTAGAACTTCATGAGTAAGACATGCCCTCTTTACTACTAGCCCGGTGAAACATTTCACCTTGGTAGGTGCAATGCTTTTCTATACATTCCTCCATATCCTCAGACCTTCCTCTTGCATTACACTATTTTCCCACTTGTATAATCTGTTTGCTGAAAATCTTCCATCCACAGAATGTTTCCATATTAGGCGATCAGATAAAATTGTGGTACCACAGAAGGTATCCACTTCGTTAAGAAACTAGCAGCCCTCTCCACTTCCAGTCATTGAGGTGTCTTCTAAAGTTGAAATTCCATCCATGATTGGATCAGCATTCAGAGATTGTTACTTCAAGATTGATGCATAGCACCATAAGGTCAGGATAAATCTCTTGTAGAGGTATTTGACCTATCCAGGTATCCTTACAGAACCTGGTTTTTAAGCCATTCCCCATTTTTATTCAGGAATGTTCCAGCAGTTTTCTCCATAAGGCTCTGATTTCCCTCCACACAGCCATCCCATAAGTACAGATTACCTCTATGGAGCACTATGGACTTATTTGACCAAACTTATGTATGATTGCTTCGTTCCAGAGAGCTTTTTCACCTTCACCAAATCTCCACAACCACTTCATCAGAAGGCATCTATTTTGGATCTTCAAATTTCTGATTCCCAAACCTCCCCGACTTTTGCTTAACTAAGCCACCTCCTATTTCACCAGATTGTAACCCCCTTCCTTATTGCATTTGTCAATCTATTCAGTTTTTTCACCACACTAGCAGGAATGGGTAACAGAGACATCACAAAGGTGGGTAAGGAGTCCAACACTGAGTTTCTTAGTGTTACCCTCCCTTCCAACTTGGCCATTGCTTTAATTCTTGTGAAGTAAACCACTCTAGTGCTTCTCCATTTAAGCTTCGGCTGAAAAGTCGCATCAGTATTGCCTCATTCTTTCCAACTCCCATGAGTTGGTCACAGTAAGCCCTTAAATGAGCCAGGAACCTCCGCTAAAGGTATTAAATTTTGGCACCTTAGATCCTTCCAGATGGCCGCACAGATCTTTGTAACTTAAATCGACAATATCTGGGGAATAGTGAAACTCCTTCATCACCTTGGTGACCTTTTCTTTGATGTCACGCTCATTCTTCTCATTCCTGGCCCTCCACGCCTTTTCCTCGTAGTGACTGGGTTCAGGATGTGCGGTGAAGGAAGGATAAGACTGGTAATATAGGAACGTGGAAAGCAATTTTTAGTGGTAATGTTCGGGTGGCAAGAGGGTTTTACATGCTTGGGGTAGGAGTTTGATATGTGGGAGGGAGAGTTTGGGAATTGTTAGTATTTGGATATTGGGTAGGTAGAGGTAGGGTTTGATATAAGGAGCTAGCGTGATATAGGTTAGGGGTAGTTAGGTCGATGGTGGGAGGTATTGGAATTGAAGCGATGGGTGGAATATTTGGGAAGTGTTCTGATGTTGGTAGATTATGTAGATGGAAATGGAATGGAGGCCTCTCGTCGCCTTAAGTGGGAGGATTAGCCGCAATGGCCAGGTTGGTCAAATCCCTAATTTTTTGCATCTCACTCCTCATCTATACTATCATCTCTACAATTTGTTGTGCCAGTTACGCAATCAACTCGTTTTGTTCAGTTATGAGGGGATCCCTCGCGGTTATCTCGGTCAAACCGATGTCCTCATCATTTCTAGTCATTTTTCCCTTTCCTTTAAACAGACTTTGGTCGAGGAAGGAATCTTTGCTTGCTTTTGACCTTGTGAAATAGGGATGCTTGGACAATTTTTCAACATAGATTAGTTTCTATAATTACCTGGTAAATGAAAAACAACTCAAAAAGGTAACTATGTTCGACCCGGTTTATAACAGATAATGCAAAATATCAACCAGGAAATAAACACATAGGTGTCACTTGCTTTAAAGACAAGCTAATCCATTGGTGAAACAAAGATGAAACGGACAGAATTTTTTGTTGATTTGGGATTTGTATATCACGAAGGTTGACTTGCGTTGGGCCCTGGTCTTCTTGCATCTTCAACTATTGCATTCCCAAAATCCGTTGATGTAGTCATTATGCAATTCCCAGTCTCCTTGTATACTGGGGAAAACAAAGTTTTCAAAGATAGGGGTCGGGCTTTGGATAGACTGCCTACGTATCTCATCATAATTCGAACATACAAGGACTGATCTTTGATTTTTTCATTCATTCATTCAATACACAAGGGACAAAGTTCCATAAACTGAAACTTGTGCATCTCCCGAGGCTTCTTCTTAATGTTGGTTGGCTCTTCTCTTGATCTTCTGCTCTTCAGGGGTAACACGATGGAAACTCAAGATGGACCTTCCCAATGCTGACAAGGTGCTCCAAGTCGAGCTTGAACATGCAATATTTATCAATATCATGGCCTTTTGTGCCATGGTAAAGGCAAATCCCATCGCCGTCGGACCAAGCAGAGGAGGCTTTTTGTTTCTTCCTTTCCATCAAGATCAATATCTTGGCTTGAACCAACTTCGAGTAAATATCAAGATACAACTTTGTAATAGTGGTGAAGTCGTGCAATGAATTAGAATATCCTTAGTGACAAGAGGGCCTGGCTTGATCTGATCGCATGCGACAATAGTACGGAGACTCCACATGTGGTTGATTTGCCCTTTTTTACCATCCCATAAATTATGGTCCTCAATTCTACTCAATTATCGGTATTGTGGCCTCACTAGTTCTTATGCTAAGCACACTTTTTTTGTTTGTTTTCAGGATCAATGCTAGAACCTATTCCCTTAACGGAATGAAGAATTCCCATGGCTAGCAGAGCTTGGTAGATAGTGGAGCAAAGGATAGCTCTAGGGCTTAGAGCATAATTCCAAAAGTGGACTTTGAAAGATTCATCTTCGGCCCCATTCTGCGGGGCGCTTTGCTCAACAATCTCTTGATCATGTTCTTTCTCTGTCTCGTTCCATTTGGCCACAATCTCATCTATCTCTTCCACTGAATTAACAACAGAGGAATATCCCGAGAGCAAGCTCTTGGATATAGTCTTTTGCCACTTTAGGACTCCTCGCTCAAAGCTCTAACTATCATTTTGTCAACTTTGACTAGCATCTCTCTTGTGGCAGCAATCTTTGCTTCCACCTCATCAATCTTGATGAGTATGGCTTCTTTAGCCTGTTCCACCTTTCTGGTTTTCTGCTTAACCTCAGCGATCTCCCGATTGACCCTCTCCATTCTTCTCAATAGAGCCTCTCCAATTTCCTCAATTGTTGCATTCAAATCTCTCTCCATTTCAGGCGGCAAGTTCAACGTTTCCTGAAATGGAAGAGTAAGGCTTAGGAGTTTAAAAGAGTGGATGGATTTTCTGAGAGACTCAGGCAAGACTCGAGGATATTTGGTCGGACTTTGTTATTATCGGTTTATATATGCTTAAAAAGCTCTTAAAATAAGAGTGGAATAACTCTGAATAAAATAACGTATAATCACACAATACAATTATATCAAGTAGCACATAAATAGTTTATACTACACCCTACACTTGTAACCTTTTTGTGCCAAAGGTGGGCTTAGCGAATTGAAGGATGTATATATTTTTAAGCCAATCCATTATCCCCAAGAATATGCTTCCATTGATTAAATAAAAGATATGGGTTTTTTACATGATATAGCAAATGGGGATACAATTTAGTGAATGGGAAGAATACAGTGAAAAAGCAATCCCACGTAGGGGACAATAAATAGGCTTTAAATCATGATCATCACTTCATCAGTTCTTGCTCTCATGGCAGTGAATATTTCCCTGCTAAATGAAGTATCTACTCATCACCAAGTGAGCCCCGACTAGTCGACCCTTGTCTTCGAACCCAATCTTCTCTATGGTTTGAACATGCCGCTCCATGCGATCATCCCATTTAGTTATGTATTGCCTCGCACTTCTTAACTCTTGCCTAAGGTAGTTTATGATTCATGCATCATCCAAGTGTTGACATTGGTGTACCAACTCATTTTCTTGGTACTTATTTTGAAGCCAAAAGAGTAGGAATTAATGCTAGGACTCAACATCTTTGATGCAAGTGGGCACATTTGCCTAGGCTTGATAGTTCTGGCGAGGTCCTTTTTCAACCATTCTTTGTACATTCCACTGTATTTGGCATTGAACCTTTTTTGGACCGTATTACCACCTATCTTTTGAGTTTTCCACTCTCAAACAATCATTCTGGCAAATGCTACTCGGACATCCTCGTGGTCTGTTATGAACTTTTTCATCCCTCATGTTTTAAGGATAACTTGCTTGATCCCCTAATTGTCTAAGGATCGGGCACATACATAAGGTCGGGTTCCAATGAACACCAAGAAAGGGAGTTTATTGCCTTGAATTACGGTGTCACCCAAGATAAGATCGTCGATTGACCATTGTATGTTTTCATCTCTCAATCCATTGAATGTCTTGAATAAGAATTCTTGGGTATGCCTCGGCTTAAATTTTCTTAGGTACAACCACATATCATGAGAAGCAAATTGATCCGATCGAATTTTAGAATCTAGCTCTTTGGAATCATGAGTTTTCCACAAGTGTTTTATAATCCACCATTGGAGTATTAAATTGCAACCCTGCAATTTCGCATGAGAATCAATGAGTCAATTGGGCTCCATCTCCCGTTTGCATATCTCATGTTGGGCGTTAAAGTCCAATACATGTCTTTTGTGTCTGCCTTAAACAGTGCGAAAATGGAAGCTAAATATGTCCAAAGGCCAAAATTACATCAGCAGGAGCAAAAAATGGGCCAGGGCCCGTAATATTTCACGGCGGCAATAATAGAAAATTTAGAACAGATTTCCTTTTTCTTTGAGGCTAAGCCTGAAGATCATCTCGTAGTAGCAAAGATTGGGTCTCAGGAGCCCAATTTAAATTTAAATTTAAATTTCTCTTCTTCCTGATTTCATTGTATTGTATACTACCATTTCATTCTAACTTATGTGAATCCCCATTGAGTTGCTATGTTTTTTTATGTTTCCTCGTAACTTTATTCTTCTTAATTACTGAAGTTTTAAATTAATTCAGATTGTCTTGAGAGTTTCAAAAGAGTTCTTTTCAACCAATCCAAAAGAGCTTTTCTTTTCAACAAAATGTCAAAAAGAGCTTTTCCTTTCACTTATTAAAAATTCAAGAAGTTCTTCAATCAATTAAGTCAGTCAAATCATTGTTTAGTTAAATCGACGGATAACCGTGTGTTAATGGGTATTTCGAGTGCTTAAAACCTTCTCGAAATGTTAATAAGAACCCTTACTCAATCTTCGAAATTTGAAAAGATTTTTATGTTTGAATCTTTTTAAAAAAATTAAAGGTTTTCTTAATTTTCTTTAAAAATTAAGTGGCAACTCTGTTTTCAAAATAACTTGTTTTTTTTTGGCCAAGTTAGGGTTTTGAGGCTTTGAAGTTAGCTTTCAAAATTAACATCTAATTTTCTATGATGCCACAGAAACTGGAATGTTTATTTAACTTTCCATGAATAGAGGAGGAAATCAAGCTAATAAAATTGGGCGAGGTCAATCTTAACCACTAGACAGTAGATATGGTCCACATCCGCCATTTCTCTCCAAGACTATGCCCAGCTTACAATCACGCTTCATTCTGTTCTTGCTGGGAACAACGCTTTAGGTGTTTTAGAAATCTAACTCTCATCTCATATGACATGTTATTATTATTTTATGTGATAAAAAATATAAATGAGAAAAGTGCTTTTCTGTATCCCAAATATGTCTCAAATTTAAAGAATCTTCACAATGCTAGTGTATCATTAATCTATTTCCTTGCAGCAACACAACTTCGTAAGAGACTGCTTTTCTTGTTAACTTCCCCTCACCCCCCCCCCCCCTTTATCTATGAATGCTATTTCTTAACATAGAATTCATTCCAAACAGCGTATAGACTTTAAGGACCCACTTTTAATTTGTTTTACTTTAATATCTATTTCTAAGCTGAAGGTTTTAAAATGGCTCATCTTCAATCATGTCAACTTTTAAATGATACCCTAGGAATATGCAAGTAGAATTGTATACTACATGCCCACTAGCATTTCCATGTTTGAGCTGATCCATACGTTTAGCTCGTCTAACCATACCACGAATAGCAAGAAAGCAATTCCTTTGAAGTTTGTGGTTTAAAAACAAGAATGGTTATGTAGCATACAGAAAATGGAAATCAGAAATCTAAGGAAAGATCAAACTTACACCCGTCCTCATTTGATTTAATCCACCATTACTTTTTACAGTCAAGTAGCGATTCCATCCTAGAGCGGCTGGACAAGAAGGAAAAATTCTGCATAAGACTTTCCGCGTAAAAAGTTGCAGCATACAAAAGGTTCATATTGTGCATGAGTTGGTACATGTCAAAGAGATTGAGAGAGAGAAAACAGAAAAGGCATATTTTTTCTTTTTTAATGACTGAGAAATCAGTTGTTTCAGCTTTCAACCAACACAGGCATGAACCGATAGAACCATAAGAGAAGACATAAAGAAAATTGTTTTTAAAATAACAATGAATGCACACCCCACCCCCCACCCCTAAAATCTCAAATTGAAATCTTGAAAATCGAGTATTTCCCTTGTACAACATAAAAACCTATCAGTGCTCCCAAAAGGCAATGGAGATGTCTTTTCCATATTAACTTGCAGGTAGCAAAAGAAGCACAAGCTATAGTAGTAGAGTTTAACCTTTGTATTTTGCAGTTGGCTTGATACATGGATGTAAACCATCGCTCTTTGAAGTTTCCCAGACAGAATTGTCTTCATTCTGCAAAAATCAATAGAAGACGATCTCACTAACAGGAATCACTTAGTGTTTTTATCTCTACTGGGAATTGAACCTAAGACCTCATGATGCTCAACCCACTTCATTAACCACTAGGCCCATAGCAGAGCTAGCAAGAGTCGAGGGGTTCATCCGACCCCCCCTGCGGAAAATTACACCTTTTTATACATGGTTAAAGTAATTTTTTTCGTATATCTAGTAGGTGCTCAACCCGCTCTTAGTGAAAATTCTGACTGCGCTAGTGACTAACCACACCCTTGGGTGCAATAAGAAGGTAAATTCGCAGAAAGTTACAACTTATCCAGAAACTCTCTAGGCAACATACAAAGTTCAGCACAATCCATCAAATTCACAAACACCCATCAACAAATTATGCAAGATAAGCTAAACAAAACAATAGAAACACCCAAAAAATGAAAACTTTAAGCAATTTCAACAGAAAAATAAATAAATACCAACCTCTTCGGATTCAGGCTCTTTCTTCTCCGATGCTAAGACGTGCTTTTGTTCATCTTCTACGATATCTTTACTGTAGTAAAAGAATACGAACATTGAGAAAACAAAAAGGAGGAAAATGTAGAGAGTGATTGAGAAATTGGATGTTCTTCTTGTCGTCCTGTACTGAATATGGCCTCTGTTCCCCATTTCTTCTAATCTTTTCCAAATTTTTACAATTTTTGTTGCTTCAGAGTTCAGAGTGTCGAATTTTGGGAGAATTTGTTGGTTTGGAACTCAGATTCAGTGTTCATAGTTGGAAGACAAAGATCACATGATACTTTAAATTTGAGAAAATGGCATTTCACAACCCCTAGAGTTTTAGATTAGTACTTATATGGGTCGGATCTTTTACACCTTGTCCATCTTAGTTCTTCATTTTGGCTTATTGGCACTTATGCCCTTATTTTGTACTCCCTCCGTGTCAATTTGTTTGTCCTATTTTCGATGCCGTTTGGTCCCAAATAATTTTTGAAAAAAAATAAAAACTAGTGTTTGGCCATATAATTTCTCATTACTTGGCAAATATATTTGACAAATATTTCAAGTTTCCAAATTATAGAAAAAACTAAAACTTGGTTCAAGTTCTAATATTTAGGAAGTCTTAAAATTTTAAAAATTACTCCAAACGTTTATATTTTTATAAAAACACTCATCATTTATTAATTCAACTAATATTTATCTACTAACTTACTCTATTAACATAGTGAACCAACACCATTAAATAGCATCTTTATTTATTAATAAATTACTAGACTAGTCCCTCCTACAATTTGTTTTTAATGTCATTAATGTATTTTTATTGCCCATATTGTTATTTTATTGTTATTGATTATTATTATCAACTATGTTCTGAGGTATTTTTTTAACGGAACATGTTCATTATAAAATGATAATACAAACTTTGTGGGTATTTTTAATAATTTTTAAAACTTACTGGTATAAAATAATATTTTTTAAAACAGTCAAATATTCTTGAAAATTTTATGGTCAAACGCATGATGAAACTTCACCCAAAAATAACTTGCCAGGAATGTTTGGGAATTTGGGGTCAAACGCTAGCTTCGTTTTTGGTCGATTTAAAAAAGAATGATCTTTTTTTCATTTTTAACAATTACTTTCTAATTTTAATCTTAATATGGCATGTTTAAAAGTGCAAAATTAAACCACATTTTGGTACATTTGATATACTTAATTTAAGATTATAACTTATAAGATTTAAAAATCTTTTTAAATTTTTTTAAATTTTATGTCAAGTCGAAATAGAAGGAAGTATTGATCTTTAACTTATGCCACTTGTAATAAAAATACTCTTTTGCGAGGCATAAGTCATAACTATATATTTTTTTATCATAATAATCCTCAAATTATGTTCCCATGTTACTTCAATTTTTAAAGAATTTATGCTCCACTAAACATAAGATCGACTTCTAAAACCTACTGGTTATTGTACTAAGGGGTCGTTTGGTTACTGGATAAGCGCCAAGTTATTCAGAAATAAAATATTGTATAAGTTTTACCATGTTTGTTAGCATTTTTATATCATATATAAAATTCAATTCACATAATACAATGTTTGGTTGACATATTAGAATGCCACATAATTAATTCATGTATAACTTATAAGTCAATTTATGTATTATTTTATGAGGGCTAGAAGGTGAAATAACTTATACCTGAAGAACTAATACATTAATAAAAAAAGATAAAATGACTAAATTACCTTTATCACTCCCAATTAAATATACCTCTTTTTTCAAGGATACAACCAGATTAACTATTTACTTCTTCTTTTTCTTTTTTTTCTAGATCTAGAATTTCTTCATCTTCTTAGAGGCAAATATTGAAAAGTTGTTCAATTTATTATTATTTTGAAAAACTAAGTAGACATTCAAAGAGGATAGTGTCTATTGTTGAGGATAACACTGATGCCACATGAAGTCATTATCTGGAAACTTCCACTGGTTCTTGCCATGAGTTTTGTAAAGCATTAGTATGAAGTAAATTCATGGCATCCTTTATCAAAAAGAAAGAGCAAACTTCTTATAAGACCTCGTGAGTCGGAAAGTTAGAATCAAGGAGAAAAGTCTCAAAATTTCAAACTCATCCGTATGAACGAGTCCCTCTACGACTCATAGAACTTTCCACGGCTCATAAGGTTGGGTCGAAGAATGACCTTTCGAGCAAGAGTTGAAGTTTTCCTCAAGAGAGGTACTACGACCTTCCAAGATGAGTCGTCCTCGAGAAAACGGGTCATAGAAACCCCTCGTCAACCAGAATTCATATGTTTTGTTCAAAGTTTCCCAAAGGCCAAGATGATGACTTGACAAGACGGATCGTAGAAATAATGACGGGTCGTGAGAACCACCCATCCTAAAACTTCAGAGACTAGTATATTTGAAGGTTTTCAGACCTGCAGGATGATCCTTGAGAACGGACCGTTCCTGAGACGACG